>NW_021703771.1:14397709-14997709 GCF_005190385.1 Monodon monoceros | reverse complement strand
ATATACTAGCATTACTCCTGCTACTACTGCCGCTGTTATACTTTTCTGAACACTAACCACAGTATTCAGGCATTTCCAGTGGAGAGACGGCCATGGGGGGTGGATTTTTGCAGACTCCTTCTCACAGAGGGAGGCCAGGCTTCCACCCAAATCCTCAACCTGTCCTCTCCTCTTGCTAGCACATTTGATGAAAACCTCTTTCACATAGAACACAAATATTTTTGAATTGTTCTCTTAGGTTAATGTTGCTTAGTAAAATGTAAGCCAGGTAAAAATGGAGCTATGTATTTTCAGTATGTTTGTCTATATTAGACTGAAATCTTGAAGTCAGGGTCCAAGTCCAATTCTTCTTCATGTTTACATAACATCTAGCCCAATTTTTTACACCAAGTATTCACTCAAGACAAATAAGTGGTTAAATGAATCAACAATTTATCAACCTAACAACCCAGGCAGATCACATCTTGCTTCACTGACTTTTAGTCTCTGGAAAAGCATCACAGAATGAAAAGTTTTGGTAGCTACTATCATGCTATCTTGTGATTCTTCATTCCTTGTCAGCTGAAAGCTTGGTGATAGTATGAGCTCTGCCCAGGAGAATTTCTCTTACTCAATAAATACTTGTAACAGGATTGCATGAATTTATGAATAAATACTTGAGATATAAGCCCTTCCTCCTCTGCGTGGATAGTTTTTGCGCTCCTGACAATTCCTTTCTGCATTGCATAAATCAGCGTATCTGTACATGGTGTCACTGTTTCAGAAGTATGTGTGTGCATATGTTTGTATGTGTGTATGCTTTCTTTCCTAAATTAGATTATATCTTCCTCAAGGGAGGGGGCTTAAGTCTGACCCCCTTCGCATCCTCCGGGCTACTTAGCCAAGGTCTGGACATGCGCTGAATGATGATTAATAAAAATGTTTATTGATTGCTCTCTTCCCGAGCAGCAAAGGCAAGAATGTTGTTAGTGTTATCTTTTCCATTTTCCACTTCAGTTTTGTTTTATAGGGAAGCCTAAGAAGTCCCCTTCCATGGGGAAATCTTGTAGCAAATTAAATCCTCATTTCTGTGGGCCCATGTGTGTGATGAGAGCTGCCTGGAGGAGAAGGAAAACCCAGCCTGCCTCCAGGCTCTGTCCCGCTCTATGGCTCAGAGACCTCAGCAAGGAAGTAAACAGGGTCTAAATGAATTCTGCAGACGAGACTAAAATGGGAAATGTTGGAATAATAACATGGGCCCTAGCAAGGAAAATAAAATAAGGTTCATCTTGGAAAAAAGAACTAACACATCGAGGGGAAAAATAATTCGAAACACAGATTCAGCAGGAGGGACAAACTTGGAAAGCAACGCATATGGCAGGCTCTCCTTACACGGTCCCAAGTCAGGGTTGACATTTCAGTGCACTCACCCACCTTCCTCCCCTTCATCACCGAAAGGGTGACACTTTTCTGTGCTTCCAATAAAATTTGGGGCTGAAATTTTCATATCCCAAGCTGAACCCTTTTGACGTAGGCAGGCAAATGTAACTAGAAAATTTCAGACATAAGTAATGAAATGGACAAAGGAAAAATTCAAGTATTTATTCATAATGATAGTTTCTCAGAGCAGAACAAGAAGAGATCATCAGAACAGAAACCATGGGGCAAAACACACTCTACAAAGTAAAATATTTACATTCATATCCCATCACAACTTCCACCACATTTATTTTATGGCCACAGCATAGGGGCTCTTGCTTTAGAAAGCGATGAATTGAGGATGCTGTTCAGTGGTTCAGATGGGTTACCATTTTGATTTCTCCCTCAGTCTCCACAGTGTTATCTTATTTGTAGCATCATTACTGGCCCTGTTATGGCCTTCTGCTCTCAACTGTCAACTATACCACTTTTACTTCTACCAAGGCACAGTGAGAGAACTGATATTTCTATAGTGCTGGGATATATTGGCCTTACTGATATTTAAAACATTCTGTAGTATAAAGTGGCTTTAGTGCAATCTCACATATAATCCTCAAAAACTGGATTACAGCTTCAAACAGTCTGTTTGACCCCTACCATTTTTTATCATTTCAGCTCTCTTTACTTTACTAGATCTCTCTACATTAGATTCCATCCATACTAACAGTTAAAAGGAGCAAAAGAATCTCACCCAAATAGATTTGGAATCTTGCACAAATTCAGATTAGCATGAAAACCAGATAAAAAAAGAGACAGACTAAACATATTGACTTTCATCATTAGCCTGTTGCCTGATGTTCATTTGCTCCACCCTGATTTCTTTTAGGCCAAGAGTATGAGACTGCAATTATTTTTAAGGTTTCTAAGAAAAAATTGTTTACCATCATTATTTTAATAAGCAAGAACCCTGGTGTTTTCTAGGAGTGAGTAAATTTCAGACAGAATGAAAACAATGTATATTTTCATTCTCTTAAATAATATTTAGACTGGAACTCATCTGCCAATTAAAAAACTATCCGGACTTGTACTTCTCACCAATATAAGGTAAAAGAGACTAAATTTACCCTATTGCCTGAAACAACCAAAAATAGACAGTCAAAATATGTGAGAAAAAGTTTACAAGACACTACACATCAGACAATGAAGAACACTGGTCTCTGAGAGATGGGGGAAAAATGAGACCTAAAATTGCCCCCAAGCTATTAATTTGGGAGACTTTTCAGGTCGCAATGCAGGGAGAAAGAACCCGTACAGAGACTGGTAAACTACTTAAGATGAAAAGACAGCTGAAATTCTGGGGAGATTCTGAAATACACAGGAAACTGTATCATAGATGAAAGAGAGTCAGGAAAGACAGATTTCTAGTTTTGGAGAGGGTCTATCTTGAGTATCCAATTGAGTACCGATCAGCAAATTTGTGTGAGAAAACTACCCTAACCAGGGGAGACTACTACCTAAAAAGATAGACCTAAAAGCATTGCTCAGCACCTATATAGATGCAGGAATTTTATCAGTTCCCACTAAGCGTATTGGGAAACCTTATATCCGTAGCTCATTAGGTCTTGTCTTAATAGTGGGAAATAATTAGCCATAGGCTGATAACTGTTCTAGCTCCACCTAACCAATCTTAAAAGCGAAACAAAAAAATCATTTCTTCATGTAATTTAACTTCATTCTAGAGCAAAGCTCAACATTTGTGGCAATGTGAAAATATTCAGCACCCAACAGAGTAATATTTACAATGTTTAGCATGCAATAAAAAAAAAAATTACCAGGTAACGACAAACCAGTAAAATATGACTCATAATGAGGGATGATTAATCAAAAGCAACCCAGAACTGACACAGATGTTAAATAGCAGATAAGAATATTAAGCAGGTATTATAAATGTACTGCATATATTCAAAAAGTTAGAGATATGCAAGATTTAAAAAACTTTAAACTTCCTGAGATGAAAACTACAATGTATAAGATAAAAAAAAAAATACACTGGCTGGGATTAATGGCAGATTAGACAGTAGATACTGTGCCAGAAAAGGTAAGTGCACTTTGATATCATAAGTAATAGAACTATCTAAGATGAAACACAGAGAGATGAAGAAAGCATCAGTGAACTGTGGGAAAAATTCAAATGGATTAATATGTATGTAATTTGCATTCTGGAAGGAGAGAGAGGAAGGAGGGAAGTAAAATAAAATTGAAAACTAATGGACACAGGTTTTCTTTTTTAATTAAAAAAAATCTGTAAGTATGAAAATCCAAGAAGCTCAGTAAACCCCAAGCACAAGAAATATGCAGAAAACTGTACCAAAGCGCATCATGGTTAAATTACTTAAAACCAGTGAGAAGTAGAAAATCTTAAATTCGGTGAGGGAGTATTATGTACAAAAGAATAAAGATAAGGATGAAAGCATTATGTCCTGTTGTAAACAACAGAAATGAGAAGTCAGTGAGACACCATTTTAAAAATACTGAACAACAAAACCTCCACTCAGAACCAGAGGGAAATCAGTGAAAAATTTTATAAAAAGAATAATAGAGAAACTACATAAAACCTATATTTAGTTCTTTGAGAAAATCAATGAAACTAAGAAACCTCTAGCCTAAGATCTCAGGAAAAAAGAAGATACAAATTAACAATACCAGGAATGAGAAAGGTGACATCAGTATAGTTTCCACAGATATTAAAGGATAGTAAGAGACTATAAACAACTTTATGTCAATAACTACAACAAATTAAATGAAATGGACAAATTCCTTGAAGGACACAAACTACTTTATTCAGCTCACTTAAGCTAACTCAAGAAGAAAGAGATAACCTGAAGAAATAGATAATCTATTAGAAAAACTGGAAGTTAAAAAAAACTTTACACAAAGAAATTGCAGGAGTACACGGCTTCACTGGTACATTCTACAAAACAGTTAAGAAAAATCTAATATCAATTCTACAAAAACTCCTCCAGAAAACTGAAGAGAAGGTAATAATTTTTAACTGATTTATGAGGCCAGAATTACCCTGATACCCAAACCAGGAAACTACAGAGAAATGTTCCTCATAAATATAGATGCAAAATTTCTAAACACAATTTTAGCAGATCAAATACAACAATATACAAAAAGCATGACCAGGTGGGATTTATCCTAGGAACACAAAGTTGATTTAAGATTTGGAAAATCAATCAATGTAACTTACCATATTAACAAACTAAAACAAGCAAAGCAACGCCGCCACAAAAATTCAGGATATAATCATTGAACAAGTGCAAAAAAACTATTTGACAAAATCTAAACTCTATTTCAGATAAAAACTCGCAGCAAAGTGGAAATAGATAAGAACTTTTTAACCTAACAAAGGACACCTATGAGGAAGCTTTAAAGCTAACATTATACTTAATGGTGAAAGACTGAATATTTTCTAAGTTTACAAATAAGACAGGATGCTCACTCTCTCTCCTATTTAATGTTGTACTGAAGGGTCTGGAAAGTAAAATAAAGTAAGATAAATAAATAAAATGTATCCATATTGGAAAGGAAGAAGTACAACTGTCCCTATCCCTAGATGACATGAATACCTATTTAGAATACCCAAAGCAATCTATACAATTGACTTAGAGCTAATAAGTGAGCTTATCAAGTTTTATCAACTGAACACAAGATCAATGAATAAAAAATCAATTGTATATTTTTATACTAGCAGCAATAATAAATTGAAATTAATAACTAATAACATTTACAATAGCATCAAAAATATGAAAGTAGAAACAAAAGAGACTTCAGGCTGAATGTTGTTAAATCAGTTATTAGAAAAATTATTTAGATGGTAGTATGGTTTGGAAGGTTTAATAATGATAGATATTGAGACCTGAAGGACTTTTGCAAGAATGGTAACCAAAATTGTCCTGCCACTGCTGCTTAGAAAATAGCTTCATATCTATTGCATTACTGTGTAAATTATATTGTAATTGTGTAATTTTATTTTGTTATTTAGCTAGTGCATTACATGCCAAAACTGTTTTTAGAGTTTAATAAGTTTAAATTGTTTGAGGAAATTTCTTCATCTCTTCATGAATATAAATGCTTCTTGATGTTATTTTTGTTAGAATTAAGTATGATGGGTGAGGCACCCTCAAGATGGCAGAGGAGTAAGACGTGGAGATCACCTTCCTCCCAATAAATACATCAAAAATACATGTACACATGGAACAACTCCTACAGAACACCTACTGAACGCGGGCAGAAGACCTCAGACTTCCCAAAAGGCAAGAATATCCCCACGTACCTGGGTAGGGCAAAAGAAAAATGAAAAAACAGAGACAAAAGAATAGGGACAGGACCAGAACCTCTGTTAGGGAGCTGTGAAGGAGGAAAAGTTTCCACACACTAGGAAGCCCCTTCACTGGCAGAGACAGGGAGTAGGCAGGGTGGAAGCTTCGGAGCCGCAGAGGAAAGCACAGCAACAGGGGTGCGGAGGGCAAAGCGGGAAGATTCCCGCATAGAGGATCGGTGCCGACCTGCACTCACCAGCCCGAGAGGCTTGTCTGCTCACCCGTCGGGGCGGCCGGGGCTGAGACCTGAGGCTCCGGCTTCGGAGGTCAGATCACAGGGAGAGGACTGGGGTTGGCGGCGTGAACATAGCCTGAAGGGGGCTAGTGCACCACAGCCAGCTGGGAGGGAGTCTGGGAAAAAGTCTGGACCTGCCTAAGAGACAAGAGACCATTGTTTCAGGGTGCACGAGGAGAGGGGATTCCTTCCCTGTCTGCCCACAGAAAGCAGAGCAGCACCTAAACGAGGTCCAGAGACGGGTGTGAGGGGCAGCTATCAGCTTGACAGGCATGAAATGCTCAGACTGCTACTGCAGCCACCAAGGAGCCTATGTGCAAGCACAAGTCACTATCCACACCCTCCCGGGAGCCTGTGCAACATGCCACTGCCAGGGTCCTGTGATCCAGGGACAAGTTCCCAGGAGAACACACAGCATGCCTCAGGCTGTTGCAATGTCACGCCAGCCTCTGCCACTACAGGCTCGCCCCACATTCCAATTGTAACTACCGTACCCCTCTCTCCCCAGGCCTGAGTGAGCCAGAGCCCCTTAATCCGCCGCTCCTTTAACCTCGTCCTGTCTGGGCAGGAACAGATGCCTGAGGGTGACCTACACGCAGAGGTGGGGCCAAATCCAAGGCTGAACCCTGGGAGCTGTTCGAACAAAGAAGAGAAAGGGAAATCTCTCCCAGCAGCCTCAGGAGCAGCAGATTAAATCCCCAAAATCAACTTGACGTACCCTGCATCTGTGGAATACCTGAATAAACAACAAATGTTCCCAAAATTGAGGTGGTAGAATTTGGGAGCAACTGCAGACTTGGGGTCTGCTATCTGTGACTGATTTGTTTCTGATTTTTATGTTTATCTTAGTATAGTTTTAGCACTTGTTATCATTGGTAGATTTGTTCATTGGTTTGGTTGCTGTCTTCTTTTTTTATTATTATTTTTATTTCTTTATTTTAATAAGTTTCTTTCTTTTTTTCTCCCTTTTCTTCTGAGTCATGTGGCTGACAGGGTGTTGGGGCTCTGGCCTGGTGTCAGGCCTGAGCCTCTGAGGTGGGAGAGCCAAGTTCAGGACACTGGACCAGCAGAGACCTTCCGGCCCCAGGTAATATCAGTCAGCAAGAGCTCTCGCAGAGATCTCCATCTCAGCACTAAGACCCAGCTCCATCCAATGGCCAGCAAGCTCCAGTGCTGAGCACCCCATGCCAATCAACTATCAAGACAGGAATACAAACCCACCCATTAGAAGAGAGGCTGCCTAAAATCACACTAAGTTCACAAACACCCCAAAACACACCACTGGATGTGGACCTACCCACCAGAAAGACAAGACCCAGCCCCACCCACCAGAACACAGGCACCAGTCCCCTATACCAGGAGGCCTACACAGCCCACTAAACCAACCTCGCGCTTTGGGGGCAGACACCAAAACCAAAGAAACTACGAAACTGCCACCTGCAAAAAGGAGACCCTCAAAACAGTAAGTTAAACAAAATGAGAAGACAGAGAAAGATGCATCACATGAAAGAGCAAGGTAAAAACCCACCAGACCAAACAAATGAAGAGGGAATAGGCAGTCTGCCTGAAAAATAATTCAGAATAATGATAGTAAAGATGATCCAAAATCTTGGAAATAGAATGGAGAAAATACAAGAAACGTGTAACAAGGAATTAGAAGAACTAAAGAGCAAACAAACAATGATGAACAACACATTAAATGAAATTTAAAATTCTGTAGAAGGAATAAATAGCAGAATAACTGAGGCAGAAGAACGGATAAGTGACCTGGAAGACAAAATAGTGGAATAACTACTGCAGCACAGAATAAAGAAAAAAGAATGAAAAGAATTGAGGACAGTCTTAGAGACCTCTGGGAAAACATTAAACGCACCAACACTCAAATTATAGGGGTCCCAAAAGAAGAAAGGAAAAAGAAAGGGTCTGAAAAATATTTGAAGAGATAATAGTTGAAAATTTCCCTAACAAGGGAAAGGAAATAATCAAGCCCAGGAAGGGCAGAAGAGTCCCATACAGGATAAATCCAAGGAGAAACATGCCAAGACACATATTAATCAAACTATCAAAAATTAAATACAAAGAAAAAATATAAAAAGCAGCAAAGGAAAAGCAACAAGTAACATACAAGGGAATCCCCATAATGTTAAGAGCTGATTGTTCAGCAGAAACTCTACAAGCCAGAAGGGAGTGGCAGGACATATTTAAAGTGACGAACAAGAAAAACCTACAACCAAGATTACTCTACCCAGCAAGGATCTCATTCAGATTTGACAGAGAAATTGAAACCTTTACACACAAGCAAAAGCTAAGAGAATTCAGCACCACCAAACAAGTTTTACTACAAATACCAAAGGAACTTCTCTAGGCAGGAAACAAGAGAAGGAAAAGACCTAAAAAAAAAAAAAAAACCCAAACACTTAAGAAAATGGTAATAGGAACATGCATATCAATAATTACCTTAAATGTGAATGGATTAAATGCTCCAACCAAAAGACACAGACTGGCTGAATGCATACAAAAAGAAGACCCGTATATATGCTGTCTGCAAGAGACCCACTTCAGACCTAGGGAAACATACAGACTGAAAGTGAGGGGATGGAAAAAGATATTCCATGCAAATGAAAATCAAAAGAAAGATGGAATAGCAATTCTCATATTAGACAAAATAGACTTTAAAATAAAGACTATTACAAGAGACAAAGAAGGACACTACATAATGATCAAGGGATCAATCCACAAAGAAGATATAAAAAATTGTAAATATTTATGCACTGAACATAGCAGCACCTCAATACATAAGTCATATGCTAACAGCTCTAAAAGAGGAAATCAACAGTAACACAATGATAGTAGGGGACTTTGGACTTCCCTGCTGGCGCAGTGATTGAGAATCTGCCTGCCAATGCAGGGGATATGGGTTCGAGCCCTGGTCCGGGAAGATCCCACATGCCATGGAGCAACTAAGCCTGTGTGCCACAACTACTGAGCCTGCTCTCTACAGCCTGTGAGCCACAACTACTGAGCCTGCATGTCACAACTACTGAAGCCCATGTGCCTAGAGGCCGTGCTCTGCAACAAAGAGAAGGCCCCACAATGAGAAGCCCGAACACCGCAACGAAGAGTAGCCCCCACTCGCCACAACTAGAGAAAGCCTGTGTACAGCAACAAAGACACAACACAGGCAAAATTTAATTAATTAATTAATTAAAAAAAATAATAGTAGGGGACTTTAACACCCCACTTTCACAAATGGACAGATCATCCAAAATGAAAATAAATACTGAAATACAAGCTTTAAATGATACATTAAACAGGAAGGACTTAATTGATATTTATAGGACATTCCATTCAAAAAAAACAGAATACACTTTTCAATTGCTCATGGAACATTCTCCAGGATAGATCATATCTTGAGTAACAAATCAAACCTTGGTAAATCTAGGGGATATTGAAAGCATATCAAGTATCTTTTCCAAACACAATGCTATGAAACTAGCTATCAATTACAGGAAAAAAATCTGGAAAAAATACAAACATACGGAGGCTAAATAATACACTATTAAATAACCAAGAGATTACTGAAGAAATCAAAGAGGAAATCAAAAAATACCTAGAAAAAAAGGACAATGAAAACACAATGAACCAAAACCTATGGGATGCAGAAAAAGCAGTTCTAAGAGGGAAGTTTATAGCAGTACAATCCTACCTCAAGAAACAAGAAACATCTCAAGTAAACAACTTAATCTTACACCTAAAGCAATTAGAGAAAGAAGAACAAAAAAACCCAAAGTTAGAAGAAGGAAGGAAATCATAAAGAAATGAATGAAAAAGAAATGAAGGAAACAACAAATATCAGTAAAACTGAAAGATGGTTCTTTGAGAAGATAAACAAAATTGATAAACCATTAGCCAGATTCATCAAGAAAAAAAGGGAGAAGACTCAAATTAAGAGAATTAGAAATGAAAAAGGAGAAGGAACAATGGACACTGCAGAAATACAAAGGATCATGAGAGATTACTACAAGCAACTCTATGCCAAGAGAATGAACAACCTGGAAGAAGTGGACAAATTCTTAGAAAAGCACAACCTTCCAAGACTGAACCAGGAAGAAATAGAAAATATAAACAGACCAATCACAAGTACTGAAATTGAAACTGCGATTAAAAATCTTCCAACAAAAAAAGCCCAGGACCAGATGGCTGCACCGGTGAATTCTATCAAACATTTAGAGAACAGCTAAGCCTATCCTTCTCAAACTCTTCCAAAATATAGCAGAGGAAGGAGCATTCCCAAACTCATTTGATGAGATCACCATCACACTGATATCAAAACCAGACAAAGATGTCAAAAAAAAAAAAACAACTACAGGCCAATATCACTGATGGACATAGATGCAAAAATCCTCAACAAAATACTAGCAAACAGAATCAAACAGCACGCTAAAAAGAACATACACCATGATCAAGTGGGGTTTATCCCAGGAATGCAAGGATTCTTCAATATATGCAAATCAATCAATGTGATACACCATAGTAAAAAATGGAAGGATAAAAAACATATGATAACCTCAAAAGATGCAGAACTTTCAACAAAATTCAACACCCATTTATGATAAAAACTCTCCAGAAAGTAGACATAGAAGGAACTTACCTCAACATAATAAAGGCCATATATGACAAACCCACAGCCAACATCATTCTCAATGATGGTGAAAAACTGAAAATTTTTCCTCTAAGATCAGGAATAAGACAAGGTTGCCCATGCTCACTGGTATTATTCAGCATAGTTTTGGAAGTTTTAGACACAGCAATCAGAAAAGAAAAAGAAATAAAAGAAATCCAAATCAGAAACGAGGAAGTAAAAATGTCACTGTTTGCAGTTGACATGATATGATACATAGAGAATCCTAAAGATGCTACCAGAAAACTACTAGAGCTAAGCAATGAATTTGGTAAAGTAGCAGGATACAAAATTAATGCACAGAAATCTCTCATTCCTATACACTAATGATGAAAAATCTGAAAGAGAAATTAAGGAAACACTCCCATTTACCACTGCAACAAAAAGACTAAAATACCAAGGAATAAACCTACCTAAGGAGACAAAAGACCTGTATGCAGAAAACTATCAGACAATGTTGAAAGAAATTAAAGATTATACAAACAGATGGAAAGATATACGAATACGATGTTCTTGGATTGGAAGAATCAACATTGTGAAAATGACTCTACTAGCCAAAGCAATCTACAGATTCAATGCAATCCCTATCAAACTACCAATGGCATTTTTCACAGAACTAGAACAAAAAATTGCACAATTTGTATGGAAACACAGACGACTGCACATAGCCAAAGCAATCTTGAGAAAGAAAAACGGAGCTGGAGGAATCAGGCTCCCTGACTTCAGACTATACTACAAAGCTACAGTAATCAAGATAGTATGGTACTGGCACAAAAACAGAAAGATAGATCAATGGAACAGGATAGAAAGCCCAGAGATAAACACACACACATATGGTCACCTTATCTTTGATAAAGGAGGCAAGAATATGCAGTGGAGAAAAGACAGCCTCTTCAATAAGTGGTGCTGGGAAAACTGGACAGCTCCATGTAAAAGAATGAAATTAGACAACTCCCTGACACAATACACAAAAATAAACTCAAAATGGATTAAAGACTGAAACGTAAGGCCAGACACTATAAAACTCTTAGAGGAAAACATAAGGCAGAACACTCTATGACATAAATCACAGCAAGATCCTTTTTGACGCACCTCCTAGAGAAATGGAAATAAAAATAAACAAATGGGACTGAATGAAACTTAAAAGCTTTTGCACAGCAAAGGAAACCATAAACAAGATGAAAAGACAACCCTCAGAATGGGAGAAAATATTTGTACATGAAGCAACTGACAAAGGTTAATCTCCAAAATATACAAGCAGCTCATGCAGCTCAATATCAAAAATACAACCAAGCCAATCCAAAAATGGGCAGAAGACCTAAATAGACATTTCTCCAAAGAAGATATACAGATTGCCACCAAATACATGAAAGGATGCTCAACATCACTAATCATTAGAGAAAAGCAAGTCAAAACTACAATGAGGTATCACCTCACACTGGTCAGAATGGCAATCATCAAAAATTCTACAAACAATAAATGCTGGAGGGGGTGTGGAGAAAATGGAACCTTCTTGCACTGTTGGTGGGAATGTAAATTGATACAGCCACTATGGAGAAAAGTATGGAGGTTCCTTCAAAAACTAAAAATAGAATTACCATATGACTCAGCAATCTTACTACTGGGCATATACCCTGAGAAAACCATAATTCAAAAAGAGTCATGTACCACAATGTTCATTGCAGCACTATTTACAATAGCCAGGACATGGAAGCAACCTAAGTGTCCATTCATAGATGAATGGATAAGGAAGATGTGGCACATATATACAATGGAATATTCCTCAGCCATAAAAAGAAAAGAAATTGAGTTATTTGTAATGAAGTAGATAGACCTAAAGTCTGTCACAGAGTGAAGTAAGTCAGAAAGAGAAAAACAAATACCATATGCTAACACATGTATGTGGAATCTAAAAAAAAAAATGGCTCTCATGAACCTAGGGGCAGGACAGGAATAAAGACGCAGACGTAGATAATGGACTTGATGACACGGGGAGGGGGAAGGGTAAGCTGGGACGAAGTGAGAGAGTAGCACGGACATATATACACTACCAAATGTAAAACAGATAGCTAGTGGGAAGCAGCCACATAGCACAGGGAGATCAGCTCGGTGCTTTGCGACCACCTAGAGGGGTGGGATAGGGATGGTGGGAGGGAGATGCAAGGGGGAGGGGATATGGGGATATATGTATACATATAACTGATTCTCTTTGTTTTACAGCAGAAACTAACACAACATTGTAAATCAATTATACTCCAATAAAGATGTTAAAAAAATAATAAAATAAAATAAGTTAAAAACAAAGTATTATGTAAAACCCTTACTGTAGCACCTATTTCCTAAGAAATGTTCAAAAAATTTCAGTGGAATCTGGTTAGTTTTTAAAATTTATGTTAATGCATTGATTTGCCTAATATCATAATTCCAGTATAAATTCCCTGAAAATCCAAGACTCAGTGAAAGTATTGAGTAGATCTTCAACCAAAATTAATACTAACAAACCCTGCACTCTTGTACTTACCCCTCTCAGTAGAGATTGGACCCACTAAACTTTGTCAATACATCCTCCCTTTTGTTATCTAGGATTAGCCTCTGCTAAAAATGCTTACCCAATAATAACTCATATATTTTTTCTGTTAAACAAGGTCACTGAATGATCAACTGTAAACAATTTTTTTTGCTTGTTTGTTTAGAATATCATAGTTTCACCTTTTCCCTAGTTTTTGTGTAGGATTTATGTATTCTTAATATTTTTCATATAAGTGAAGCCAGACATATCAGAGAACCAAACTAAACAACAAAGTTGTACCCTATTTATCAGAATAATAGCTGGATTTTTAAAGAAAAAGCTTTAGAATCAGATATATCCAATATAACTCTTAACTTAGCTTTGTGACTTTGGGCAAGTTATTTCTTCACTCTGCTTCATTTTCCCCTTTTGTCAAACATAGATTATAATCGTACCTTACCTAACAAGATCACTATATAGATTTAAATAGATGTAATTAGTGTTTAGCACAGGATCTGAATAGAGTTCACACATATAGTTATTGTTAGTATACTGATGGGTATATCGTGGATCCATAAAACTCTCCAAAATCTATGGGTGTGTTGTGTGTCACTGGACTCTGAGGTCTCATGGATGATGCCGTAAACCTATCAGGGGAAATTAGATGTAAAGTTTATTCTTCCTTCCATCTCTGATGATATGGCCACATCTACTTTAGATGTGAGTTGTTATGTTGATGGGAGGGAGGCAAGTGCTGGGAATGAGTGAGATGTTGCAAAAGGAGAAGAGGTTTTGCGGGACTACATAAGTATTTGTCAAAATGTACCCCTTTGAGCCAAAATTGTAGACACCTATAGTCTCGTGATGTTTGCATGCATGGGAACATCAGCCCAACTGTCTCTTTTCTACTCCAGACTTCTAAAGAATTGGAGCATTTACAAGAGGTGGCTTTGGAACACTCAAATTAGGTGTAAATTATTTTCCTTGTTTTCTCACCTGATTTTTAAAAAATTTTCTCCAACTAAAGAAAGAAGGCCAACAAAAAGTTTTATTGTTTACTATTATTACCACTATTACTATTATAGGTAATTTACTGATTACCTACCATGAGTTAGACATGGTGCTAGGTAATTTTTGTTATTCCATTCATCCTCACAAAAATTAATCCCAAAGAGTTGGTATTCTATTTCTCATTTATAGATGAGAAAGCTGAGGCTTGGTGATGTTAACTAATTTGCCCAAAGACATACAGGTAGTAAATATCATATATGGGCTTTGATCTCAGTTGTCTGAAGGTAGGGTTCATGTGTTCCAGCCGTGGAATGTTTTCAAGCATTGTGTGTCTGGGGTTAAGATTGCTTAAGAACCAAGTTCTGAGAATCATATCTTGACTTTGACATTACTATGTAATTTCAAACAAATTACTTAAACGCAGTTTTCTCAACTGTTCTATTTATTCTACTGTTTTGTTACAAGGGAAAAATGCAATTCAGTTCTGTAAATTACACTAAGAATTTGCATGTTACATATAAGGTTGCTTCCTTACCACCATGATTATGATTTTATAGCCCATATTAGTAAGAGTTTTCAGGTACCTTCAAAACAATTATTTTACAATTAAAATAAGCATCTTGTTGAATTAAGGTTAGAACCTAAGAAAAACAGTAAATTTTTAATGTTGCCATAATTACCCAAGGGAGACTCCAGTTTGATCACAAAGATTATAGAAAAGCATAGAACAAGCTTTAAGACAGCTAATACATGCCTTATCCAGGAAAAATATAATACAACCAAGTTATTACCATTTATCACATATGCTAGCCTCCACAGCAGTTTGAAACTTCTCAACAACAAATCTTAATGAATATATAAAAAGATATATCTTACTATCATAAGTAGACATATGATAGGTACATATTTTAACTCTCCTTAAGCACAGAGAATCAGATTTTCAGAGTTCAGTTCAAGCAATTTTGATCAGATTGAGGTGTTTGTAGAGAAGTAATAGGTGATGAAGTTACAAATGGAGTTTAAGGACAGATTGCAAGAGTTCTTACTGCAAGTCTAAAGAATTTGTATTTTACAGTGTGACACTGGAAAACCATTAAATATATCTGACTAAAGAAGGTACGTGTTAAAAGTTTGGGGTTAGAAATACCAGCAATACATCAGAATAATTCATATAGGGAAGGAAACCGAAGGCAAGAACAGTCCAAGTGGCTATTTAAAGCTCAGGGATTGAAATAATGTGGCAGTGAGGAAAAAAAGAAGTGAATTAAAAAATGACAAATCAGGGGCTTCCCTGGTGGCGCAGTGGTTCAGAGTCCACCTGCCGATGCAGGGGACGTGGGTTTGCGCCCCGGTCCGGGAGGATCCCACATGCCGCAGAGCGGCTGGGCCCGTGAGCCATGGCCACTGAGCCTGCGCGTCCAGAGCCTGTGCTCCGCAACGGGAGAGGCCACAACAGTGAGAGGCCCGCGTACCGAAAAAAAAAAAAAAAAAAAAGGCAAATCATAGTCAACTCTGTTTGGTGACGGTTGAGTTTGCAAAGGAAAATTTGAATCTGATGATGTGAAAGAATACGTATATCAAAAGTAAAAGTAGGATATTTGCCTGAAAGTAAAGTCAGTTTTGAAGGAAAAGTTGAAGCACGCAGCATGTGAGGTGATTACAAGATCACAAGAATAATTAGCTGAACAGAGAGTTCGAAATATATAGCTGGAGCCCAGGAGAAATTTTGGATCAGGCTAATAGATCTGAGAATCATTTACTGAGAGAAGATATGTTTTCAAAGAATGAAAACTGAGAGAAAAGAGATGGGTTATTTTTAAATAACTCATATTTTCTATACAAGAGGGATAAATAAACATATGACAGAGAAAAGCAAAGATCATTGAAGTAGCCACAAAATGCAATATATATATTAAATATATATAATATATTAAATATATACTAAATGTACATATATATTTAAGAATACTATATATATATGAAATATATATATATATATAAATATATATATATATGAAGACCTAGGAAGGTAGACTTTCAAAATGCAGATGGAGAGGTGGATAGGAATTGTATTCTTTGTTTTCACAAATTTAGGAATCGGGACTTTAAACCAGAAGGACAAAGACTAGAAGAAAATATAAAGAAGAATGTTTTAAATTATTGAAAGAAATGGTAAAGAGAAAGTGGAGAAAGAAATATTTATTGAGGGCCTACTATGTCTGATCTATGTGTTGGACTTTGTGCTACAGAATCAGAGAACTGAATATTAATTAAAGGATGTTTCTTTCAAGAATAATCCCAGGGGCATCAGAACCATCCTATAAGTGACTCAGAAGAGATAATGAAGAAACTGGCTCAAGATAGAAGAGCCAATTTTTCATTACAATTGTGGAATTTCCAAAACTCAATTACCACGGTTCATAACATTTCATCCCAGTTGTTGGGTGTAGTTAAAACAGTGAATTTAAGCAGCAGAGCCATCACACCTTACTAGCAGAGTTTTGAAGCAGGGTGATGTCATGGCAATGTGCATGAAATGTGCACTGAAAGCTAGATTGGAGTTCAAAGTCAGTCTCCACTACTTACAACTAGTTTCAGTTTATTCTTATAAAAAATAAGAGAATTATGTTAGAAAGTAGCTATAATAGCTCTAATTGTTTTATGAGCATGACATTGAATAACTTTACAAAATGGAACATAGAAATCAATCTAATCTTAAAGCTTGAAAACAATGAACCAAAAGCAAATCATGTTATATAGACCAGGACAGCAACTATCTCCAAGTTAAGTCATAATCTTCATATATAAGTATTTCCTACAAGTCTTTGAGCTGAGAGAGAAGACCTGATGATATTAAACACATACCTTGGAGGTTTATCATTAAAGCTTAAGTGCATTCAAGTGATGTAATAGAACGATTTCCACTCTAGGAGATCAAAAACAATGTCTTTATAACACTGGAGACTGAGCTAAGGGTGGCAGTTGAAGTAGGTAATCAAAGTCTGCTTGTCAGAGACAATGAATATCGTTAGGATTTTGTTTTGTATAACGGTTCATTTTATAAAAAGAAATTTTGTATTCCTAGAAATCCACCAGAGGGTACAAAACTGGGAAAATTAATGCCTCACATCAAAAAGAAAAGAAAAGATTCAAACTGGCAACCCCAAAGCTAATGATGAGAGGTTTGCTCTCAACTTTGATCTCTGCCTTGTGTACTATGGCCTCACAAACATTACAGTAGCCCCTCCTGGGTAAAATAAAGAAATCTGATTTAGAGTCCACACATTCTTTTCCCACTTAGACACACATTCAATTGTTCCTTGGAGGATATTGTATGACATCGAGTGTTTACTGCCACAATATAAATGGGAGAAAAGTGAAAGAGAGGAAGAGCAAATGAAAAAAAAGATTTTATGTGTTTAAGGTTCAGGTTTAGTGCCTCAGTAGATATAATTTTAGCTCTGAAAACAAATCTTCAGTGGTCTTGTTAGAAGCACGGCTCAAGGACTTCATGTAGTATTTATCTCAAACTTCAAATATCTGCGCACACACACACACACACACACACACACACACACACACACACACACATTTGAGTTAATCAAGAATCACTCGAATAAGGACCTGAGAAAGTACTGGTATATAAAATGTATATAGACACTAAATTCTAGAGAGCTAAGGTATGACTATGTAAAATTAGGAGTTTGGGATTAATAGATACACAGTACTATATATAAAATAGATAAACAACGAAGATCTACTTTATAGCAGAGGAAACTATACTCAATATCTTGTAATAACCTATAATGGAAAAGGATCTGAAAAAGAATAATATATATATGTATAACTGTATCACTTGACTGTATATACTTGAAACTAACACAATATTGTAAATTAACTATATGACTATGTATCCAAAAAGAGATATCTATTTGCTGTACCACCTATTCTTCGACCTTCTGGTGTCCAAACACTAGAGAGATATCTAAATTTAGTTATATATTAAATCCATTGAAAAATCCATCAACATTACAAAAGCTTCCACTGCCAACAAAAGGCATTTATATCTCCAACTACTTTGTGGATGAGGAATTAATCTTTGCTGACCACTGATGCAACAAAGAGTGAAAAGATGCATGTGTCTTCTCCACGTGTAAAGTTTAGGAACAGAGTTTCACAGATTAGTCTGCAAAACTAATACCCTAGACAGTTGGAGATGAGCAACTCCCTCTATAAAAAATTATATTTTTACTAATCAAGTCATATAGCTTGCTTAAGAGTTTTCTGATTTAATATCATCTGTTTGGGCAACTTTTTATGTAGGTGAGGTAGGATATCTCCGGTTATACCTGGTACTGAAAGATTTCCTCCTAAAGTCCTGGAAATGTAAATAAATATTAATAATATCTAATGGGGCTTAAAATGTATATAAGATTAAAATGTATGACAACCTGTATTCTTTTTCCTATGACTGCCATAACAAAGTACCACAACGGGGTGGCTTAACAGAAATTTATTGGTTCACAGTCTGGAGCCTAGAAGTCAAAGGTAGGGCTGTTGGCAGAATTGATTCTGTCTGAGGGCAGTAGCCACAGGCATCCCTTGGCTTGTAGATGGTGTTCCCCGGTGTCTTTACATTGTCTTCACTCTGTACATGTCCCCATGTCTGAATCACATTTTCTTATGTGAACACCAATCATATTGGATCAGGGGCCCACCCTACTCCAGTATGACTTCGTCTAATTACATTTGCTAATTATTATACATGAACTAATTACATTTGCAAGGGCTTTATTTCCAAATAAAATCATATTCTGAGTTACTAGGGATTAGAACTTCAATATAACAATTTTGAGGGGACACAATTCGACTCGGAATACAACCATAACCGTGAAGTTAAAGAGTACTGAAAACGAGACAACATTTCTTATTATCCAATTCTTCTAGGTCTACAACAATCATAATATATATGTTCCTAGATTTATAAGTTCCCTGTGGAAATTATTAAACCCACAGAAATAGTTTTAATCTTACAAATAACAGAATAAGAGCAAGAAAAATCCTCAAAGACAAAACCAAACTATCAGGATAAGATGCGTTAGAATAGTTTTTATTTAATGGCTCCCAAAGGCATGCTAATAACTACTCATGGAAAGCCTTTAATAGCATTTGGGAAATCTGTAGATAACTAATGGATGTGCATAACTGGGTTTGGCTCAAACCTGATGCAGGCATGCTCATCACTTTTTCAGCTGTCTGTAACACTAGATAACTTCACTAAGGTTTAGTAAATGCTGGGAACTATTATAGTTTCTTTACCTGGATTTTTCTCACTACAACTCTATAAAAGATATTGTCCCTACCTCCATTTAAGGAAATACATCTTGGGGAGGTTAAATAACACAGCCAGGGATACAATGCTTGTTCAAAGGCCCTGAAAACTCCTGAAATGCTTCAGATGTTAGAGATTACAATATTTTAGAGAAAACTAGGAATGTACACATCTCCTTCTAGTTATCTCTTGAGAAAATTATGCAATATTTAATTTTTCAGATTACAATATTCCATAAACCATCTTTCCAAACATTACAGGCAAAAAAACAGGGCAAATTAATTCCCCAAAAGTGGTAAGCTTAATTTTCCCTTTCAAAGTAAATGATTAAACAACCCAAACCTACATACTCAACTGGGTGATAAATCAGATTATGTAATCTGCAACTTCAAAAGTCTAGAATATTGAAAGATAAATCTTTTGACTGACACAGGTTGGTGGCTTGGAGGTTATTTGCTAGTGCTTACCTATATCCAGCTGTCTTCTCACGCCTCCCGTTTACTGCTTTCATATTATTAGGTGGGACCTTGTTACAAATTTTAATCAAAGAGCTGGGAAGAGAAGTGGTCTCTATCACTTCTGGGCTAAAGCACATATAGCTCATGCTTAAACCTCTGGGGCTTATGACCCTGGAAGCTTTGTGCTCTGCCATTCTGGACCCTGGGATACCTCTGAAAGGAAATTGCCCTAGTGTAGCACCTGTGGCAGACTTTGTATGTGTCAGGCCACTAAGCATCTGGGGTGTATTTGTCACCAGAGCATAGCCTATCTACCCCAAGTAATACAGAAACACCAGAGTTTAGATTTTATTCATCTGTCATTTTTAAGCTTCCTTAAGATTTGTCAAAAAATTTAACATTTCCACCTGAACAGTCACAGAAGCCCAACACACAGGTGACTTCTTCGAGAAATCGGATTGGCAACACAAAAAAGGAAAGGCCTGCTTTTACGGTATGAAACCCATTCTTCACTTCACAACGGCCCTAAATGCATGGGACAGATGGAGAAACAAAGTGCCATCAAAAAGTTGCCAGCCTTGACATTCCTGGGACAAAAATGCTTCCAGAAGGGCATAACTGCACAAGCCTTCAAAATCTGGAGGACTACTTCACTTCATTGCCTTCATCAAATGTTAGGAATAGTAAAATGTTCACTGGGATAAAAACTAATGGAGAAAACAGGGAATGTGCTGGTGCTTTTGTGCAAATCAGGCATTTTAACTTTAGAAGTTCATGCAAAACCACAAAAAACAATCTTCTGAATTTAAGAAACTGTTGACCCATCCAATTTCTCTAAAACTATTGTGTCCAAGTTATATAATCAGCTATAGAGACTATAAAATTTCAGACATTATAGTCTTGGAAAGAATATATTTGTTACAACCTGAATATTTGCTGAAATATTTGAACTGAATTCTCAACTAACATTGCAGGGTTTGGAGTCTGATTGGCTTTGATTCCCAGCTATTCTGCTTAATAGGACAAGGACTTTGGACAAATAGAATGTTTTGCTTCTTATAAAATGGGGAATATTTCCACATTATAGTGTGGTAAGTCATAAAGGAGGCTTATATACGACAATCCATTTACCAAAGGGCCTGACACATAAAATGTACACAATGCCTTTTAATAAGTACTATTATTGTAAAGAAAATACATGAGTAAAATTAAATTAAAACGCACTTACAAATGACTTGTGATCTTTAATTTGAGCAGGCATAGGTATACTGTATTGGTGAATAGTTTAGGCTTTTGGGTTTGTCTGCTGTGCTCAAATCTCTGTAATACAACTTCCTCATCGTTGGGTGAAAAATTGAGTCAACTTGGCTAAATTATTTAATGGCCCAATTCTTCAGTTTCTTCCTCTGTAATATAGCCCAACTTAGAGGAATGTGAGAAATAAAAGTGAAAAACCATGAAAGAGCCTTTTATCACCAAATTAGTATTTCCAAAAGTCAAAAGGGCTATTGTATATACATCACTATTTAGAAAATTGTTATTAAATCTAATTACAAAAGTGTTCACTTGATATTATGTTATAGCTATCCCCAAAGATAATTAAGATGTAGCATTTGATAATATGTAAAAAAAAGTGTATATAGAAATATTATGGAAAATTACTATATGCTTTAAGAAATACTTACAGATCAATTATAAAAAGAAAGTTAATACTTTCTATACAACAGCCGCAATATTTTGCATGGCTCCTCATTGGGTGTACTGAAATCTGTCCACAGTAAAAGCCTTATTAAATACATTATATGAAAGCTATGAAATAACAATGCAAAATTGCTTTTTATTGTTATTTCAGATAGCTACAGAAAGGTGTTGAGACAATACACACAGCTGAAATAAATGACATTTTATTGGGGGAAGGAAATTTTTTTAAAAAAAACAGAATAGAGTTGGGAACACAGAGCAGGAACACACACATCTTTCCATGAGTTTTACTTTGCTTAGGCAGGGAACTGTTAAATTAGAGAAAAAAGTGGGCAGTCATTTTCCTACTTTGCTGCTAATCTTTTTACTATGGAAAGACTCCTTCAGGGCCCAGGAAAATGTGTACATGCCACCTGTACCCCAGTTGACTCCATTTAAGAAAATGTTTGTGAACATGGAACTGTCTTTGTCCATGACCTCACCTGAGCATCTCTACATAGCCATGTTCACTGTAGCACTATTTACAATAGCCAGGACATGGAACCAACATAAATGTCCATCGACAGATGAATGGATAAGAAGATGTGGCACATATATACAATGGAATATTACTCAGCCATAAAAAAGAAACAAAATTGAGTTATTTGTAGTGAGGTGGATGGACCTAGAGTCTGTCATATAGAGTAATGTAAGTCAGAAAGAAAAAAATAAATACCATATGCTCACACATATATATGGAATCTAAAAAAAAATGGTACTGATGAACATTGTGGCAGGGCAGGAGTAAAGATGTAGACTTAAAGAATGGACTTGAGGACACAGGTGGGAGGGGGAAGCTGGGGTGAAGTGAGAGTAGCATGGACATATATACACTACCCAATGTAAAAGTTAGCTAGTGGGAAGCAGCCGCATAGCACAGGGAGATCAGCTCAGTGCTTTGTGATGACCTAGAGACATAGGATAGGGAGGGTGGGAGGGAGGCTCAAGAGGGAGGGTATACGGGGATATATGTATGCATATGGCTGATTCACTTTGTTGTACAGCAGAAACTAACACAGTATTGTGAAGCAATTATATTCCAATAAAGATCTATGAAAAAAAAAGAACAAAAAGATAGTCTTTAAAGTTATCAAAGTGTAAAAACCAATTACAGTAATTCCATGGTAGACTTATCTATAAATGCCAGAAAACTATGGGAAAATATCTTCAAAGTCCTTTAGACAAATACCCATCAATCTAGAATTCAAAAGTGACATCCATATATTGTTGGATCTGCACAGACTGAGTTATTTCATGGCCAGAGAAAATCCTCTCTAATAAAATTCTTAAGATCGGTCTATCTATCTATCTATCTACGCCAGTAAGAAAAGTAAACTCAAAAGAAGGAATAGATTTTTTTCAATGTTGAAAATAAAAATTGATCAAATAGTTAGTAAACTTAATTAAACTTTGTTCGTAAAAAAAACCCAAAGAACTATTTTTTATATTTAAAAATGGCAAGGGAATTCCCTGGCGGCCCAGTGGTTAAGACTCTGTGTTTCCACTGCAGGGGCACAGGTTTGATCCCTTGTCAGGGAACTAAGATCCCACAGGCTGTGCAGTGCAGCCAAATAAAACCCAATAAAAATAAAGAAAAAAAAATTTTTTTAATTAAAGAAAATATAAAAATTAAAATGGCAAGGTAAAACCTCTAAGGAAGAGTAAACCTATGTTAGGGCGGAGTTTTGAATAATTTTATGAGGTCCTGTGTGAGGATGGGACAGCAGAGCACAGCCAAGAGTATGAAGCTCCATGAAGGCAGGTATCATGTCCACTGTGTTTCAGCACAAGAAACAGTACCTTATGTTTAATAGACACTTAATAAAGACTTTTTTCCAGCTTTATTGAGATATAATTGACATATAAAATTGTGTAAGTTTAAGATGTGCAACATGTTGATTTGATACACTTATATATTACAGAATGACTACCACTGTTGGGTAAGTTAATACCTCTGTCACCTCACATAATTACTATTTCTTTTTTGTGGTGAGAACATTTAAGATCTACTCTCTTAGCAACTTTCAAGTATACAATACAGTATTGTTAACTATAGTCACCATGCTGCACATTAGATCCCCAGAAGTTATTCATCTTATAACTGGAAGTTTGTACCCTTGGACCAACATCTCTCAATTTCCCCCACCACCTAACCCCTGGCAATCACCACTCGACTCTTTTTATGAATATATATATATATATATCACTTCTTTATCCTTTCATCCATAGATGAACACTTAGATTGTTTCCATATCTTAGCTATCGTGCATAACATTGCAATGAACATGGGAGTTCAGATGTCTCTTCAAGACAGTGATTTTGCTTCCTATGGCTATATACCCCAAAATGGGATTGCTGGATCATATGGTAGTTCTATTTTTAATGTTTTGAGGAATCTCCATAATGTTTTCCACAGTGGCTGTACCAATTTACATTCCCACCAATAGTGCAAAAGTGTTCCCTTTTCTCCACATACAATAAAGATTTTTTTGATTGTCCAATTGTTGTCATTAGTAGAGCTAATGAGAGAGATCCAACAGATGTTTATTTTAGTATGAAGCAGGCTCTGTATCTTAGTGTGAAAGTATAATCATTCAGTCATTTGCTTTGGCTTCTTTGGCCTAGAACATTTTCAGTAGCTCAGTCCACTCCTGCCTGCCTTCCTATTGCCTGTTCTTGTTGATGTCACATTCCATTACCACTACAAATATTTCACACCATTTTTCCCTCTCCTTTTCCTAAAAATACTAAAATAGTCAAAGCTTAAAAAGGTGAATGCTTTAATCTCTACTGTCAAGTCAGCAATTCACGCTTGCCCTTTGTGACAGAAGCACACTCATCTTCACTCACCTGTGATGGTAAATTAGAGCCCTGTTCATATGGTTACGGCTGAATTCTCACATCAGCACTGTTATTGCAAATTCAGCTTTACACTCCTTCCCAGTGGCTGGACAAGTCAGTGATAGAAACTCTCCTAGAGCTGAGATACAGAGATCCCACTGAGTTGACTAAGGAGTTTATCTTCCTCCCTCCCTTCCTTCCTCCCTTCCTTCCTCCCTTCCTTCTTTCCTTCCTTCCTTCACTCCTTCCTTCCTTTCTTCCGTCTTTCTTTCCCTTTGAAAAGAATCTCAAAAAGAGTGGATATATGTATATGTA
Source organism: Monodon monoceros (assembly GCF_005190385.1). Lineage (NCBI taxonomy): Eukaryota > Metazoa > Chordata > Mammalia > Artiodactyla > Monodontidae > Monodon > Monodon monoceros. The sequence continues at coordinate 14,972,804 of NW_021703771.1, read as the reverse complement.
TAACTGATTCACTTTGCTGTACACCTGAAACTAACATAATATTTTAAATCAACTATACTCCATTAAAAAAATTAATTTAAAAAAAAGGAAATGGAAATATATCCTACGTAATGAGCACTGACAGATAGAGTCGTTTCAGCAGACAGCCCATAACAGAAGATTAGTCATGTAACGGGAGCCATTAATACATCTGGGCAGGTACAGCACATGTCCTCAGGCATGGCAGGTACACTCAGCAGGCATGTGGAAATACTTAGCTCTTAGGCTGTTACAACACACACACTGTTTGCATGTGTTCATCACTTAGCCCAGGATTTCTGCCCATGAGTCTCACCTGCACTCTCAACGATATATTTTTGTATCAAGCAAGGTCTTTTTAAATATTTTAAGATTATGGTCTTCCTCAGCATGCTTCGTTTTGATTAATTTAATGATTTAATAGCTTATTAATAATACCTACTCATAACACCTGCTAATAACATGTATGTGTGGATTTGTTCTGGGACTTTGCACATTTGGGTGTGTTGTTGTTTTTCAGTAAACTAAAGAAATACATGTAAATAAACAAGTTTCTTGTAAGTGACACATGTATGTTTGCATATCTATGTTCACAAGTATAAGGAAGGCACGCTAAGTTTAAGCTATGATTGTGCTGTTACTGAATTTCTTCTGTAAATAAATGACTTTAATTAAGTAAAGTATGTTCCAGATATATAACTTTGAGATAGGCACCATAAAACATACATACGCAACTAAAACACACACACACACGGAAGGAGTTATGTACAGTACATCTATATACACCTTGTAGTAAAGTTCACCTACCTTGAGAAATGTATGAATTATTGTCCTTTTACTCTACAGAAAGGCAGTAAAGTTATCCCAGAGGAATTGATCACCTTGTACTAAGGATTAAATCCTTGGGAATTTAAAGGATTTGTACCAAGTGGAATTTTAAACCCTGCTCTTGTCACGTGTCTATCCAGTAGCTAGATTGAGAACTAAAGTATAATTGAATATCAGGTCTTTCACAGACTGAGGGGACTTCGTGGAACATTACAGATGACTCAGAATAAAATGTGTTTCATGAGTGTCTATTATATGAAAAACATTCTCTGAGGATGCTATTAAGCAGAAAGTAAGTTTTATATTTAGTTAGTGAGATTCAGTAACATACAGTAAATTGAAAAAAGGGAAATAGTAGGATGTAACTTTGCTCTAAAAAAGGTAGACTCAGCATTTAAATGAGAGGATCAGAGTAGACTTAATAAAGTAAAAATCATATGAGATGGAATCCAAGGATGGCTAGATTTGATGGAGGTCAGAGGGAAAAGAACAAGTCAAAGTTCTAAATAAATGAACCCACGTAAGTAAAGACATGGTGCACTCCAGGCATTGAATTATTTTTTCATGAATGATGAATAAAAGTAGAAAGTGTTGTGTATATTAAATAAACAACTACATATGTTCAAATATTAAAATGTCTTCAGGAAAAATTTCCGGATTATCTTCACAGTGGTAGTATCTTCTAGCATCCATTTTTTTAAATCCTGTATTCCACTTCCTTCACCTTATAGAATTTTGCTTCCCTTGTTGTCTCATGGTCACAAGACACCGGTGTAACTCCAGACATCAGGTGCTCATCACACAACAAATCAAAAAGTCCAGGGGTAGGGAATCATTGCTTATACATCTCCTTCTTATCATGGAGACAAATCTTCCTCAAAATGTTCCATGGTAGAATTGTTCTATATTTAATTGGCCAGAACTGAGTCACATAATCATCTCAGACTAACTGCTGGCAAAAAGAAAAGGAAACCACCATGATTCATGCCCCTGGCACTGTGCAAGGTGATTCCTGAAGAAAACTGGGGTTATTTTAGCAAGGAGGATGGGCTATTTAGTAGGAATTAACAATTCATGCCATTGTGGGTAATTCTAGAATATGCAACACATGTAGAGAAAACATATGACATCAAACTAGAAAAGATGTGAATAGGAGAATGAAAAATATTGACCATCAATCTAAGGAGCTGATTTTTAATTTGACTGCCAGTTGGAAGACTTTTAAAATGAAAGCTTTGTTGGTTTGTTTCTTTATTTTTTAGTTTAGTTTCCTTTGGGTTTAGTTTCATTCCATTAGTAGAAAAATTACTCTAGCAGCAGTGTGTAAACTGGATCAAAACTGAAAATCTGAGGATAGCTTCAAGATGGTGTAGGAGTAAGATGTGGAGATTACCTTCCTCCCCACAAATACATCAAAAATACATCTACATGTGGAACAGCTCCTACAGAACACTTACTTAATGGTGACAGAAGACCTCAGAATTCCCAAAAGGCAAGAAACTCCCCACATACCTGGCTGGGTGGCTGACAGAGTCTTGGTGCTCCAGCCAGGTGTCAGGCCTGAGCCTCTGAGGTGGGAGAGCCCAGTTCAGGACACTGGTCCACCAGATACCTCCCGGCCCCACATAATATCAAACAACGAAAGCTCTCTCAGACATCTCCATCTCAATGCTAAGACCCAGCTCACTCAACGACCAGCAAGCTACAGCACTAAACGCCCTATGCCAGCTAGGGCACAGGACACCATGGAAGCCTACGACAGAAACAAAACCCCAACCATTAACAGACAGGCTACCTAAAGTCATAATAAGTTCACAGACACCCCAAAACACACCACCCGACGTGGTCATGCCCACCAAAACGACAAGATACAGCCTTATCCACCAGAACAAAGGCACTACTCCCCTCCTCCAGGAAGCCTACAAAAACCATTGAACCAACCTTACCCAGCAGGGACAGACACCAAAAACAATGGGAACTACAAACCTGCAGCCTGCAGAAAGGAGACCCCAAACACAGTAAGTTAAGCAAAATGAGAAGACAGAGAAACACACAGCAGATGAAGGAGCAAGGTAAAAACCCACCCGACCAAACAAATGAAGAGGAAATAAGCAGTCCACCTGAAAAATAATTCAGAGTAATGATAGTAAAGATGATCCAAAATCTTGGAAATACAATGGAGAAAATACAAGAAATGTTTAACAAGGACGTAGAAGAACTAAAGAGCAAACAAACAATGATGAACAACACAATAAATGAAATTAAAAATTCTCTAGAAGGAATCCATAGCACAATAACTGAGGCAGAAGAATGGATAAGTGACCTGGAAGATAAAATAGTGGAAATAACTACTGCAGAGAAGAATAAAGAAACAAGAATGAAAAGAATTGAGTACAGTCTCAGAGACCTCTGAGACAACATTAAATGCACCACATTGGAATTATAGGGATCACAGAGAAGAGAAAAAGAAAGGGTCTGAGAAAATATTTGAAGAGGTTACAGTTGAAAATTTCCCTAACGTGGGAAATGAAATAGTCAATCAAGTCCAGGAAGAACAGAAAGTCCCATACAGGATAAATCCAAAGAGAAACACGCCAAGGCACATATTAATCAAACTATCAAAAATTAAAGAGAAAGAAAAAATATTAAAAGCAGCAAGGGAAAAACAACACACAAGGGAATTCCCATAAGGTTAACAGCTGATCTTTCAGCAGAAACTCTGCAAGCCAGAAGGGAGTGGCAGGACATATATAAAGTGATGAAGGAGAAAAACCAACAATGAAGATTACTCTACCCAGCAGGGGTCTCATTCATACTCGAAGAAGAAGTTAAAACCTTTACAGACAAGCAAAAGCTAAGAGAATTCAGCACCACCAAACCAGCTTTACAACAAATCCTAAAAGAACTTCTCTAGGCAGGAAACACAAGAGAAGGAAAAGACCTACAATAACAAACCCAAAACAATTAAGAATATAGTAATAGGAACATACATATTGATAACTACCTTAAATTTAAATGGATTAAACACTCCAACCAAAAGATATAGATTGGCTGAATGGATACAAAAGCAAAACCTGTATATATGCTGTCAACAAGAGACCCACTTCAGACCTAAGGACACATACTGACTGAAAGTGAGGAGATGGAATAAGATAGTCCATGCAAATGGAAATCAAAAGAAAGCTGGAGTAGCAATTCTCATATCAGACAAAATAGATTTTAAAATAAAGATTATTACAAGAGACAAAGAAGGACACTACATAATGATCAAGGGATCAAACCAAGAAGAAAATATAACAATTGTAAATATGCACCCAAAAGAAGAGCACCTCAATACTTAAGGCAAATGCTAACAGCCATAAAAGGGGAAATCAACAGTAACACAATCATAGTAGGGGTCTTTAACACCCCACTTTCACCAATGGACAGATCATCCAAAATGAAAATAAATAAGGAAACACAAACTTTAAATGATACATTAAACAAGATGGACTTAATTGATATTTATAGTACATTCCATCCAAAAACAAAAAATACTCTTCCTTCTCAAGTGCTCATGGAAAATTCTCCAGGATAGATCATATCTTGGGTCACAAATCAAACCTTGGTAAATTTAAGAAAACTGAAATCACATCAAATATCTTTTCTGACAACAACGCTATGAGACTAGATATCAATTACAGGAAAAAAATATGTAAAAAATACAAACAAATGGAGGCAAAACAATACACTACTAAATAACCAAGAGATCACTGAAAAAATCAAAGAGGAAATCAAAAAATACCTAGAAACACAATGAAAACACGATGACCCAAAGCCTATAGGATGCAGAGAAAGCACTTCTAAGAGGGAAGTTTATAGCAATACAATCCTACCTCAAGAAACAGCAAACATCTCAAATAAACAACATAACCTTACACCTAAAGCAATTACAGAAAGAAGAACAAAAAAACCCCAAAGTTAGCAGAAGGAAAGTAATCATAAACATCAGAACAGAAATAAATGAAAAAAAACAAAGGAAATAAATAAGATGAATAAAACTAAAAGCTGGTTCTTTGAGAAAATAAAATTGGTAAAACACTAGCCAGACTCATCAAGAAGAAAAGGGAGAAGACTCAAATCAATAGAATTAGAAATGAAAAAGGAGAAGTAACAACTGACACAGCAGACATACAAAGGATCATGAGAGATTACTACAAGCAACTATACGCCAATAAAATGGACAACCTGGAAGAAATGGACAACTCCTTTGAAAAGCAAAACCTTCCGAGACTGAACAAGGAAAAATAGAAAATATAAACAGACCAATCACAAGCACTGAAATTGAGACTGTAACTAAAAGTCTTCCAACAAACAAAAGTCCAGGCTGCACAGGTGAATTCTATCAAATATTTAAAGGAGAGCTAACACCTATCCTTCTCAAACTCTTCCAAAATATAGCAGAAGGAAGAATACTCCCAAACACATTCTAGGAGATCACCATCACCCTGATACCAAAGCCACACAAAGATGTCACAAAAAAAGAAAACTACAGGCTAATATCACTGATGAACATAGATGCAAAAATCCTCAACAAAATACTAGTAAATCGAATCCAACAGCACATTAAAAGGATCATACACCATGATCAAGTGGGGTTTAACCCCAAAATGCAAGGATTCTTTAATATATGCAAATCAATCAATGTTATAAACCATATTAACAATGAAGGAGAAAAACCATATGATCATCTCAATACATGCAAAAAACTCTTTTGACAAATTCAACACCCATTTATGATAAAAAACCCTCCAGAAAGTATGCATAGAGGGAAATTACCTCAACACAATAAAGGCCATATATGACGAACCCACAACCAACATTCTTCTCAATGGTGAAAAACTGAAACCATTTCCTCTAAGATCAGGAAGAAGACAAGGTTGTCCACTTGTCATCACTATTTTTCAACATAGTTTTGGAAGTTTTAGACACAGCAATCAGAGAAGAAAAGGAAATAAAGGAATCCAAATCAGAAAAGAATAAGTAAAAATGTCACTGTTTGCAGATGACATGATACTATACGTAGAGAATCCTAAAGATGCTACCAGAAAACTACTAGAGGTACTCAATGAATTTCGTAAAGTAGCAGGACATAAAATTAATGCACAGAAATCTCTTTGCATTCCTGTACACTAATGATGAAAAATCTGAAAGAGAAATTAAGGAAACACTCCCATTTACCACTGCAACAAAAAGAATAAAATATCTAGGAATAAACCTACCTAAGGAGACAACAGACTTGTATGCAGAAAACAGTAAGACAGTGATGAAAGAAATTAAATTAACAATAAGACAGTGATGATACAAACAGTTGAAGAGATATACCATGTTCTTGGATTGGAAGAATCAACATTTTGAAAATGACTATACTATCCAAGGCAATCTACAGATTCAGTGCAATCCCTATCAAACTACCAATGGCATTTTCCACAGAACTAGAACAAAAAATTGCACAATTTGTATGGAAACACAGAAGACCCCGAATAGCCAAAGCAATCTTGAGAAAGAATATTGGAGCTGGAGGTATCAGGCTCCCTGATTTCTGACTATACTACAAAGCTACAGTAATCAAGGCAGTGTGGTACTGGCACAAAAACAGAAATATAGATCAACGGAACAGGACTGAAAGCCCAGAGATAAACCCACGCACATATGGTCACCTAATTTATGATAAAGGAGGCAAGAATTTACAGTGGAGAAAAGACAGTCTCTTCAACAAGTGATGCTGGGAAAACTGAACAGCTACATGTAAATAATGAAATTAGAACACTCCCTAACACCATACACAAAAATAAATTCAAAATGGATTAAAGACATAAATGTAAGGATAGACACTATAAAACTCTTAGAGGAAAAGATAGGCAGAACACTCTATGACATAAATCACAGCAAGATCCTTTTTGATTCACCTCCTAGAGAAATGAAAATAAAAACAAAAATAAACAAATGGGGCCCAATGAAACTTAAAAGCTTTTGCACGGCAAAGGAAACCATAAACAAGATGAAAAGACAACCCTCAGAATGGGAGAAAATATTTGCAAATGAAGCAACTGACAAGGATTGATCTCCAAAATTTACAGGCAGTTCATGCAGCTCTATATTAAAAAAACAAACAACCCAATCCAAAAATGGGCAGATCTAAATAGACATTTCTCCAAAGAAGATATACAGATTGCCAACAAACACATGAAAAGATGCTCAACATCACTAATCAGTAAAGAAATGCAAACAAAAACTCCAATGAGGTATCACCTCACACCGGTCAGAATGGCCATCATCAAAAAATCTACAAACAATGTATGCTAGAGAGGGGTGGAGGAAAGGGAACCCTCCTGCACTGTTGGTGGGAATGTAAATTGATACAGCCACTATGGAGAACAGTATGGAGCTTCCTTAAAAAACGAAAAATAGAACTACCATACGACCCAGCAATCCCACTACTGGGCATATACCTGAGAAAAGCATAATTCAAAAAGAGTCATGTACCACAATGTTCACTGCAGTTTTATTACCATAGCCAGGACATGGAAGCAACCTAAGTGTCCATCGACACTTCGGATAAAGAAGATGTGGCACATATATATAATGTAATATTAGCCATAAAAAAAATGAAATTATTTGTAGTGAGGTGGATGGACCTAGAGAGTGTCATACAGAGTGAAGTAAATCAGAAAGAGAAAAACAGATACCATACACTAACACATATATATGGAGTCCCCCCGAAAAAAATTGGTTCTGACTAACCTAGGGGCAGCACAGGAATAAAGATGCAGATGCAGAGAATGGACTTGAGGACACAGGGAAGGGGAAGTGTAAGTTGGGATGAAGTGAGAGAGTGGCATGGACATATATACACTACCAAATGTAAAATAGATAGCTAGTGGGAAGCAGCCACTTAGCACAGGGAGATCAGCTCGGTGCTTTGTGTCCACCTAGAGGGGTGGGTTAGGAGGGTGGGAGGGAGATGCAAGAGGGAGGAGATATGGGGATATATGTTACGTATTGTAGCACACCACTGTAAAGCAATTATACTCCAATAAAGATGTTAAAAAAGGGCTTCCCTGGTGGCGCAGTTGGTGAGAGTCCGCCTGCCGATGCAGGGGACACGGGTTCATGCCCCGGTCTGGGAAGATCCCACATGCCGCGGAGCGGCTGGGCCCATGAGCCATGGGCACTGAGCCTGCGCGTCCGCAGCCTGTGCTCCATAATGGGAGAGGCCACAACAGTGAGAGGCCAGCGTACAGCAAAAAAAAAAAAAGATGTTAAAAAAAAAACCCTGAAAATATTAGGAGATTTTCTAATTACCAATAATGACCAGTGGGAGATGGAAATAGAAAATTGATTCAAATGGCATTTCTGAAGTTCAGCTGAAGAATGTGGAAGTTCATTGAGTGAAAAAATAAGTATCAGGAGTCAAAAAGTGACAGTAAGACTTCAAGATTAGGATTTTAGGAGACTAATGCCTCCATGAATACAACAGGGGAGTAAAAGAGATGATTCCGTGAGAAATACGATTAGAACAGCTTTTAGTAGACTGAAATAATCTTAATCATCCTTTGGCCAGTTATTTAACCAAAATTTCCACCATATACAATACACAGCCATGTGACATTTGATGCGTGAATTATTAATTCAGACCAATTAAGCAATTTAGTAACCAGGCAGCAAATACTATTAAGGAAAAGCCTGAAAAAATCCCAAGTTCATAGTTATATTATTTTTTATATTACAGATAATTTATGTAATATTACCTATTAATTTATATCTATATTTTAAATTAGTAATAAAATATGTTAACCTTAAGGATGAAGAATATTATATATAAAATACTGGGCTTGTTAACATGTACTCTGCACTTGATGACTGAATATAAATTGTGAGTTGCCTTAAGGGAGAAAAAATTTTAAATGGATTATTTATAGCAGCCACATTCTGACAATTAGTTTGAAAGTGTTTTGTTTTAGTACTGCATTTATAAACCTGTTTTGAAATAACACTAAAAAGGGATAAGTTATTTTAAGTGCACTTTTGAACCAATCATCATACATAAATCTGATGTTGGTAAAAGAAAATTTTTATATTTAAAATATAAAAAGTATCAATATTTCAAGTTTTTTCATCACTCTTCTTGTTATGTCCATGTTTTTGCTAAAAATGTTATTACATACCATAAAATACATACAAATATAAATTGTATTAAAGAATCACATAGAAAAGAAATTGAATGAATTGAAAATAGTTTAATAGAGGAGAGATCATTGTAAAATATATTAAGCTTAAATATTATGCTAACTACTTTACATTAGCTATAGACTACCTTTATAATAGGTTCTATTTTACACAAGAATTGGGATAAGTGATATTATTTAATCTCCCCAAGATCACAGAGCTCGGTAATAGAAGAATGACTCCACAGCCCATTTGCTTTTGTCCTTTTGTGTATATGTGCTGTGTGTGCATGTGCTTTTAGAATTCATTTCATTACAATATCACTGTAAATGTGTAGACATAATGACACATAAAGCTGGTATTCTTCTATTAGAATACCTGTGGTCAATTGAGAAAAGCGGTTATGCTGAAAAAATATCTTCAAACAGCAAAAGCCCACAGAAGTCGTATCACTACTGAATTTTAGGTCATGCTTGGCAACACAGGCCCAAAACACCCATAGAGTTTGCCCTTATACCTTGAGCTCCTATGATGGTTTCAGGGTAATTATGATTTTGTTTAATAAGGTATGTCCCTACATAACTAAAACATAAAGCTCTTATTTCAACCTATTGTTTATGCCCTTTTACATACATTCTTATGATTAATGGGTGCTCAAGATAATCAGTAATCGATAAATACTTGTTAATTTTCACTTTGTTAATAATGTAAAAGGTTTTACTCATGTATATATGGCTCTTACTTGAAGTTATGTTCTATTAGTCATTTTTATTATTAAAAACTAATACATTCCTGGGACTTCCCTGGTGGTCCAGTGGTTAAGAATCTGCCTTCCAATGCAGGGGACACGGGTTCGATCCCTGGTCAGGAAACTAAGATCTCACATGTCGCGGGGCAACTAAGTCCGTGTGCCGTAACTACTGAGCCAGCAGGCTCTGAAGCCTGCGCGCCACAACTAGAGAAAAGCCCACAAGCAGCAATGAAAATCCCACGTGCCGCAACTAAGATCTGACGCAGCCAAATTAATTAATTAATTAAAAGAAAAACTAATACATTCCAATTCATGGGAAGACTTCGATGTTCATTAAGTTGAACTGAATCACACCAGCTATGAATAATGCCTTCTAAACACCACACCCCGGTGAACCTCAGTATCACGTGTTTTCAACCTGCACATGAAAGAATTGATCATAACCGTAATCTCTTATCCAAAACGAGTATAAATTGTATAATAATTAGTATGTTATTAATTATGAGTTAATGGTTTATCTTCCTAAATAAAGGTTCAAAAAAACCTTCCAGTGGAGACTTTCTTTTCCTTTTTCCTCCTGCTCTAACACTCCTGAAGGACATGAAAGGCACTCGGGGGTTTCCTTAATTGTACTAATCAAGTTTGTCTATGGCAGATTCTAAAAGAGCAGCTGAAAGAAAGTAGAAAGAAAATAATGTTTTTGAAATGTTTATCCTCCCCCTGCCCCACCTGCCATTCCAATATCCACTGCCGTCACTACCGTAGACATAGAGGCAATTCACCTCTAATCTTATTAACTTAAAGTTGCTACCTTTATTGTGTAAACAGGCAGCAAGAGAAAGTAGTTCCATTTTTAGGATGCTAATATTACTTCAAATTTTCCATATCTGAAATGGTGGTAGTCAAAATAATTCAAGAGAGATGTCTATATTTTCATATACATATTTATAATGTTGATAAGAATATTCAACATCTGATGTTGTATATATGTAAGTTATTACTTGGGTATAAAAAAGTATGTAATTTTCTCATTATATGTGGCTGACCTTTAACAGGGCCATTATACAACCTTGGTCATTCATTAAAGCTAGCTCCATTAACAAATACACATGGGACCAACTAATGTCCTTGCACCTTCCCTGTATTCTGGTTTCTTCCTCAATGCATTGTTGCCCTAACTTATATTTTAATTAGAGCATTTCTCCCTCCAAATTGCAAGATTTTATTACTTCTTTGAGTACCCGGGCTGTCTATTTGTGCAGAGCTGAACGTATGTGATTTCCAGCTCAGTTCATAAAACCATCTATCCTAATTCTACTTGTCAGTGGTAACCAGGAAAGAGCAAGATGAGATGCTGTTTCTTAATACCCTACTGCCAACTGTTTAGAACGTTGGAGCCAAGCACGTTTAGATTTAGGGCTTATGGTTGTCATTAAAGGGTGAGAAAAGTTTGTAAGAGGAAGAAGAATCAATGTTTAGAAGAGAAGGAATGGGTACTTAATATTCATCCCTAGCAATAAAGAATCATAAATTTTTCCATATAACAGAGGTGAGCCATTTACCCCTCACAATGTTAGCAGTATTCACTGTTAAATTAATAAGAAATGAATTATCATGAAACAATAAATGCCCCTTCACTTGACTTGAGGAAATAACGTTAGAGATCAGTTTAGGGACATGTGCATTTTGATTCCATAAGTAACGAACTGAAAATAGAGTACTTCAGGAAAGTTTATCATTGCAACTCAGAAGAGGTATGTCCTTGGAAGAGCACAAGTAAGCAAGTGTTTCTCCTGAGGCTTAGCTTTTAGATTCTGTAAAATGTCTTTCTCTATTTAGGACATTTTCCTCACATATTATCTAGATCATGCTTACCTGGGGAGGAGTAAAGACTGTAAAACCACTCAATCCACTCTTTAAATTTTTCACTAAATCCCCCACCTGGTAACATTCTCCTACAATAGCTGTATTAACAATTTTCAGTGGGTTGCAGGAATAAAATAATCCTATTTTTGGTAGATAAACTAATAATTATTATAATGTATGCCTGTTGATATTATTCTCACATGGATCTATTTAAGAAGCATCTCACAATAAGATAATCTTGTCATAAGTATAACCTAGTTTAATTATTCAAGCAAGATTTAATTAGGATCAAAATAGCATATAGAATAAAATTCAGGCATATTCCAATGTGTCATGTAATTTACTAAGACAGACAACAGAATAAGTGAAATTATGTTGCTAATTATACAGTATGTTGATAAAACATATGAGTAAAATGTGAGTGTTCTTATCCAGATCATGTGTGTGTATCCATGAACATGATATTCCTCCAAAATGTTCAGTAAACTTGCACTGTCATACAAGGTCAGTGATTGAGATCTGGTTGAAAATACCAGACAGAAGCAGTGGTCTGCAGGTAAATGTGTAACAACCAGTTTTCTGGAGGTAAAACCCTTGCTTTGTGATATTGACTAACTTTTATGGTATAAATACTCCCACAATGGCCAATTTCCAGCTACCAATGTGATGTCACAAAATGTAGAGTTGGGAAGAAATGGGCAGTGGCTCACCATTACATTGTATTTTTAATATACAGGTACAATAACCTCAAGATCATGGATAACCGTAAAATATAATTTAAAAAATTAAGAAGCAATGAGTTTTGAGTATTTATCACCTTTGTTTTCAATATAATTTATTTAATTGCAAGTTATATAATGTACTATTTAATAATGGCTGTGTTTAACAGCAAGCACACAGAAATTCTCAAAATTTTAATCATTGGTCCTTGCAAGCCTGTAAGAGCCAGCTCCAGCATACCACTGAATAGAGCATATGTGTTCATCTCCCCTGACTCTCTATATATCACAAAAATAATAGCAAAAGTTCAAGGAAGAAAAAAAGTACAGAGCAACACTGTGAAAAACCCAGCAGACAATGAACTAGACTGTTGGAGAAATTTCATGATGGAAGAATCATGAAATTGACTGATAATAAACCATATTAATGGAGAAAGTGGACAAAAAGTGAACGGAAAAAAGAAGCAACACAAACAGGTAAATCAATAGGTCTGCAGTTCACAGGGCGGAAGGGCAGCTCTTCCCAAGAGGGAAAACCCAGATGCTTCATCCCTAATATAAAGCCTGCCTACCTCGTTCTCACCCATTTAACCTACATTGAAGACTCCCTCCAACTTACATAGGTCTGCAGGGAGTCTCCCCTTAAAATGAGAGGCCTGTGGAAGAAACAGACCTGCTCATCTGCTGAGGAAACTAACTAAGCATATATTAATTACTTGTTATTCACAAATAGGAATAAACATTTGAGTAAAACCAATAATATGAAAGCAAAGGAGTAAAATAAGCAGAATAATTAACCCCAAACTAAACACAGAAAAAAGGAACAGAAAAAAAAACTTTAAAAAATTACTGTCATTAAAGGTATATAAGACTATATTTGAATTCATAATATAAAATCAAACTGCAGTGAAAGAGAAAAGTAAAAAATCAAGGAGTTCTTGGAAAGTACAAACACTAGTGTCATAAATTGAAAAAAAACTGTTGAAAAGGACTATAGAAATAGGATGAAAATGGTTAAAGAATGAAATTTTTATTTCAAAATAAAGTTCAGGAAATACCCAAATTTTGAGCAAAATCACTTAAAAGTTAAGAGGCAAGAAAGATATATCCATAAGTCTGATTTTCATCTGGTTCCAGAGTTTTATAAAAGAGACTGAGAAAATGGAAGGATGAAAATAATCAAATAAATGAGTAGTGGGTAAGACTCTGCACTCCCAATGCAGGGGGCCCGGGTTTGATCCCTGGTCAGGAAACTAGATCCCACATGCATGCCACAACTAAGAGTCCACATGCTGCAACTAAGAGCCCACATGCCACAACTAAAGATCCCATATGCTGCAATGAAGATCCCGTGTGCTGCAACTAAGGCCCGGCACAGCCTAAATAAATAAATAAATATTTTTTAAAAAATTTCCTGAGAATAATAAAGGTATACATTTCATATTAAAAGTCCTCAGCATGAGAAAAGATAAATGGGTAAAATCCACACCTGCACCTAACACATTCTCACAAATTTTTTTTATAACGCTAAGGAGAAATTCTAAAATCTCCCTAGAGAAAGATAGAGTTTATCTTAAAGAAGCTATAATCAAACTGACATCATCATCATTGGGTGTAACAATAGAGGAATGCATCAAAGTGGTGAGAGTAGGTTATCTATTAAATCTAATGTGCATTTAGATTAATTCCATTTAGATTAATATCTATTAATTCCATGTGCATCTGAACACTTAATTATATAGGAAAATAAATATCTTTTTCAAATATGCAGACAAAAATAAAGCCCACCAATTAGACATTCTTTCTAGGAAAAAAATTACATTTAGTCAGGAATACTCTGATAAAAACTAAAAGTAAATCCAAGAGATTAGAATAAAAATGTAGAACTAACTGGGGGTAAGTCAGGTTTGGGTGTGAAATGGATACACTGATGTGTAGTTCACTGGAACCCCATCGAATAGGAGAGAGTGTCCCAAATGAAAGTGGGAACAAAAGCATGAGTTATAAAAGCATTAAATTATTTCAAGTTATAAAAGCAACCACTAGACTAACATTAATTTGGAGAATGAGGAGGGAAGGGAATGCTCCTGTGGGTCCTACACGCTTCACATTTTATAATGAAGTATAAATAGAGGTTAGGTGCTAACTCAACACTTTTTGTTGTTCTGATTTGATTTTTCTAGAATAATTGCTTTTTATTTGCTTAGTTGCTTTTCTTCGTTTGTTTACATAAATATATCTGGCCATATACTATTATATCAAACACTACTTTTTACAGACTGTGCACCAAGGCATCTTGATGCATTGCAGCCAACTCACAGGGGTGCTGTGGGATATTCCACATTGTTGAGGGAAACAGCTATGCTCCACATCCTCCAGACACTGAGCAAAACATTAGCTCTAGGTAGACAGCAGCTCCAATACTAAATAGAGCTACATTCTTTCTGATGGTGTCACATCTACATTCTTTTCATGGACATATCTTTGCAAAGTCATGTTTTGCAAGGTTGCTGTGATAAAAAATCAAGAACTAAAAGAAAATCAATGTGCAATAGGAAATGAGGGTGTCATTGTTTAATCTAATTTCCAAGTTGTACAGAGCCCAACAGCACCTCAGATTCTATTAGCAAATAATTATGTCTAATAATGATATAAAGATGCTTACTTTCCATTTACATGTATTTTTATTTCAAACACTTACTAAGATGTTAGGATAGAAATACTTATTAACTTGTTTGGACTTTATAAATCCAGCTCTTATTTATTTCTTTTGTTTTGGAGGCACCATGGAAAAAAGTTGCTAAGATACAAAGAGTGCCATGAAATGAGAAGATTTGGGGATCTCTGGTCTAAGAGTAAAACTTTTTGTGTTGAAACCTATGATGTCCATATTTTTCCTGACATGCTTCCTCCTAGGGAGAGTCCTTCAGCTTTGGCTCCAGTGTCCTCTGATCACTTTTCTAAACTTACTGCTCAGGTGTGGCAATGGGATGTCTCTTTACCTTCATTCTGGGGGTTCCCTTCACTTCTTGGTTGTGTTAGATCACACACTTTCTGGTTTCCATTCTTACTCTTTGTTTATTCCTTTACTTTTCTGGAGGGCATCTTCAGCAATTTCCTGGGAAAACTCTTTTATTTTTAATAGTTTTAATGTCTGGAGATGTCACTTTTTTTTTTATCTCTCCAGTAATGTTTAAGTTAGTTGTCCCTCCTCCACACTTTTTTCCTCTAAATAGAGATGTTTTGAAGTCACAGATATATTTTAGTTTTAGTAAAAATATAATTATATTTCTGTTCTCATTCTCCATTTTCTTTGGAAGTGATTTTCAAGGAAGGAAGATGGCAGAGACATCTTTTTCCAAGAGATATTTAACTTCTGTGTATATACTTCTGTATCATTTTAATAGTTAAAAAATGATGTGCATGTATTACTTTTATATTAAAGAATTAATTTTTTATAAAAGAAAAGTTCATATTGGCAACCAAATAAAATTTAAAATTCAAAATTGTGTGAATGCTAGAATGATACAATTTTGGGTGATAATGAGACTAAGTTTTGCTCTATAATATTCCTCATACATTATCATAAGAAAGTCTCTCCCATCAAATCTGTGTTTTTCTCTCTTTATCTCTATCTCTTCCTCTCTGTCTCTCTCTTTCACACACACACACACACACACACACACATATATATATATATATATATATATATATATATACCCCCTTTAACATGCCTCTTCATTTTCAACTAGGGAGAAGAGGCTGAGAAGCTTTTGACCTTGATTACATTGCTAGTGGGAGTATAAAATAGAGCAGCCCTTTGAAAACGCTCTAGCATTTCCTCAAAAAGTTATACACAGAGTTACTCTATGACCTAGAAATTCTACTACTAGGTATATACCCAAGAAACTTGACAATATATGCCCACACAAAAACTTTTATATGAATGTTTATAGTGGCATTATTCATAATAGCCAAAAAAATAGAAACAAGTTAAACGACCATCAAAAAATGATGAATGGAAAAACACGTGATATATATTTAATACAGTATATGTATATACAATATTTATACATTGGAATATTATTTAATGATTAAAAAGAATAAAGTACTGATAAATATTACACAAGGATTAACTTTTCAAACACTGTGCTATGTTAAATCAGCTAGACCACAAAAAATCATATAGTGTATGATTCCATTATGGGAAATATCCAGACTAGGCAAATCCATAGAAACAGAAATTATACTAGTGGTTGTCAGGGACTGGAGGAGTGAAGAAAGGAGGGTGATTGTGTATTTGAGATTTCTTTTTGGGGTGATGAAAATGCTCTGGAATTAGATAGTGATGACAATTGCATGACACTGTGTATATGCTAAAAACCACTGAACTGTGTACTTTAAAAGTGTGAATTTCATAGTATGTGATTATATTTCAATAAAGAAATTATATCAGAAAAGGGAATGTTAAGTTAGTGCTCTGTGCTTTACCCATTTTACCCCTTGAAATAGTTTGGTATCTGGCGCCTCCTTCTTTAATGCAACTGGAATTTGTTTACTTGACTTGAGTATTCAAGAGACCTTTTCTTCCATGTCCAAGTTCTCAGACTCTTTAGAGAATCCCCAGGACACTTTGGGGCATAAGGATGGATTCCTTCTCTTCAACATATAAGCTAAGACTCCCTTTAAATTTTCCAGTCCAAGAACAGCTGTTCTAATTACTTTAAAATCAAGAAAAGAAAAAAGAATGCAGAAGTTTCACTTTGTGAAAAAAAAAATATATTTTCTTTCCTAAGGGAAGACATTTTGTCCAGATACCTTTATTTCAGCCAAAGAGTGCTTTAGCGTGTCTATTCAATTTTTCTGGTGTGCTATCCTCTTATTTTTTAAAAAATATTTTTAGGCACAAGCAAAAGGAATAAATGTATCCTTTCCTTAAGTTAATGTAATCAAGTATTAGAATCTGTTATTTGGGACAAAACTGAAATGTGGGTGTAAAATTTGATGTATTCTTAACAACTAGACCAGAGAGTAGTAACTTCTTATGTCAAGAGACAGATAGTAAACTTTTAGGCTTTGCAGGGATATCATCTTGCAACTATTCAACCCTGATGTTATAGCGTGAAAAGAGCAATAGACCATGCTTACTAGCATTATAATGTCTGTGTTCTAATAAAACTTAATTTACAACAATAGGTGGTAGCTGGATTTGGCTCAGAGATCATAGTTTTCTGACCCCTAAACTTGACCAAAATATTTGAAAAAAAATTAAATAATTTGAGAAATTTATAATGATCAAAATGTTCATATTTTGGGGGAAAAGTAGTCATTGTTTATATTTATAATGTTTATTGGTGTATTTGATGTACTATTTTATTTTTATAACTTACAGATCTGAGAATTATTTAAACTTGTAATCAGTGAAATTATTCACTTATTAGATCACCCCTTTTTTAGCCTGTTTAAAGAGTCAGATGGCTTTGTATTTTTACTGTGTTTTATCCTAATTTTTTTTATTGACTTCATTATAAGAAGTATTCTTGTGAGGAGTATGTCAGCAGTTATTGTGGCTTCCATTTGATCTCTATATCATGTTTTAATGACCCTGGTGTAATCTTAGAACAATAAAAAACTGTGCATAATGCCCACTTCAATCACCAACACTTCATCAGAAAGGAAATGTTTGTACATGTTCCAATGGCACAGCCAGAACAAGCAGAGGCCAGAAAACCACAGGGTTTTCATTTCTTATTTCTTCCCATTAAAATTCTCTGAGATGATGATCAAAAACAAAAATTATGATGGCAATGTGGTTTAGGAAATTCACAGCCATCGTGTGTTTTGAAATTTTGAGACATTGTCTGGTCCACCAATATAGTGATAAATAATGGTTCTTTACCATGGGAGCACATACACAATTTAATGATCCTTCTGTGCTTGCCCTAATTATGTCCTCACAAAATTTGAAAAATGAATTTTGGTTGAAAATATTTTCTGTGGAATCAAGAAAAGACTAACTCAGAAGAAATATAAATGGACTATTGGAAACTGAATCCAGACTTTTCTAATGATTTATTTACCCTTGTTCTCTTAAAGGTTTTAGCTCAGCAATAGAATTTTTGACCTTATACCAAAGAACATGGCTTTAAAAAGTACGACTATTAATCCTCCATCTGAACTTTGGGGGAAGATTTTTTCTTCAGGATACTTAATATTTCTTTGAAATAACATAACCAAGAATGAGAGAAAGCATAATATTTTATAAGCTAAATGGACCTCTAAAATTGATGTAAGATGCCTAAGAAAATTTGAAATCTGCTGGAGAGTCTTCATTTTTTTTTTCTCTTTATCCTGACCTCTTGAAAAACTATTGTTAATTTGGAAAAAATATCATTTAATGTAGACTCTAACATTCTGCTTCATGTTGAGATTCTATAACATGAAAATTAGACTATATATGCATAAAAATGCAACATCTCAAAAGGTAGCAAAACCAAATTAAACTTGAATATTTTAAGTTGAGCTATAATTTTAGAAGTTATAATGTATCAGTATATTCAACGTTTGTAAAAATAAATCCTTCTGTACTCACTGTAAAGTAGCTGCAGTTTCCTCTGGCAAATCACACTTAAAGGGATTCCCTAATTGACTGATACCTAAGATTTTGTTTTAGACATCCTATCTTGGCCAATGTCTTCTTCAACTTGACCTGCCTGCAAAATTCTTGGAAACCCAAACCAAACTTTTATAGCCAGAAGAAAATGCTGCTCTCATGAGCCCTAAGAATTTTCAGCAGTGTTGTTGCAGTTTAATAAATTTTGAGACAGTCAGCCTAGATTTAAGTTTGGCTTATTTTTCCCCTTAGCTATAGTTTTCTATCTCTTGTTTTTTCTCTTTTCTAAAGAAATCATGTATAGAAAAAGAAATAAGTTATTCACACTGTAAAGTGAATATTTTCTAGATAATCTTGGCAAATTTGGAAGAAAGAGCTGGAGGTGGGAGAAGGGGAATATAGTTTAATTTTTTCAATCTGAAACAAAAGTTTTTGTTATTATTACAAAGAAATGATAAGAACACTGAAAAAATATATTGAACAGATTACTGCAAAACTAAATATAAATGGCATGTGTTTTTAATTACATTTTTATAGCTTCACCATGTTGCAACATATACTTTACATATAATCTACTGGCCATGAAATATTCTAATAAATTATACTATGGTTCTGTTTTTTTCAAAAACTTTAGCTTATTTTTTCTTCATTTTGCTTCTTTTATAAATAACACATTATTTCATTCAGTTTTTCCTTTTTTTAGGTTTATTTCCTTTACAAAAATTCTCAGTAATTTAATATTGAGTAAAAAAATATGAACTTTTTGAAACTTTTGAAAATATTTTGCTAAATTACATTGCAAAACTATTGATAAATTACACTGTCACTACTTTGGATTTACTAGTTTCATACATTTCGCAAGCATTATGTTCTAATATTTATTTTTGCATATTCAGTTTTAAATCACTCATTAATTTATTTAACAAACATTTTCTGAGCACTACTTTGTGTCAGACATTGTTCTAAGTTCAGAGAAACCAGATACAAAGGGGCACAAAAAGTTATTACTTTCATGGAGCAATTTTTGATTCTGGAATCTTCACCAATGTCCATTTTGGTTTTGATTTGTTTTTAAGAAAACACATAACATTTGTTTAGGCCAGAAGCTATTATAAGTGCTTCATTTAGATTAAATCATTTAACCTTCAGAATACCCTTGTAATATTGAATAGATATATAGATGGATAGATCCCCATTTTTTCAGAGAATTAGAAAACAAAGCAATCAAGTTAATTTTTCTAAGATCACATAGCCAGAAAATGGTGCCGACAAGACTGAGACCAGGAAGACTGACTCCAGAGACTTTGTACCTAATGATTATGTTCTATGTCTGCTTCATGATTATCAGCACAGACAGATATTTCTCAATACATTTTGTCAATTGTTTTTACACATCCTCTCATCTTTATTCATATGTTGATACTGTCCTTATAATTGTCTAATGAAAATTAATATAATATTTAAAGGAATTTGTTAACAGTATTAACTTTGGAATCATACAGATCTGAGTTTGAGTTCAGCCACTGCACATTAAACCTTTGTCATCATGAGTAAACTAGTATCTCTAACACTCCCTTTCCCCATCTACAGGAATAATGCTAGGTCTGCTTGAAGGGTTGTGGTTAGGGTCAAGTGGGATAAGAGATGTGAGCTTCTAGCTCAGTGTCTAGCACCTAGGGAGTGTTCACTATGTTTGGTTTCTTACTATAAATATCAAATGACCTCAAATATTTGATAGAGTAAAATATTTACTATAGAAGGCATGAGGCATTGGAAATCTTTGGCATAACACAGATATTGGGGTGCCAGAGAGTGTGGGACTTTAGCCAGTCCAAGCCTAGCATGGAGATTCAGACCCATCAATGGCAAGCTTTTTAAATTTCAAAACTGTGCATTGATGGAGGGAACCCTTATATCACTAAAATCTAGGAGAGGTTTCCTGGGCCATTGCTGTCTAGCTTCTGGCTCCTGACTGGACCACAGCTGTGATAGACAAGTCATGAATTGATAACCTTGGTATATGTGTTTCAAGGTGTGCTGACTACTCTTCCTTTAACAAGGAGCTCTGTCCATCTACATGTGTGTTTATAAAGCACTTGCACTGCTTTGTTGAATGCTGTGACAGTATTTAGTGTGATACTATTTGCGGTACACCTATACAGTATTAATGTATATGCATCTCTAAGTGATTATGACATAGCAATTTATGATAACTTGAATTTAGGTATTTGATGAAGAGCGAAAAGTATGCTGACGATTCCTTTGGGGCTCAACAGCATCTCAGTTATCTCAGTGGTCATTTAAGGATCATTGCTTGAAAAACTAGTGTTTCCAGGTCTTAAGAGTTTCCTCAAGTACAAGCCCCAGATGTTCTCCTCCAGAGTCCTTCTTTATGCACATGTCTTCTTCCAGACAGTAATCTGGATGAAGCTTTCTGGATCCTCTCCACATAGGTAGACTGCCTATCTCTTCAGGCACATTAAGAGAAATGAGTGGATTTAAAGTTCTCAATCTTATTCCCACTCCCATTTTTTCCCACATCCACAAGAATGTGTGATTAAAAGAAATGATTGGGGTATGACAAACTCATTTTCAATTCATACAGAATTGTGGGTGCATTAATTCAGTAAAACAGGAAAGAAAGTTTGGAAGAGAGATTGGTCCTGTTTCATGGTCTTCGAATGAGCCTGGCCCCCATCATCATTTTGGTGTACTTGGTAGGAAGATGTACAGTTTATGATTTCCTGACTGGAAAAGCTCTAAGGCCAACCTCCTCTACTTTTACCTCCCATACAGTAGATACCCACATTGAATGAAGTGAAGAGAGTATCTACATCTGAGTTTTACAGAAACTACATTAATTTGGCTTACAGATGGAAGAGAGCGAGAGAGGGGCTGATACATGTACGTAGTAACATGACACAGCTCTCCAGGATTTGGGGGAGTTTCATAGCAGGCTACTTTCACTTGAGACTTCAGAGCTATAGAGCATGAATAAAATGGATGCCTACATTTTAAATCACCCCCTCCTTATTAACCTTTAATGCCTTGCAAAACTTTAGTTTTCAAGATAACTAACCTGGTTAAGTGTTAGCAGCCATATGAAATTATTTGTGCATTTATTCCTATTTTAGTATGAGAAAATTTTGTCACATAAGGAAGACAAATCACTTTCCCAAGCACACAGAATCAATCAATGGCTAGTGTTAGTCCCACAAATCTTGATCTTTTCCATCTGCTGCTTCTTTCAAGTAGCCTGTCCCATTTCCCCCCTTCTCTCTTTGACATTAAAATTAAGAATTCTCTTTACACAGACCTGTGCTGATGCTCAGCAATTAAAAGCAATGATAAGACGTCTCAAGTCCTTTTTTTGAAGTGGAAATGATACCAATAACATCTAAACGAATAAACATCATTTCAAACGCATGCGTGTTTTAAGAATGATCTGACACGAATACAAAGACCTAGGGAGCTATAATTGAGCTGAGAGAATGACTAGGTTTGCAGCTGTCTTTAAAACAGTTCAACAGAGAATCTCAGGAATTAAAGGAACTGTGCTGTTGTAACAGAAGGTAAAATGGATTCTGAAAGTCCTCAAAAAGCTAAAGGTAAGTGTGGAGATGCAAAGGAGATAATGATACTTGGAGGCTCCATATATTGGGAACGTCCTCATCTGTCTCTGATGTACAGAAAAAAAGTGGTGGTTTTTAGGTTAGCATCTTCAGTTCCTAACTATATAGATGAGCTTATAGGAGAAGGTGGGGATATGCAGGATAGGGGACAGGGGGGAAAGGAGAATAGACTAATTTCCGGGGGATGGAAGGAGAGGGTAGATGGCGAAATGTGTTTCATTCACTCTCCTTTCATCATGGACCTAAACTGTAAATCTTGGAATGTCATTGCATAGAGATCCTTTCAAATTACTTCATGCATTTTTTACATTATTGTCTCCTTTTATCAGCCAGTCTAAACAATGAGTATGTGTGTGTATACACCCATGTGCATGCAGGTATGCATATATATGTATACATGCATATAGATACCTACTACTTTTTGGTGCTTACCTATAGGTGTCTCTACAGACAGATCTATACACACATTTGTAAATATAGCTGTCTTGAGTACCGCTCTGATTCAACCATGTGTGACATCAGAAAACAGCAAAGACACATTTATAAAGTGTTTGAAGACTGCCTGGCACATAGAAGGTACTTAACACATATTAGCTGTTATTAATTTGCAGGTGTGGGGTTACGGCAGAAAGGGAGGGAGGGAGGAATTAATGTTCTTCTGCTATGTTTTCTGATTATCCTCTGCTCCCTGTGTACAGCCAATGCCTTCAGAAAACAGTCTAGTACAGAGGGCTTATAGATTCTTAGATTATTATGTGCTGGATAACTCAGATCTATATACAGTGATTTATTCCCAAATTCTGTCTTACAAATGCTTCACAGCACTTCAGAGACCCAGGCATTATGCACGCACTTACACAGAAGCAATGCATGTCTTTTCAAACATGAGATCTTTGTTATCACTGATAAGATACAAAGGGCTTAATAAATTCTTTCCATAGGGGATATTACACCATGTAGTTGGCCACTAAGAAAAGTTACATTTTACCTCTACATTTTTATTATCACTAAGATTTCCCCCAGTTCCTTATACATCATTTTAAATAACATTTGGCAATAAAACTTTGGCAAAGGAACTTGTTCAATTCTTTTTTTCTCTTTTCCAAAACTGAAACATCCAGTTATTTTTCCATATGCTCTCATGCTCAATTATTTCTGAATTTTTGTACTATAGAGAAACAGACCAAAAGTGTTAAGATTAAAGTGAATGAAACCACAAATGTAATGAAGAAGATAAACTCAGATTTCGTGATTAAATCCCAGGAGACACTAACAGATTTGTGGAATTTCTCTTGAATTTTATAGAATGAATTTTTTAAACTCAAAAAGAATAAAGTATTCAGCAACTATACATCAATAAAATGTTTTTTGAATTTTTAAAAGTTTTAAAAATCCTTTCACAGAAAAAAATGGAAACAAACAAACAAAAAATGGAGAGCCTGGATAATTACATCTCCCCACAACATGATGTCATTGTTAAATGTGCATATATACACATATTTCCTTTGAATATTATAGCCAGAACAAGTTGATATTTTACACTTTTAGATGTAGTACCAGTTAACTCTCCTCCCCACATCTCTTGGGCATAAACCAACAGGTCCCTTGGCTTACAAACTCTTTAGCTGCAAAAAAATTTTTCTAATTAAAAAATATTCTACATTAATCAATAGGCAGTAAATGAAAGAAATTGTCCACTTCAAAGAAACAGAGAAGGATAACACTAAATAAGCACATAAATCAAATAGTTCCCAGGAAGATCCCATTCTGAGATACGGGAGAAAACTAGAATTAGCTGATATTTATCTTTAATGATAATTTTTTGACATTTCAGATAAGATGATGTTAGCTTTCATAATTTGCCTGGGAGTCATCAGGCTCAGACCTATTAAACACAGGAGGGAAATTTCATTTTCAGCCAAACCTTTCTCAGTACTTTTGAAGAATTCCACATTTTTCTTCTGGAGTTCTTATTCAATGGTTATTGCCAAAGCCCTTTGTTTGTTTAGCATCTGGCGGGATAATCTTGAGAATCTGGTTATTTTAGTTATGTGGGTACTAGGGAAGGGAGGTAATTCTAGATATGCAAATCACATGAGCCTGGACTTCCAGATCACATCTAAACCTTTGCATATTTGAGTTTATTTGCCTTTGGCAAAACAAGTTCTCCTGTTGTTAAAAGGGAAAAGTACTGAAACATACCTTATGGGAAGGCAGCTAAAGTTGGCTGTATATCAAAACACTCATAAAACTAAAATTTGGTGATATAAATGTAAATGAATTAAAAGCACATGCATGAAAATTCCCTTAAAATACACAAAGTTATATGAACTATGTATTGGTTTTTTCTTAGCCTGGCATGGTAGAAAATTAATTTAGGATCATTGGAACATTAAAAATGTGGCCAGGTTCACTGATTCTTCAGACATATGCTGAAAGAATGGCATGTTATTTCAAGAGCAGAATTCTTGTGACCTGAGAGTGTATCCATCCATTTCTTTCTATGGGTCCTCCAATTGTAAACAGCCTCTGGGAGACTTCAAAAATTATGCAAGAAGAATCAGGATCTAAGGCATTCTTGTTACAGCTGAGACAGATAAAAAAAGAAAAACCTACCTCTCAATGATCCATGCCAAACCATATGTAGGTCTCTACTTACGGTCCATTAAATTCATAAAAATGTTGCCACGGTTGGTAGATCAGCTTACAGCATGCACATTTTATTTAGAATTTCTCGTTTCCACAAAACTCTGATATTTTTGTGCCATGCAAGTAGGTTATTGTTGATGAAAAAACTGCTAGAGTCACTCAAAGATATACATTTTATATCGATCTTAATCTTTACTTCCCTTTTCCTAGCTAAGAGCCTTGGTCACATAGATGGTGTTGCCAATGGACGCAACTTTATAGAAAACCACAGACTAATTTCAAGATTCACATTTTCTATATGTGCATACATACAATCCCTCTGAATTCTTTGAGACACGCAGCTCTGCAAGTAAGATGTGCTGGGGTACAGATGGCCAAAAGGCACATGAAGAGATGCTCATCACCACTAACTATTAGAGAAATTCAAATCAAAACTACAATGAGGTATCACCCCACACCAGTCAGAATGGCCATCATTAAAAAGTCTACAAATAATAAATGCTGGAGAGGGTGTGGAGAAAAGGGAACCCTCCTACACTGTTGGTGGGAATATAAATTGGTGCAGCCACTAAGGAAAACAGTATGGAAGTTCCTTAACAAACTAAAAATAGAGTTACCATATGATCCAGCAATCCTACTCCTGGGCATATATCCAGAGAAAAACATAATTTGAAAAGATACATGCACCCCAATGTTCATTGCAGCACTATTTACAATAGCCAAGACATGCAAGTAATCTAAATGTCCATTTACAGATGAATGGATAAAGAAGATATGGTATGTGTATATATATATATATATATATATATGAATATTACTTAACAACAAAAAAGAATCAAATAATGCCATTTTCTGCAATATGGAAGGACCTAGAGATTATCATACTTAGTGAAGTAAGCCAGACAAACAAAATATCATATGATATTGCTGGAATGTAAAAAAAGGATACAAAGGAACCTATTTATAAAATGGATATAGACTCACAGACATAGAAAACAAACTTATGGCTACCAAAGGGGATGCGGGTAAAGGGATAAATTAGGAGTTTTGGATTAGAATATACATACCACTATATATAAAATACATAACCTACAAGGACCTAATTATAGCATAGGGAACTATACTCAATATCTTGTAATAACCTATAATGGAAGAGAATTTTAAAAGAATATATTTATATATATGTAAAAAAATAAAGTAAAAATTATTCCAAAACAGAAAAAGATGTGCTATGGGTGACCTAGGTTTGCTAAACACTCTCCCCTGTAGATTACTTCACACCTCATTCCCTGAACTCTGTCCTCTCTCTGTCACCCGCCTCACAGCCTGCTCCTTCCTGTCTGGTTCTTCCAGTCTCTTCCCACGCTTCCACGCTCTAAAGCCCATTTATCCTCCATGACCACTTCAAAGCCTTCTGTTTCCATGAAGACATTCCAAGGATGGCAGCCTACACTGATTACTCCCTTTCCAAACTTGCATTATCTTATATTTTATTATTTTATATTTCTGCTCTACCCCCGTTTGTTTGATCTATGTGGACAAAGCCTTCTCAACAACCCAGTCATAAACGGGTAGAGGACAAGACAATGCTGGCTCTTGCCTTTCTTTTTCAGAGCACAGAATGGGGAGATGTATGGTGTTTCCGTAATTAAAAACTGCCTTATCTGCTGTTGGATCTTTGACATCAATTTTTGGTTTTTGGAAGCTGTACTCTCCTCTTCCACAGGTAGGTGAAAAAGCCCCATAATAATAAAGTACACACTGAAGTACGCATTTCTAGGTATGAAAAAGAAGGTAAGGAGGTCCTTGATGATGCAAGACTGTCTCTGTCTGGATTCTTTGCTCCTGAGGATAGAACGGCTGCTAGTGCAGTGGGGCTATTCTTTTTTTCTTTTTTAAAACATCTTTATTGGAGTATAATTGCTTTACAATGGTGTGTTAGTTTCTGCTTTACAACAAAGTGAATCAGTTATACATATACATATGTTCCCATATCTCCTCCCTCTTGTGTCTCCCTCCCACACTCCCTATCCCACCCCTCTAGGTGGTCACAAACCACCTAGCTGATCTCCCTGTGCTATGCGGCTACTACTCACTAGCTATCTATTTTACGTTTGGTAGTGTATATATGTCCATGCCACTCTCTCACTTTGTCACAGCTTACCCTTCCCCCTCCCCATATCCTCAGGTCCATGAGAAAGTCAGGCCCGGCTCTCCTTAGACATCTTCATAGCGTTTGTGGTTGGACTGTTGCTTACAGTCTCTCCCTTCTCCTCATCTCCCTTCTCTCCCTCACTTAACCATTCACTGTTAATGGTTTAAATATAGTATCTAGTTCATTAATTTGCATTTTCTAACACGGTATAATGAAAAATAAATCAGTTACTTCTCAATTCAAAGCACTTCTCTGGTTACATTGTGAGTATTTACATAGGATTAGAGAACTTGACTCACTGCTTCATCTGATATATTTTCTCTTACAACTCTTCCATCTTATGTTACTCTTTCTGTTCTACGTGCTTTTGTATTTCCTTTTTATTTGGCTTTTTCTATTTGGATTATAATAATTTTGCTTTTGTTTTCTACAGAGTTTTGGAAGATATATGTGCCAATTTCTAATTCAACCACACTTTAGATTCAAAACCTAACAACCAGTTAAGTTTTAAAGGTCGTAACAATTTTAAGATCATATCAGAGGCATGATCTGATATTTTCATCTATTTAAGATGAAAATTTAATCCACCTTTCCTCCCCATAATTTTCCCCACCTATTGACTAATCCCCTTCTTGGTCTTTTTTAATATATATAGAGTGTGATTTAATTTTAGATTGTTGAATTCTTGGTTTGACATAATATGCCACTGTCATTTTTGACATTTGTATGCACTGTTGTAAGTGATTGGTGTCAGTGATCAAAACTAGGTAAAGGCTACATTTCATCTTTTTGAGTTTTCTTAAATTTTATTTTAACCACTCAACCCCCTTGGCAGTAGAACAGATATGTTACAGAGAAGTAATTAACCTGTATCTAACAGATATCAAGAGAATATGTCCGGCCATAGATTATCTAAAGCTAAGAGTCCCAGCTCTTGACACTCTGAGATCTTTAGTTTTTTAAAGTGTCAGATTTATGATTTCTCCAATCAGAAATACCACCATCAGGATCTGTTTCTTCATTATAATCATCACAGATGTGCTTAATGATTAGATATGGGTTGCTAACTCCCACAGGTTCCTGTAACTTTTGGGCTTCCTCATCAAATGCCTATTTGTACAGCCCTAGAACCAGTCGTTTACATTTGGGAGACCTCAAGACTTCAATTTTCTTTTACTTTTTCAGTAATAAGAGTTTTCCTTCAAATAAATTTTTATTTTTAAGACAACGAAATGTGTGCTGTATTTTATAAGAAATCTTATAATATTTCATAAGAATATTTTGTAGGAATATTTCATAAGAAATTTTAAAATATTTCATAAGAAAAACTTACGAAATATTTAACTTCATATATGTGCTGTACATAAATGACATTTTCAACCTTTTTTATTGCAATAACATTTACATAAAATAATGGCACTCATCTTAAGCAGATGAGTCTGACAAAGGTCAAAACATTCACACCATCACAATCAGGATAGTACTCCAAAAGGTCTGCAGTCTATCCCACCTTCCTTTGAAGTCAGTCAACTACTGCTCTGCTTTCTGTCACTATAGATTAGTTTTGTCCGTTCTGGAATTTCATAAAAATAGAATAACATAGTAGTATGCACTCTTTTATGCCTGGCTTCTTTTATTCAATATGTTTTTGAGATCCATCTGGAATTTGTTTCTATTTTTTGCTGAGCAACATTCTGTTATATGGACATACCACAATTTGTGTAACAATTCACCGGTTGATAAGCCCTGGGCTGTTTCCATTTGGGGTGATAATAAATAAAGCCACTAAACATTTATATGCAAGACTTTGTATCAACATACATTTCATTACCTTAAAGTGAATTACTGGGTTCTATGGTAACTCAGTGTTTAACTTTAAAAGAAACTTGCTAAATGTTTTCCGAAAGGGTCACACCATCGTACATTCCTGCCAGCAATACATGCAAGTTCTACTTGTTCCACTTGCTCAACAAGTTGTTTTTATTTAGTGGTGCTTTTATATTTCAGCCATTCTGGTGTGTATGTAATGGTATCTCATTATGACTTGATTTGCATTTTCTGATGATTAATTATGTTGGGTAACTTTTCATATGTTTTTTGGCCATTTGCATATCTTCTTTTGTGAAGCATATATTCAAATTGCTTGCCCATTTTTACTGGGTTGCTTGAGTCATTATTTTAAGTGTTCTTTATATAGTCTAGGTATAAATTCTCCACTCTGAGATATGAACACTGTAGAGTTTGATTCCTAGTCACAGTTACCTTCTCCTGACCTATGACCTATGACAGTTATGCTACAAGGTTTCATACAGCACTATTCATGATGACTGCTATAATCTAGTTCTCTCAATTCTTTGTTTATATTAATCTCGATGTATATTTATAGGTATTAATCTCTGTTTATATTAAATTTTTATAACAAATGATAGAAGTTTTTCTTTAGGACATTGTAAAAAAGTGGCATAAAGTTTTATGAATTAAAATTTCCCCATTCTTTTCTCTCTGCTTATGACAATTACATCTTACAATTTCAGCTTTGACCATTTTTCCTTGACAATTACATTCAGCGATGGCAGGTAATTGCTGCCCAAGTTAGAAACAAGAAAGTTGACTCCCAGAAAGTTAGAGTGAAATGGATTTTGTGGTTTAATGTTTATTATATTTGCATTTAATATTCAATTGATGTTTAATATATTAATATTAAATTAATGCATTCAATAATTTAATATTGAATTAACACATAAAACTAGGAACCATTCTCTTAACAAATAACATTTTTTCTATTTTTCTTGTGGCCCTACATTTATTGCTAAAATAAATCTAGTTATTGAACCTTAATTTAGAATGAAACACAATGCATATTTAACACTTTTGCATAGTCTATATAATTCATGATCCTTTTGGAACACTTTAAAAGCAGTAGCTGCAGAAACTCAGCCTGGAGGAGAAATATTAGTTAGCAAACAGCTGTTAGAAAAGTTTATGATAAAGCAAGAAAATAGTTTGATTTCCAACATACATGGGTATGTTTATATAAAAATATTTTTTTCAAAGGACTGGTTATGCACATAAGAATTAACATAAGCACATACTAATAAAAATGGGCAGCACATATGATACTAGGTCTAAAGTATCTATGACACCAGTTTAACAAAACAAGAGTTGTTACACCTTGCTTTCCTAGTGAGAGCTGGACCCCCTGACTATCAGCAAGATACAGTTAACATCAGGACTCTAGCTATTGGGGTCACGGCTTTTACAAGGCAGAAATGAGAAACACTTATTATCTGAAACAGTCTCTGGTGCTGAGCTCCTTCCGTTGTAAACCTCATAGGCAGCTGACGCTACAGGATGAACTAGAGATGCCTTAATGATGACCGTCTAAGGTCATTGAAGGAGCCTAGGTAAAGACTAAAAAAGTGGCTCCGGGTAAGACAGGAACCCTACTTCTCTTGCAGACGTTCACAAACACACGCATATTGCGATTTATGTAACACTCTATCTTTTTTAATTAAGAAACGTTACATTAAAATTGGGAAAACTGGCCCATTCCCCTCTCCTAATCAGGCACAAATCTTGGTATTGTTCAGGATACAGTTCTTCTTGGAGGTTACCGTAGGAAGTACAGTTGTCCCACGGTATCCACAGGGCATTGGTTTTAGGACACCTGCGGATACCAAAATCCATGGATGCACAAGTCCCTTATATAAAACGGTGTAGGACAGTGGCCCTCCATACCCGCAGGTTCTGCATCTTCTGACTGGTTGAATCCGCCAATGTCCAACCCACGGAGGACCAACCATATCTATGCTTTTAAGCCACAAACATTTTTTCACTTAATTATTTTCAGTCTTATTCCCTGTATGCATTGATTCTTGTTTTCTTCTTATTGAAAGGCATTACTCAAAAGCACTTTCCAGGAGGTCTTTGTGTGTTAAACTTCTGACCCTTTGTATGATTCCAAAATACGCTTGTCACGCTCATGTTTAAGTGTTGCAGTTCTATTTTACTGTCGAGAAATCCGATGTGCATTCAATTCTTGTTCTTCTGCGAGTCATCTTCTCTTTCTTTTAAGAAGATTTTAGACTTTTTTCTTTGTCTCCATTGTTATTGAATCTCAAGATGTGTTTATTTCTCTTATCTAACTTAATTAGTGTGAAAGATTTTTCATAAAGATAACCTCAGTAAGTTATCCTTCCATGTTTGCTGCTTTGCAATGTGTTTTCTGTTGTTGTTGGGTTTTTTTTGTGGTACGTGGGCCTCTCACTGTTGTGGCCTCTCTCGTTGTGCAGCACAGGCTCCAGACGTGTGGGCTCAGCGGCCATGGCTCACGGGCCCAGCCGCCCCGCGGCATGTGGGATCTTCCCGGACCGGGGCACGAACCCGTGTCCCCTGCATCGGCAGGCAGACTCTCAACCACTGCGCCACCAGGAAAGCCCTGCAATGTGTTTTTAATGCTCCTCCTTTCAAGAGGAAGAGTTTATTTCTCCATCCCTAAATCTAGGCTTGGCCATGTGATTTATTTTGTTAATAGAATATTAGCAGACGTGATGCAAGTTAAGCCTTGATCAGCACATGCACATTCTGCCCTGTTTTGCAGCTTTCAGAATCCCCAGATTGTGTGAAGGTGTGAATGAGGCTGAGATAGCCCACTGTAGAGACCACATGGAAGACAACCCAGGGGGTCTTGGTTTACAACTTGACACCTGCCAAAAATGTGAGGGAGGGCTTCCTAGGCTGAGTTCCAGCCAATCTGACAGCCAACTGTAGGTCCACGAGGGAGCCCCAGAGAGGGCAGCAGTAAAACCACCCCAGGTAAACTTCTTTGAGGGTATTAGCTATTTCTTGCAACCATCATCCAAGTCCTATAGGACATTTTCAGCTTTTCAAGAAATTCCCATTATACTTGTATTAATATGCATATCACTATGTGATCTAGTTCTTTGTAAATTTATCACTATCTATAATTATATCTTTAACATATTTTCCTTTACTTTTATTGTTGGATTTGTCTCTAGAATATAAAGTCAATTTTTCTTGCTAATGGCTACATCCTCTGAGCCAAAACAGTCTCTGACAGAGTAGGTTCTCAACAACTAGGTTGAATTAATATTAAATTTCAATAAATATAGTAAGTAAATTAGATACATCTGCATCTGGAGTCTTTATTACTACATGAGTCTACTTTTTTTTTATGAGTCATTTTTTAAAAACAAGTTCCCAAATTAAAAAAAATTGTTTCTTTAAATTTCCGTTACCATTCTCTGAGACAAATATTATTTTCTCCTTTTGTAGATGAGGAAAATACAGCTCATAGTTTTAGAACCATGCTTAATGTCACACAATTAACAACTCAGGGAGCATTTTGATATGAGATCTGTCTGACTCCGAAGCTGTCTCTCAATAGATCATTTTGCTTTTATGAGGGCTTGAATTTACTGTGTGACTACAAACTTCACTATTTTATCTCTCTATTTCCAGACATAGGAAAAATATGGAAAAAGTTTTAGAAGAGTACAGATTGCAAAAATAGTGAAATAAGTCAGAAAGAGAAAGACAAATAGTGTATGACATCACATATGTGGAATCTAAAAAATACAACAAACTAGTGAATATAACAAAAAGAAGCAGACTCACAAACACAGAACTAGTGATTACCAGTGGGGAGAGGGAAAGGAGAGGGGCAATATAGGGGTAGGGGAGTAAGAGGTACAAACCATTGGGTGTAAGATCGGCTACAAGGATATATTGTACAACATGGGTAATATAGCCAATATTTTGTGATAGCTGTAAATGAAAAGTTAC
The DNA here is from genome assembly GCF_005190385.1 of Monodon monoceros. Classification (NCBI taxonomy): domain Eukaryota; kingdom Metazoa; phylum Chordata; class Mammalia; order Artiodactyla; family Monodontidae; genus Monodon; species Monodon monoceros. Next base: position 14,939,560 of record NW_021703771.1, on the reverse strand, counting down.
CTTTAAAAATTGTATAAAAATTTTCTTAAACAATGGGATTGTGGGAAATTCTCTGGCAGTCCAGTGGTTAGGACTCCACACTTTCACTGCTGAGGGCCCAGGTTTGACGCCTGGTCGGGGAACTAAGATCACACAACCTGTGCAGTGTGGCCAAAAAAAAACAAAAAAAAACCAAATGGCATTGTGGAGCAAAGAAAAAAATACAGAAATATTTTCTGCCATATGATTCAAGAAATTAAGATAACATTTATTCAATGTATTTAATGATTTGCTGCTAATTTTACATGAAGTATTTTATTTCTATGCTTTCTATAAATATGCATAGAATAAAGGAGCTTTTTGTCCCTGGAATGAAATATAGTATCCTGGCACTTAATAAGGGTAGCACAATGATGAGAGTTGAATTCTATTACTATGTTCAATATTCACAAAATAAAGATTATTAGGGCAAAACTGAAAAAGAATAGTGTTCAACTAAACTTATGCTATTTCTTGATGTCTTTTATCACATAAAATTCCGACATCTTATTTCTTTCTTTTTCTCTCTAGATCCCAGATAGTCATTTACCCTTCTCACTCATTCAATTCCATTTAAGGAAAAATATAAACACTGACACTATGAAAAAAAAAGAATATCACTCTTTTTATTAGTGTGCTGTGATGTGGATTTGCTCCTTATAAATTTTCCCCAAACTTTTTCCTTAGTGATGAAATATTGTAATTCAAATAAAAAATATATAATTTTCATTATTATCACAATGCTTTGGGCTTTGCCAATGGAGAACTAAACAGGTTTCTTCTGCATGTTTTCTAAATGTCTCCAGCTGTGTTTCTCAGAATCAGACCAGACAATGGCTAGACAGACAGTCACATCAAAGTGGCATCTTATACACAAAGAAGACTCCCTCCTCCAGCAGCCCCTAACAGAGGGTCTGTGAGCATGAGATCATGCCAGTGAATTCTGTTTGCCTTGCTTTTTTCTTTATTTTCTTAACCGGGAGAGTGTTTGTCCATGAAATGGTTTGGCAAGGTCTGTTATTCCAAAGGCTTTCTTAAACTAATAGTCCTGATTTCAAGCCTCAGAAGAAAAGCAATTATATTTGAATGTAGAGTATCCTCTACTATGAATTGGCAAATTACTTTTTCTTTTTAAGAAAAAGTTAATTCTAAATTCTAGATTCTAAATTCTTTTTCCTACTCCCATTTAGGTCCAAGTATGATACTATCTGTGAAAATCCTATCGAATTGGTTATTTTTGATCAAAAGTATAATATTATTTGGGGTTGAATGGGTGCCTCAGTTCTCTGAAAAGCTCTCATATAGCCCAGTTTCATTAGGGAACACCCTGGAAAGGAGAATCAACAGCGGATTTGTTTTCCTAAGCTCACTACCTGTTAGGAACTGTCAAACACGCTTGTTCTCCATACAAGCCATTTGGAATGTTCACTTCCAAAATAACTGGACTGAAATTAGGAAAAAAATGTTCCCATCCCATTTCGTCCTTTTTTCCCCATCCGACTCTCCCTGCAAAGTGACTAGGCTCTATGGCTAAGAAAATAGTCTCACACTCACAAGCTGTGAAGGGTAAAGAAAATCACTACTCAAAATGTAATTCACTTGCCAATCACAATTCACTACTTGAACAACCAGCTATTGATTCATCTAATCTTATTCTCACATTCACAGGGACATTTTTCTAAAGCCTGAAGGCTCTTGAGCAGATTCTTCTTAAACTAGTACTTGCCATTGGCAGATGAACCACAATTTTTAGCCTACACGGCTTTGTACGTGCTGCCCTTTTTTTCAGGAATACCCACTTTTATTCACCTGGTTAATTTCTATTGAACCTCATCTCAGGTACATCATTCCCAGAAAACTTTCTTGCTAACTCTTCACTCTAGTCATTCCTGGTAGATGCCACCTAGTTGTTCTCAGGTGGTGGTTACACTGATATAATATATTATACTTGCATTTGACTTGTTAATTCATCAGTCTCCCATTGTGAGCTCCTTGAGGATAAGTGCTGTGTTTTGCCCATATAATCAACCCCTAATACAGTGTCTAACACATTTTATGGTCAATAAATTTTTGCCACATAAATAAATTAACGAAAGAATTATTAATACATGAGCCAATTAATGCAAAAATTATTTATTCCAGATGACATATTCATTTTTGGTGGACCTTCCAACGTTCATTGTCTACCATCTACCTGACAGCAATTTTCCTCGTGCTGGCAAAGGATTAACCCCTCCTACATTTTCAGCCATGTGGATTTGTGGGAACTGGTCCATGAGGACAAATGTAAGCCAAGGAAAGGCTTAAAACAATTTGGATTCTACTGAGAGCCAAAGGAACTTCTTCAGGGATATGCGTGTGACCTACTCAGAGCTAGTGAGGATTTGCAATAGTTTGAGGGAAGGCGAGATTCTTTTCTTTTGCAGAACCTGTTGAAAGAGATTATTTTTGTTCTGATGCACATCATCAAGGAAAAATGAATGCAATCTCAAGAGCTACTGGTGACAACTGTGTGATGAAAACAGGAGAACATGCCGAGAATGGAATGTAGAAGGAGAAAGGAGAGTCAGGAAATGGCAAGACAAGCCAGATCCTGCTCACATTATTTAAGCCTGGGGGAAAGATGTCCTTAAAGTTAGATGTCCCCGGGCTCTTCAGTTAGGAGGGTTGATAATATTTTTTTAATTGTTTGAATAGTTTTCTGTTCCTGCAACTTAAATAGTTCTTTTTACTTAAGGGGCTCAATTTTTTCCATCCAAAACTTACTTTAGCTCAATCTCTCATCTGGAAGAATATCTCATTATTTGCTTTAGATCTCCCGTAGTGGCGTAATAGCAGCAGAGTAGAAACGACATGGGTTTTGAATTCAGATAAACGACATTTTGTCTAAGTTCCACCTTTTATCATCTGTGGACACTAGGCAAGTCGTTTTACCATTCTGGGGCTCCTTTTCCTCAACTGTACCTATCTTAGAAGTTGCTGGAAGACTGAACCAGATAAACATATTGAACATTTCTAACTTCATGCCTATGATTTCAAAGGTCATAAAATAACCTAAATCTTGTGTTTTTTCCCTTGTTAGTAAGATATCCTCACTAACTTTAATGGCTTCATGGGAATTCTGACATCTCGTTGTGACATCTCAAACTTCTCAAGCGTCAGCACCGTCTTCATTCGACAACTACCGGTTACCATATTACACCATGAACTCATCACTATTCAGAGCAGTTCATCCTATTATGTCTTCCATTCTCTTATTCCAGCGTCTTTGCCTGTCCTACCACTCACATCTTCACATCACAGTTTTGCCTTTATTGTAAATGCCAGCTCATCAACTTTCCCAAGTCCATGTCCACACTCCACATTCATTGCTCTTGATAACATGTCTTTGTTTAGTTCCACTTGCACTTATTGAGCACCTACTGTATGCCAACTTCAGACAGACATAGCTGAGTAAGACATGGGTTCCTTACCATCTAGAACAGATTCTAAATTAGATAAATTTAATAAACAGTCGAAAATGATGAGAGAGAGATGTGTGCATGGGATGATACAGGTGCACGCTGAAAAAGAAACTAGTATGGAAGCAATCAAAATAGGAGGCAACTGTAATCATCCTGGGAAGAGGTGACAGTGCTTGACTCAAGGTGGTGTGAATGGAGGAGGTGAGACACTGACAGAATTAATAATCTCCTCTTCATACCCTATTGGAAATTCTGCCTCTTTTTTTTCTTTTTTGGCTTAAAACAACAGAAATTTCTTCTCACACAGTTCTGGAGGCTGGAATTCTGAAATCAAGGTGTTGGCAGGGCCTTGCTCCCTCTGAAGGCTCTAGGGAAGAATCTTTCTTTGCCTCTCCATTCTTTATTCTTATGGATCTCCTGTCCCTCATTACCTGGTAGAAGAATGTACCTCCAGGTGCTTTCTTCCCAAAATAAAACAAGTAGTCACACTATGCTATCATTTTCTTTAACCCAATGGACTATTCTCTTGAAATACTTCTGTATTTTGACCAAATAATGTTTACCTTTGTAATTTTCCTGAAAGCATAAGGCTCATTTATAAATAAAAAGGTCAGAAAGATCAAAGTTATAGGTATATACACAATGGTAATAAATGAATTGTCAATTTATTTGTAATCACTCTGCTAAAAATTGCTACAGTTTTCCTTTCAAACTGTTTTTATCCAACATTGTCACTCACAATGAAAATGCTTAATGAACAGATCTATCATGAAAGCATGCAAAATATGCTTTTATTTAAAAACTAAAATTGTTGATTGCTATCATATTTAACAAAACATCCTGGAGGTTATCTATGTTCCCAAGTGGCAGACATATTTTGTATCCCATATACTATGAAACAGCATGCAGAAACCACTTATATTATATCTGAAGAACATGTAATTTAGCAATTACATTTTGGAGTGCATGTTCTCCTACATAAACTCAAATATTATTAGGTGATGGTCTGCTTAGTTTGATGCTTCTACTTTACCAAAATTATTAACTTTACTCAGATCCCACTACGCATCAGGAAAGGCATGTAGCGTTAAAACGACAGAGCCCTGGGAGCTTCCGGGAAGATGACGGAACAGTAAGACGCGGAGATCACCTTCCTCCCCACAGATACACCAGAAATACATCTACACGTGGAACAACTCCTACAGAACACCTACTGAACGCTGGCAGAAGACCTCAGACCTCCCAAAAGGCAAGAAACCCCCCACGTACCTGGGTAAGGCAAAAGAAAAAACAGAGACAAAAGGATAGGGACGGGACCTGCACCAGTGGGAGGGAGCTGTGAAGGAGGAAAGGTTTCCACACACTAGAAGCCCCTTCGCGGGTGGAGACTGCGGGTGGCGGAGGGGGAAAGCTTCGGTGCCGCTGGGGAGAGCACAGCAACAGCGGTGCGGAGGGAAAAGCGGAGAGATTCCAGCACAGAGGATCAGTGCCGACCGGCACTCACCAGCCCGAGAGGCTTGTCTGCTCACCCGCCGGGGCGGGCGGGTCTGTGAGCTGAGGCTCGGGCTTCGGTCAGAGCGCAGGGAGAGGACTGGGGTTGGCGGCGTGAACACAGCCTGAAGGGGTTAGTGCGCCACGGCTGGCCAAGAGGGAGTCCGGGGGAAAGTCTGGACCTGCCGAAGAGGCAAGAGACTTTTTCTTCCCTCTTTGTTTCCTGGTGCGCGAGGAGAGGGGATTAAGAGCGCTGCTTAAAGGAGCTCCAGAGACGGACGCGAGCCGCGGCTAAAAGCGCGGACCACAGAGACGGGCATGAGACGCTAAGGCTGCTGCTGCCGCCACCAAGAAGCCTGTGTGCGAGCACAGGTCACTGTCCACACCTCCCCTCCCGGGAGCCTGTGCAGCCCGCCACTGGCAGGGTCCTGGGATCCAGGGACAACTTCCCCAGGTGAACGCACAGCACGCCTCATGCTGGTGCAACGTCACGCCAGCATCTGCCACCGCAGGCTCGCCCTGCACTCTGTGCCCCTCCCTCCCCCAGGCCTGAGTGAGCCAGAGCCCACGAATCAGCGGCTCCTTTAACCCTGTCATGTCGGAGTGAAGAACAGAGGCCCTCCAGCGACCAAAACGCACAGGCGGGGCCAAATCCAAAGCTGAGCCCCGAGGAGCTGTGCGAACAAAGAAGAGAAAGGGAAATCTCTCCCAGCAGCCTCAGGAGCAGCGGATTAAAGCTCCACAATCAACTTGATGTACCTGCATCTGTGGAATACGTGAATAGACAATGAACCACCCCAAATTAAGGAGAGCCGTGTGGATGAAAGGCTCTTGGTGCTGCAGCCAGGGGTCAGTGCCGTGCCTCTGAGGTGGAAGAGCCAACTTCAGGACACTGGTCCACAAGAGACCTCCCAGCTCCACATAATATCGGACGGTGAAAATCTCCCAGAGATCTCCATCTCAACACCAGCACCCAGCTTCACTCAATGACCAGCAAACTACAGTGCTGGACATCCTATGCCAAACAACTAGCAAGACAGGAACACTAGAGGCTGCCTAAAATCATAATAAGGCCACAGACACCCCAAAACACACCACCACACGTGGACCTGCCCACCGGAAATACAAGATCCAGCCTCATCCACCAGAACACAAGCACTAGTCCCCTCCACCAGGAAGCCTACACAACCCACTGAAACAACCTTAGCCACTGGGGACAGACATCAAAAACAATGGGAACTACGAACCTGTAGCCTGCAAAAAGGAGACCCCAAACACAGTAAGATAAGCAAAATGAGAAGGCAGAAAAACACACAGCAGATGAAGGAGCAAGATAAAAACCCACCAGACCAAACAAATGAAGAGGAAACAGGCAGTCTACCTGAAAAAGAATTCAGAATCATGATAGTAAAGATGATCCAAAATCTTGGAAATAGAATAGACAAAATGCAAGAAACATTTAATAAGGACCTAGAAGAACTAAAGATGAAACAAACAATGATGAACACCACAGTAAATGAAATGACAAATACTCTCGATGGGATCAATAGCAGAATAACTGAGGCAGAAGAACGGATAAGTGACCTGGAAGATAACATAGTGGAAATAACTACTGCAGAGCAGAATAAAGAAAAAAGAATGAAAAGAACTGAGGATAGCCTCAGAGACCTCTGGGACAACATTAAACACACCAACATTCGAATTATAGGGGTTCCAGAAGAAGAGAAAAAGAGAGGGACTGAGAAAATATTTGAAGAGATTATAGTTGAAAACTTCCCTAATATGGGAAAGAAAATAGTTAATCAATTCCAGGAAGCACAGAGAGTCCCATACAGGATAAATCCAAGGAGAAATATGCCAAGACACATATTAATCAAACTATCAAAAATTAAATACAAAGAAAACATATTAAAAGCAGCAAGGGAAAAACAACAAATAACACACAAGGGAATCCCCATAAGGTTAACAGCTGATCTTTCAGCAGAAACTCTGCAAGCCAGAAGGCACTGGCAGGACATATTTAAAGTGATGAAGGAGAAAAATCTGCAACCAAGGTTACTCTACCCAGCAAGGATCTCATTCAGATTTGATGGAGAAATTAAACCTTTACAGACAAGCAAAAGCTGAGAGGTCAGCACCACCAAACCAGCTGTACAACAACTGCTAAAGGAACTTCTCTAGGCAAGAAACACAAGAGAAGGAAAATACCTACAATAACGAACTGAAAACAATTAAGAAAATGGGAATAGGAACATACATATAATTACCTAAACGTAAATGGACTAAATGCTCCCACCAAAAGACACAGATTGGCTGAATGGATACAAAAACAAGACCCATATATTTGTTGTCTACAAAAGACCCACTTCAGACCTAGAGACACATACAGACTGAAAGTAAGGGGATGGAAAAAGATATTTCATGCAAATGGAAACTAAAAGAAAGCTGGAGTAGCAATTCTCATATCAGACAAAATAGACTTAAAGATAAAGACTATTAGAAGAGACAAAGAAGGACACTACATAATGATCAAGGGATCGATCCAAGAAGAAGATATAACAATTGTAAATATTTATGCACCCAATATAGGAGCACCTCAATACATAAGGCAAATGCTAACAGCTATAAAAGAGGAAACCGACAGTAACACAAAAATAGTGGGGGACGTTAACACCTCACTTACACAAATGGACAGATCGTCCAGACAGAAAACTGGTAAGAAAACACAAGCTTTAAATGATACAAGTGACCCTGTATATTTAATTGAAAAAAGACATTCCATCCGAAAACAGCAGATTACACTTTCTTCTCAAGTGCACATGGAACATTCTCCAGGATAGATCACATCTTGGGTCACAAATCAAGCCTCGGTAAATTTAAGAAAATTGAAATCATATCAAGCATGTTTTCTGACCACAATGCTCTGAGATTAGAAATCAATTACAGGGGAAAAAAATGTAAGAAACACAAACACATGAGGCTAAACAATACATTACTAAATAACTGAGAAATCACTGAAGAAATAAAAGAGGGAATCAAAAACTACCTAGAGACAAATGACAATGAAAACATGATGATAAAAAACCTATGGGATGCAACAAAAACAGTTCCAAGGGGGAAATTTATAGCAATACAATTCTACCTCAAGAAAAATCTCAAATAAACAACCTAACCTTACACACAAAGGAACTAAAGAAAGAAGAACAAACAAAACCCAAAGTTAGTAGAAGGAATGAAATCAAAAATATCAGAGCAGAAATAAATGAAATAGAAACAAAGAAAACAATAGCAAAGATTAACAAAACTAGAAGCTGGTTCTTTGAGAAGATAAACAAAATTGATAAACCTTTAGCCAGACTCATCAAGAAAAAGAGGGAGAGGACTCAAATCAATAAAATTAGAAATGAAAAAGGAGAAATGACAACGGACACCACAGAAATACAAGCATCATAAGAGATTACTACAAGCAACTCTATGCCAATAAAATGGACAACCTGGAAGAAACGGACAAATTCTTAGAAACGTATAACCTCCAAAAATGAACCAGGAAGAAGTAGAAAATATGAACAGACCAATCACAGGTAATGAAGTTGAAACTGTGAATAAAAGCCTTCCAAAAAACAAAAGTCCAGGACCAGACGGCTTCACAGGTGAATTCTATCAAACATTTAGAGCAGAACTAACACCAATCCTTCTCAAACTCTTGCAAAAAATTGCAAAGAACACTCCCAAACTCATTCTACAAGGCTACCATCACCCTGATACCAAAACCAGACAAAGTTACTACAAAAAAAAAGAAAATTACAGACCAATATCACTGATGAATATAGATGCAAAAGTCTTCAACAAAATACTAGCAAATGGAATCCAACAACACATTAAAAGGATGATACACCATGATCAAGTAGGGTTTATCCCAGGGGTGCAAAAATGCTTCAGTATACGCAAATCAATCAGTGTAATACACCATATTAACAAACTGAAGAATAAAAACCATATGGTCATCTCAATAGATTCAGAAAAAGCTTTCGACAAAATTCAACAACAATTTATGATTAAAAAAAAACTCTCCAGAAAGTGGGCATAGAGGCAACCTGCCTCAACATAATAAAAGCCATATATGACAAACCCACAGCAAACCTGACTCTCAATGGTGAAAAACTTGAAAGCATTTCCTCTAAGATCAGGAACAAGACAAGGATGTCCACGCTCACCACTATTATTCAACATAGCTTTGGAAGTTCTAGCCACTGCAATCAGAGAAGAAAAAGAAATAAAACGAGTACAAACTGGAAAAGAAGAAGTAAAACTGTTGCTGTTTGCAGATGACAGGATACTATACATAGAAAATACTAAAGATGCTACCAGAAAACTACTAAAGCTAATCAATGAATTTGGTAAAGTTGCAGGATACAAAATGAATGCACAGAAATCTCTTGCATTCCTATACACTAACAGTGAAAGATCAGAAAGAGAAATTAAGGAAACAGTACCATTCACCATTGCAACAAAACGAATAAAATACCTAGAAATAAACTTACCTAAGGAGGTAAAAGACCTGTACTCAGAAAACTATAAGACACTGATGAAAGAAATCAAAGATGACACAAACAGATGGAGACATATACCACGTTCTTGGATGGGAAGAATCAATATTATGAAAAAGACTACACTACCCAAAGTGATCTACAAATTCAATGCATTCCCTATCAAATTAACAATGGCAGTTTTTACAGAGCTAGAAAGGGAAATCTTAAAATTTGCATGGAGACACAGAAGACCCCAAATATCCAAAGCAATCTTCAGGAGAATAAAACAGAGCTGGAGGGGTCAGGCTCCCTGACTTCAGGTTATACTACAAAGCTACAGTCATCAAGACAATATGGTACTGGCACAAAAACAGAAGTATTGATCAATGGAACAGGATAGAAAGCCCAGAAATAAACCCATGCACCTATGGTCAACAAATCTATGACAAAGGAAGCAAGGATATACAATGGAGAAAAGACAGTCTGTTCAATAAGTGGTTCTGGGAAAACTGGACAGCTACGTGTAAAAGAATGAAACTAGAACACTCCGTAACAACATACACAAAAATAAACTCAAAATGGATTAACGACCTAAATGTAAGACCAGATACCAGAAAACTCTTAGAGGAGAACATGGGAAGAACACTCTTTGACATAAATCACAGCAAGATGTTTTCTGACCCACCTCCCAGAGTAATGGAAATAAAAACAAAAATAAACAAATGGGACCTAATGAAACTTAGAAGCTTTTGCACAGCAAAGGAAACCATAAACAAGACGGAAAGACAACCCTCAGAAGGGGAGAAAATATTTGCAAATGAATCAATGGACAAAGGATTAATTGTCAAAATATATAAACAGCCCATGCAGCTCAATATTAAAAAAACAAACAACCCAATCAAAAAATGGGAAGAAGACCTAAGTATACATTTCTCCAAAGAAGACATACAGATGGCCAAGAGGCACATGAAAAGCTGCGCAACATCACTGATTATTAGAGAAATATAAATCAAAACTACAATGAGATATCACCTCACACCAGTTAGAATGGGCATCATCAGAAAATCTACAAACAACAAATGCTGGAGAGGGTGTGGAGAAAAGGGAACCCTCTTGCACTGTTGGTGGGAATGTAAATTGATACATCCACTATGGAGAACAGTATGGAGGTTCCTTAAAAAACTAAAAATAGAATTACCAAATGACTCAGCAATCCCACTACTGGGCATATAGCGAGAGAAAACCATAATTCAAAAAGACACATGCACCCCAATGTTCATTGCAGCACTATTTACAATAGTCAGGTCATGTATGCAACCTAAATGTCCATCAACAGACAAATGGATAAAGATGTGGTACATATATACAATGGAATATTAGTCAGCCCTAAAAAGGAATGAAATGGGGTCATTTGTAGAGACGTGGTTGGATCTAGAGACTGTCATACAGAGTGAAGTAAGTCAGAAAAAGAAAAACAAATGTCATACATTAATGCATATATGTGGAATCTAGAAAAATGGTAGAGATGAACTGGTTTGCAGGGCAGAAATAGAGACAGATATAGAGAACAAACGTATAACACCAAGGGGGTAGGTGGGGGTGGTGGTTGTGCTGTGATGAATTGGGAGATTGGGATTGACATATATACACTAATATGTATAAAATAGATAAGTAATAAGAACATGCTATATGGAAAAAGTAAATAAAATAAAATTCAAGTCTAAGAAAAAGGATTAAACACAACTTATTACATTTTGAGAGTTAAAAATCAAATGAGGTATCTCTGTTTAAAATTAGCTTGATGTACATTATTTTCAAGTAAAATCCATAAAGATATACTTTCTATTTTTAATGTTATTATGGCTTGACTTAACATTTTTATCACATTACATAGCTAGAAGTTACTTATGTAAAGAAGAAAGAGCATATTAATATATCAGAAGTATATAACTAAAATACTGTTGTTTGCCATTGATAGGTTTCTGGGGAGTCCCAGTATATAGCATTGCCATCTCCACTCAAGTTCTAAACCCACTGGGAAATAAGAAAATCGAGTAAAGCACCTGGGGCCAAAGTATCGCCAATCATTAAGGTGATATTGGAGAATGAGACTTATTTCCAAGGACAAATAGATTTCCTAATCCCAAGCACCAGAATTAATCCAACTTACTCTCAACCATGGCAGTGCTGGCAGAATTATAGTAATAATAGTACAGAGAAGGCTGCCCCTGGAGACGACGTCCAGGTTCCAGAATAAAGGGAGAGGAAAGGGCTGAGCTATACATGCCCAGTTAATATTCCCAAATTCAGCAACCAGCTTGTCCTTCCACCCATCTTTTTGCCCTCAACTCCCTGTCCCAGGGAAAGGGGGCCTGAAGATGGAGGGAAGCCAGAATTGTTTTGCTAATAGCTCTCCCTTCAGTGAGAGGAAACATCAGAAGAAGAGAAATCACTGCTTCAGCTTTGTGCAATATATTTTAAAATTTGAAATTCTAAATGATGAGCAGTTAAAAAAGTAAACAAACCAATAACCTATATCTGGTAAGCCAAGAAAACATGAGGAACTACTTGGAAAAGTTAAGGATGACAAGGAAATTCAAAGTTAATAATTATAGTGTAACAGTAAATAGAAGTATAAGCTAAGAAAAGTTAACTTTTTTCTTTTTTTATAATGGCTGTACATACAAACACAGGGGCAAGGCTGGTATATTTGACAGATAAAACATCTCATTTTTAAAGAGCTCCATCTTCTCGGCAGCAAAATTATTTTCAGTAATAAATCCTAATATGAAATCAATAATAACTGTGGGAAGAAAATAAATGCAGAATTTAAAATTTTATTTTAACTTTGTATATCTAGATTTACCTATCTATATCACATATATGCATGCATCTTCTATATATACATAATATCATTCCATTAAAAAAAGTAAAACCAAATATTATAGTAAAAAAAGGATTAGATGAATACTTTTTAATTAATGTATTTTTGACAAAGTAGGGAAAAAATCTTATACCTACATATTGAGCTGTCACAGTAATAAATAATAACAATATTGTGATTATCAATGACTTCATGAATATGGATTTTGTTTACATATTCATGTTCAAAAGGCAATATAGCCAGATTTTTGTCAATCTATCTTCACTCATAGCTGATTGAAAAAACTATTTTATTAATGTTTATTTAATTAATTTATGAAGCACCAAATATACAAATAAGGTTAGAAAGGTGTTAAAATAAGTTGGGTAGCAGTTAATGAAAACCCCCTTTTACACTGAATTTCAGCATCTGCAATATTATTGAAGGCCTTATTTCACCAGGATTGATTGTAGCAGCTTTCAAATGCCTTTGCACTTGAAAAAATTTCACTAAAATGTCTACACCAGAAAAATTCATCATAAATCTTGATTACATTCTGTAAAAACTTCCAAATTTTTTCTTCCTGAAAATATCAGAGGAAAAGATTAAACGATGACAAACTGACATTATTTGGTCCACCTTTTTAGAAAAAAACATTCAATTTTTGGTAAAAACAATGACTACATTCAACTTAGTCATCTTTATTTCTTCTGGCAATGTAAGAGCATCTTTTATCATGTCTAATGATTTTCTTTAATATTTGTGTCCTTCTTCTCTGTAAATACCAATTTCCTTACATTTTATTCTTGCATGGCTAACATTCTTCAGAGATTTTGTCCATCACTAATCATTGGGGAATAATTTTAGATTTTGTATTTCACTCTTCAAGGCTAATTGTTTGCAAATATTTTTGTGTTTACAGAAAATGTCAAAATTTAAATAACTGTAGTTCTGTTTCTTAGTATTTACAATTAGCATGCTATTGTTGTTTATTTCAAATGTCTAAACATAAGCATATGTAGTACCACAGAATTGGAGGTACTGACAGGACGCAAAAGTAGTTCAAATGGTTCCAAACCATTATAAATTTACTCTGGAACCTAATGCAAGCTTGGGTGTTGGGGGCCTTCTTTATAATTTCTTCCCAAAGTAACAATGCTATTAAAATATAAATAATTAAAATGTGATAATTTCAATCTTATAGATCTGAAGTTGTTTTTTATTTATTTATTTTTAACATCTTTATTGGAGTATAATTTCTTTACAATGGTGTGTTAGTTTCTGCTTTGTAACAACGTGATTCAGTTATACATATACATATGTTCCCATCTCTCTTCCCTCTTGTGTCTCCCTCCCTCCCACCCTCCCTATCCCACCCCTCTACATGGTCACAAAGCACCAAGCTGATCTCCCTGTGAAGTTTTTATATATTACATATATAAAAATAAGACATTAACCTCAGCAATTGTTTAAAATATGGATTAACAAACGGTTTCTTTAAAGAGCCAGATAGCAAAAATTTTAGGCTTTTTGCAGGCCAAAAGCAAAACTGAAAGTAATTTGTAGGTCGTTGCATAACAAGAGAAAAAAAATTTTTCACAATTTTTTGTCAACCACTTAAAAATGTATTTATATTATGTTATATTCTGGATGTGGGCCATAGACCATAGTTTGCCAACCCCTCCCTGTTTAGAGCTTAGGCAAACAAAAACTTGAGAGTGATGAATATTTTAAGCATTGACATTGTTTAGAATGCCAGGGCAATGTAATTTTTTAAAATATACAGTCAGTTTTATTTTTTTTTATTTATCTACAGAAAATGCAATCCCTGTTATTGTTTGCAATTAAACAACTTCTATAGGGCTACCATTGGATATCAGTAAGAGGGCAATGGAAACTGGCTTTTTTAAAACATTTAGCCCATAGAATATGATCCCTCTCTCTCTCTCTCTCTCTCCCTCTGGCTCTTAACTTTCTGTCTCTTGGTGGGTCATTGTTTTGTTTTGTTTTCATTATCAGAGTACCTAGTAAACTACTAATAAAAGATGCAAAGCAAACTGAAAAGGTCAGAAAAACCACAGCTTAATAAATGATGGCTCTATTTTTTTTTTTTTGCCTCTTAGTTAATATTCTCTGAGTTTAGTAGAAAAATCCTTATGCTGTACTTGAATTCAATAAACTCAGAATGTGGGTTCATCTCACTCTGAATAATCCATATCACTACACAAAAAGAAACGAGGCAGAATATTCAGTTGTTATAGATAGACTACTTTTAGTAAATAATCTCTTTAAATTGTTTTAATGTAGGATTTAATATGTGCTAAATCTGTTAGCCAAATAATAGTTATTTGCCTATTATTTGCTGGCAATAATATGAGTGCAAAATGCCCATGAGTCTCCAATAGAAAAAAATTGTTTAAAACTGTGGATAATATTCACAACCTGCTGTTGAATGAAGAGAGAAAACAGATGTCTTTTAAGTCTTTTTACCTCTGAGGTTCTATGACACTGTTATATAATGTCATCAACTGGCAAATTAAAAAAACAAATTATCAGTATAGTATTAGATTATGAACCATTTATAATTGTAACAGAGAAACAAATGAGAGGAAATTAAAAGTACAATAAATACTAAAGTCTGACAGACTAAATCAAGGAAGCTCATTGGTCTACTTCCCTTTTTGAATATCTAAATAAACAAATATGCACTTTTAGGGCAAAGTAAATGAATTGGTTTATTTTGTATAATAACATCCTAACACTGAAAGGGCTAGGAGTAGAGGTTGAATGGCCCAGGCAATCACTTTTGGCAAGTTTCACCTCTTAGCCTAAAAAAATCGCTAATCATCCATTGTTAACGAATTTTCCTCATTGCAATTTAGGAATAATTCAAACACTGTGTAAATATGTTCAGTAGAGACTTTAATAAACAGCTTCCTATATGAAACTCAGGTTTGATGTAGTAACAAAGGGAAAACGTGAAGGTGTTTAGATACCTCATGGGAGAGTATTCTCAGGACATAGACATATTAATAAATCAACTGTTTGTCAAATTATGTGTATATTAATCAAAACCAGAGTTGAGTCTTAAGACACATGAAAAGCATTTCACAAAGAAACTTTTTTAAATTAACCTGTTTCATGTTTTAAATAGATGATTCAAGTCATAAAAAAAATAATTCTAAGAGTTTAGGATTTTTTTTGAAAATGTAACAAAGATTAAGAACCTAAGGAATTGATCTCTGGTCTTTTGCCTCAGCTGGAAATAACCCTAAACCAGGGGTGAAAAGCAAGCCACATTCACTCACCGCCTGGTTTTGGAAATCAAAGTTGGGGAAACTCAAGCATACCCATTCATTTACACATTGTCTCTGGCTGCTTTTAAGCTACCACAGCAAAGATGAGTTTTTCTAACAGGTTGCATGGCCAAAAAGTCTAAAATATTTACTACCTGGCCCTTTACAGGAAAAGTTTGCTAACCACTGGCCTATACTAACAAATTCAATTTTTGAAAAAGGAAATAAACACTACAAGGACATTAAAAGTGAAGTGGGATAAGTTACTTTACAAATTGTCATCTTTGTACTATAAGCATACGACATTCCTGACACATGTATTAACTACCAACATGATATTTGTGTCCTAATGGGGAAAAGAAACTGGAATCTCTGAATCCATATGCAGGTTGGGGTTCCCCTTTTTATATTCTTAGATCCCGACTATTCTGTTCTCTTCTAAGAATCAACTTTTCTGATCAAAAAATAATCAGTACCTTAAATCCAAGTCTCCATTCTACATAGTTCCTTCCCAGTAAAAGCAGAGATGGTTATGCCACTGTTTTAAGGTTTTCCAGTTTATAAGATGTTGGAAATTTCCTAAATCTGAAGCTCCCTCTCTGTGGTGATTCATAATAATAATATGCTCTGAATAATCTGTTTGCTGTAGTATAGCAATGTGGTAGCCTGGGTCTAAACTGTTCCAAAGAGTTGAGAAAATATAACCTAAGTCTGAGAGTACCCAGAGGAACAGATACGTTAGCTGCAGCTGTCTTGAAAAGAATTGAGAGATACAATTTTGGTTTTTATAAGGTAAGTAAATATGACTAATAAACTTGAGGCTCTTGCATAAGATTCTACTTTACAGTCACAAGCACCCTGGTGAGGTACTAAGAGGTGAAATCCTGCCAAGCTCGTTGGATATTAACAAACCTTACTCATAACACAATTTTGCTATTTAGATCTCTTCTGGATCACACCAAAAAGACATTTCCCCCTGGATGAGAATTCAAATGAGATTTGTTTTCATCCACGTGTGGGACTAGATTCAGCTCAGGAAATAAAGTGACTGGGTTAAGATGCAGACTGCTTGGCTGGCTTTGGATTTCACGGCTAGAAAATGGTAGCAAATAACTGGAAAGCAAGGAGCAACTAAAGTAATGCCTTAGTTGGTGCCAAAGTTTACTGGGTCTAATAAATCAGAAACAACAACAAGGTGACAGCAAGGGAGAATATCACCTACTTTATTGGGTGTGGGTGGAAGTCATATTAATTTTTAGCTGGCACTGGAAAATAACATAAATTAATATTATCTTTAAAGGTATAACAGAAGAACTGTGAATGGGTAAACTGAATTTTCTTTATTTACCTATGTTACCAATTGCCTATCAATTTAAGGCAGTGAATAAAAAGGTACTGGGCTTCAATAATCACATGCTCCTCTAAGCTCAATTTAGATTGTGTTATCTTCTATCTGAACTTCTTTTTCCTTCCTCTGTTATTTAGTTTTAAGAGAAGATTCATGAAAGATAAGCTGTGAGGGTTGACAGAACTATATCATATAATGCATATTCATATTGTAATTATTAATGAAATAAATTTTGCTATTTATCTCTCATGAATTTACACTGACATTATAATGCAGCCATCCCTCAGTGGGGGTTGGTTCCAGAATCCACCACGATACCAAAATCCATGGATGCTCAAGTCCCATAACCTGTATAACCTGAATCAGATACAGAGAAGGGAGTTGGGGTACAGATGGATGCCCAATTTGACTAGAAAAAGAACAAGTAGGTCAAAGTTAGCAGAACAAAGGAAATAAAGACATGAGCAGAAATAAATAAAACAGAGAATAGAAAAATAATGGAAGATATTAACAAAACTGAGTTGGTTCTTTGAAAAAATTTAAAAAATTACAAACTTTTACCTAGACTAACCAAGAAAAAAGAGAAAAGACTCAAATAAGATCGTAAATGAAAGAGTAGAAATTACAAACAACACCACATAATTACAAAAAATCATGAGAATACTATGAACATTTATACACCAACAAATTGGACAATCTAGAAGAAATGAATAAATTCCTAGAAACACACATCCTACCAAGACTAAATCATGAAAGGTAGAAGAGGTGTGAACCCGAGATAGTTTTTTCATAATCATGTTACAAAGCTGTATAATGGAAAGAGCACTAAATTTAGAGACAGGTTTTGTTGGGGTTTTTTTTGGTAAGGGAGGTCTCTTTTAGTTTAATATTACTTCCAAGAACTGGAAACATCTATTACATTATTTGAAATTTAGTTTTACTTATAAAAGATGGAGATAATATCTATTTTACAGGCTTGCTGTGAAGATTAAGTGAAATGATATTAAAGCAACTTGAAAATAAATACGATAAAAATGACATAATTTAGGTCTTATATTCCATTAATTTCTCAAAAGTAGTTACTCATTTCCAAGAATACAAGACAAAAAGGCAATTCATCTAAATAAAGAAAATAATAATAAACAGGCTAGCCCAGATTTCTTCATAGCAACATAGAATGCCAAAAGACAAGTAGGAGTGCCTATGAGTGAAAAAAATTATGACTCAAGATATTACAAGTAACCACTATGACCATTAGTCATAAAAGCAATGAAGAGATACAGGCATACCTTGAAGATATTGTGGGTTTGGTCCCAGGCCACTAAAAATGGTGCATACTGCAATAAAGTGAGTCTCACAAATTTTCTGGTTTCCCAATGCATATAAAAATGTTTACACTGTAATGTAGTCTATTATGTGTGTAACAGAATTATGTCTAAAAAATATACATACCTTAATTTAAAAATACTTTATTGATGTAAAATGCTAAACATCATCTGAGCCTAAGCAAGTGACAGTCTTTTTGCTGGTGGAGGGTCTTGTCTCAATACCGATTCCTGCCGACTGATCAGGGTGGTGGTTGCTGAAGCTGGGGGTGACTGTGACAATTTCTTAAAATAAAAGAGCAATATTCTCAAAGGCTAGGTAACTTGGAAAATTCAATATCTAAGAATGTGTCTTTTTTAAAAGTGCCATCCAATTATCAAGGTAACTAAGAGTCAAAGGTAAATAAATGTGAGGGAAAAGTCATCATACAATGACGGGATAAATCACTGAACAGTTTGAACATGGAAGTATGGGAATTACAGTTATAAAAAGAATGTAAATGTTTAATATCTTAACAATGTAACACTGTCAATATAAATTTAAAAATCAAGGTATGAGGGACATAACTCTGTGGTAATTTTATATCAGTTCAGTAAAAAATTTAAATATGGTGTTTAATAAACATAACGATTTAAACTTGTTAATAGTTTTCATTGACTTTTTCTAACCCTACAAGTATGTTTTAAAAAACAGTAAGTATTTTAGTGAGAATATATTTATAAGAAGATCAATATTTCCTTGAATTTTACTCTGGGTTTTTCCATCTGTAAAACTAAACATATTTTCTTTGAAAATATCAAGATTAAATATGATTTCACTTTTATGCATTTTTTATGAAAAAACGTATTTCTACCTTAACATATTTTCTTATAAAGTCTGCAAACTAATTCCTCACTTTTTCAGCTCCAGGGCTGATGCCCGCCCACTAATGGATGAAGCCAAGTCCTGGGGTTAGTCCTCCCCCACTGGCACCAAAGCCATGTCCTAGATTCTGGCTTCAGGGCCCAGGGTATCCCAAAGCTTGTGTTGGTCAGCTGGCGGATGGGGTGGGAGCCCAGCCAGTCCCAGGGTTGGTTCTTGCCTGCTGGCCAGTGGGCTGGGTCCTGCCATAGCAGGCTGTGGGGCTGCAGTTTTCCTGTGGCTGGTGCCTGCCCACCAGTTGATAGATCTGGGTCCCAGGGTCTCTGGCTGCAAGCCTCTGGGGTTCCCAGGTCTAGTGCCTGCACACTGGCATGTGATGTCAGTTCCTGGGCTTTCTGGTTGGTATGGCCATGTCCAGGGGCAACTGTGGGCTCAAGGGTTTTAATGCAGCCTGTCTGCTTGTGGGTGGGACTATGTGCTCACCCAGTTATTTGCTTGGCCTGTGGTGTCCCAGTACTGGTTCTGGCAGGCTGGTGGGTGGGGGCAGGGTTGCATCCCAAGGTTAATAAGCTAGAGGGAGGACTCCAAAGAAGCACTTGCTAACTCCAGTGTCCATGTGGCAGATCAAGCTCCCAAAAGTGGCTTCCAGCAGTGTCTATGTCCCCAGGGTGAGCTCCAGTTGTCTCCTGCCTCTCCAGGAGATCTCCAAGATCAGGAGTTATGTCTGACCCAGGATCCTTTCAAATTATTGCTTCTGCCCTGGGTCTTGGATCTTGTAGGATTTTGTGTGAGCTCTTTAAGAGTGGAGTCTCCATTTCCCACAGGCCCCTGGCTCCCACAAAAGCAAACCCTGCTGGCCTTCAAAGCCACATGTTCTGGGGGCTCATCTTCTAGGTGCAGGACTCCCAGGCTGGGTAACCCAATGTGAGCTCAGACCCCTTGTTCCTTGGGGAGCAACTCTGACTTTATAATTATTCTCCTGTTTGTGGGTTCAACCCAGGGGTATGGGTCTTGACTACACTGCAACTCTCCCCATCCTACCTGTCTCATTTTCTTTCCTTCTTTATATCTTTAGCTGTAGAAGAACTTTTACAGTAGGTTTTGGTCTTTTTCATCAATAGTTGTTCTACACTATACTACAAAGCTACAGTAATCAAGACATTATGATACTGGCACAAAAACAGAAAGACAGATCAATAGAACAGGATAGAAAGCCCAGAGATAAACCCATGCACATACGGTCACCTTATCTTTGATAAAGGTGGCAGGAATGCACAGTGGAGAAAGGACAGCCTCTTCAGTAAGTGCTGCTGGGAAAACTGGACAGCTACATGGAAAAGTATGAGATTAGATCACTCCCTAACACCATACACAAAAATAAGCTCAAAATGGATTAAAGACCTAAATGTAAGGCCAGAAACTATCAAACTCTTAGAGGAAGACGTAGGCAGAACGCTCTATGACATAAATCACAGCAAGATCCTTTTTGATCCACCTCCTAGAGAAATGGAAATAAAAACAAAAATAAACAAATGGGACCTAATGAAACTTCAAAGCTTTTTCACAGCAAAGAAAACCATAAACAAGACCAAAAGACAACCCTCAGAATGGGAGAAAATATTTGCAAATGAAGCAACTGACAAAGGATTAATCTCCAAAATTTACAAGCAGCTCGTGCAGCTCAATAACTAAAAAACAAACAACCCAATCCAAAAATGGGCAGAAGACCTAAATAGACATTTCTCCAAAGAAGAGATACAGACTGCCAACAAACACATGAAAGAATGCTCAACATCATTAATCATTAGAGAAAGGTAAATCAAAACTACAATGAGATATCATCTCATACCAGTCAGAATGGCCATCATCAAAAAATCTAGAAACAACAAATGCTGGAGAGGGTGTGGAGAAAAGGGAACCCTCTTGCACTGTTGGTGGGAATGTGAATTGGTACAGCCACTATGGAGAACAGTATGGAGGTTCCTTAAAAAACTAAAAATAGAGTTACCATATGATCCAGCAATCCTACTCCTGGGCATATACCCTGAGAAAACCATAATTCAAAAAGAGTCAGGTACCAAAATGTTCATTGCAGCTCTATTTACAATAGCCCGGAGATGGAAACAACCTAAGTGCCCATCATCGGATGAATGGATAAAGAAGATGTGGCACATATATACAATGGAATATTACTCAGCCATAAAAAGAAACGAAATTGAGCTATTTGTAATGAGGTGGATAGACCTAGAGTCTGTCATACAGAGTGAAGTAAGTCAGAAAGAGAAAGGCAAATACCGTATGCTAACACATATATATGGAATTTAAGAAAAAAAAAAAGTCATGAAGAACCTAGGGGTAAGACAGGAATAAAGACACAGACCTACTAGAGAACGGACTTGCGGATATGGGGAGGGGGAAGGGTGAGCTGTGACAAAGCGAGAGAGAGGCATGGACATATATACACTACCAAACGTAAGGTATATAGCTAGTGGGAAGCAGCCGCATAGCACAGGGAGATCAGCTCGGTGCTTTGTGACCGGCTGGAGGGGTGGGATAGGGAGGGTGGGAGGGAGGGAGACGCAAGAGGGAAGAGATATGGGGACCTAAGTATATGTATAACTGATTCACTTTGTTATAAAGCAGAAACTAACACACCATTGTAAAGTAATTATACCCCAATAAAGATGTTAAAAAAAAATAGTTGTTCTATGAATAGTTGTAATTTTATTGAGAGGAGGTGAACTCAGGGCATTCTGCTCTCGATCTTGGGAACTTCTCCAACTTTCATATCCTAAGTTAGGCTTTATGATCTCACAGATATGAACACTTTTGCACTATTTATGTGGATAGTTATGTTAAAACAAATTAGTAATGGTATAAGACACTCTAAAGACTCTGTTTAACCTTTTTAAAAGAAGGGACTCAGGGATATTAGAAATGTCCATTTATTTAATAACAATTGACTATAAATTCTCAGTGTTTATGATGGAAATGTATCTTTTAATCAATAATATGTTTTTAATGTAGCTCATGTTAATATAAATGTAACATGTTTTTCTTTTTTCTATAATCCAATAAGGCTATTTCTCTACACTGGGCTAAATTTTAAGATTTAGTTTTACAGTAGGTGGCATATGATATTAAGCTCTGAACATTTTTAGGATCATATAATTCAATCAACTATAGACACTTGAATATTTAATGCTTATTTTTGGTTTGGTTATTGTTTTTGCCTCATCTTTTAATTCATGACATTCTACTTCATGTTAAAACATAATTTAGCTTTATTATAGATAAAGCATATTAGTGAAGTAGAAATAGCTCAGAAAGGAAGTCAGAATACTTAACCTCACCTGCTTTGAGTGAATTTATATTCTGTAAGCATCAGTTAACACATATGTAAATTAGACCAATAATTTCCTCTCTCTTGCAAGGAACAAATGAAGTAGAGCAGACTGGTTTTATTAGTACTATTGCCCGATTGTAGCAAAGGTTCCAAACTAAAATCAAGATACTTTAGACTACGCAAAATATGGGGGATTTTATTTTTATTTTTTTTCTTTGAAATGCTGTTTCATGAGATTCTTGATCTGTTTTTGTTGCTTTTCCCACTGTTTCAAAGTTGCTTCATGGAATTCCTTCCAGAATATGATAAGGAACAGATACAAGAGTTTGCCAATAGGATTAGAGAGCAGAATAAAACTTCTGATGCATAGCACCCATCTGGTTTAACAGTGACATCAAAGAAGGGAGAGTCTGAAGCCCACACGTTATTTTTAATTTGTTATTTTCTTTGGTAATCCTTTCTTCTTTTGGGGTTTGGAAAGAACAAATATACAGAAAACTAATCAGTTAATGGGAAATTTTGAGGCAGAACAACTACTACGTGCATACGAAAAGAAAAAGTGGCAGCATTTTTTTTTTTCCCCAGAAAAATAAAAAAGATGAATCAGGCATTTTTCTCTCATTATTCCTGCTCATGGATAAAGCAATGAAATGATGTTTTCTTCTATACATAACCAGAAGGTCAGAATCAGGTATGTTTATAAATAGACTATATATATATATGGCTAGGTTGTTCACTGAAGTTCTGTGAAGAAAAGCAAAATGTATTTTAGAGCAAATGTATGTTTGCGTGATACCTTTGGCTGAACTGAGCAAAGCACAAAAGAAACCAATTATACCCCATGTTGTTAAATTACTTTAAAATTCTACTTTTAATCCTTGTTGGTTAAACTCCTGATTAACCATTCAAAATGTGTTATTACAAGTCTGCCAGAGCTCCTGGGGTCATTGAATCTCTGTATACTACCTTACTAGCTAAAGCGCTCTGCCTTTCTCTTCTAATGGGTGATGTGTGTACTGGAGGGCGAGGGGTATTGGAGGAAAATGAGGAGAAATCACCCTCATCACAGACATTGTACTGGCATATTTGCCTCGATATATACCCCTTGCACCCTTCCATTATAGCATTTTCTTAAATAAGTGTTGATGAATGAGTTACTAAATGAAGTTGGCTGAGCCTCTTTAATATTCAGAAACTCATCGAAGGGGGACAGGTACAAGGCAAACTCCACCAGATAGCTGGGAAGCTCTGAGAATAAAAGACCCAATGAGGCCTTGAACTTCATCTGGGAACTGTGCCCTGGGAGCTATCCAAGGTACTAACCAGCTATAACTTAAACTTTGTTCCAATTCGGATTAGTTTGTCCTTGGAAAGCAGTTGGGGCAAAGGGGGTAGAGAGAAGGGAGAGATGTTCTTCTCCCAACTATAAATTTAAGGCCTGCCTTTGTTCCAAGTCATGTACACCTGGGACAATTATTTAATTTTTTTAAGTCTGAATATCTTCACCTGGAAATGAACACAATAACTACCTATCTCATAGGATCATAAAATATTGTGAGGATCAAATTGGTTAACACATGTAGAACATTTAACACAGTATCTAGCACAGAATAGGTATTTTACAAATGTTAACTCATTATTATGCATTCAAAAATATAACAAGCACCCATGTACCTACCCCCAGAACTACTAAATGTTACACAATCCCCAGATTTAATGCCTATCTCTCTTACTAGAATTTTATACTTCATAGGGACAGAAAGCATATCTGCTTTTATCCATTGCTTGCCCAGTACCTGGTCCAAAATAATAGAGTAGCCACGAAGGAAAGAGAGCGGGTTGCATCGTTAAAGCCATTTGAAAGAGGGGGAAATGTACACAGTATGCCAGCTTAGGAAAAAAATGGAGCCAGGGACTTTACCCAAAATATGGTCCTGCACTTTTTCTATCTATTAGAACCCCTTTTTAGTCATACTTGAAGTATAAAGTAATATTATAAATACCTGGGCCAATTTCACAATAAAATGCTTTGGGAATTAAGGTATTTTTCAGCTTTGTCTTAAGGCTGTCTGACCCTACAAGTTCCTCTAAGTTTATAAACTCACCCCAGCACCACACAGGCAGCACAGCATAAAAACAAGCCACTTACACCCTCTTAATGTTTACAGTCTTCATTCTAAGCTCTAACTGTAAACTATTTTGAATCTGGAATCCAAATCTGTTCCTGGATTCTCCTGTATTCAGACCTCAAGTATCGTCTTCCAGCAGATTGTGCTTCCTCACACTGTGCCTGACATCCATCATGCTTCTCCAGCTCTAATATCTATTTTCTTTTAACACTACAATCTTCTTTTCTCCTGTTATTCCTTATGGATTCCATCTGGATAAACATGCCAAATAGCCAGTCTTCCCTGGAAAACACCTCAACTCTGTAAACCAGAGACAAGTTAACTCTCCAGCTCTCATTCAACATGAAATCAGTAGAACTTTGGAAAATGAGTGCCTGAAAGAAATTCAGTGTACAGATCATTTGACTTATAATCATTCCAACCTCACCAAATACCAAAACAACAAAGAAAGTTTGATATGAATGGAATTCTTAAAACCTATTTTTCTGTATTTCCTAAAATCTACCTGGATTTTGTACAGTTATATCAATCTCTTTGTATTCAACATACCATATTTTAAGCACAATAAAGTTCATGCTAAAAACTAAGCCTACTTTTTCCTAATTAAAAATTTTTTATACTATGGAATGAACCCCTAAATGAAGCAATAGAAGGATAATTACTGCAAAATCAAGCACACTGAATAAAGAATAATCCAATATATTTGGAATGATGGACAGAATGATCTGCTAGCTTTGTCTCCTTACAGTTTTTATGATTATGTGAGATGTATAGACTGCATAAATGTCTACTTATTTCTCCTTAATTATTATTTATTCTTTTCTTCTTTTAGGATGTCAGCCAAAGGGGACATTAGGTCTTTCACGATAATCAAAGATGAACACTCTGCTTACAAATAAATATGTACATAGTCATGATTGCAGGCTGTTGAATCTGAAGTCCTTTGGAGACCATATACTTTCTTACTAATGACTGTAACAACTACACAGAACTACTACTGAGAGACTAAAGAATTATCTTCATACATGAAATAATTGCATAGCTATGTTGATTTTCATTTTAGTAGCAGGGAAATATCCTCTGCTTGAGAAAGAATTTAAGTTTCTAATTTAAGTTTTTTAAAGTTTATTGGACTGGTTGTAGGGGTTAGTGGGAATGGAAATGTGGGTGCTATAAGTTGCCATCAAAGCCATTAAGGATAAGTTCCAAAGTCTTCATTCAAATAAAGAATGTTATAAAGAGCAATGTTATCAAAGATCACATTCATGTTCTGTGAATTGACTCTACTTTTTAATGTCCATTTAAAAGAAAATATAAAATAATATTTTATAGATTTATTTGGAAAACTCTGTCCTACGTATTGGCTTCATAGGATTTTTAGGAAAAGCACCTTCTCAAAATCCCATTTAATTACAAATATACCACCCTTCCCAATAAAGATTTAATTGGCTCCCAGAGTATTGGGAATTTGAATAATTGAATCAATTGTATGAACTAGGAGATGAGATATATTCAAAATCATCTTAAAGAGATAGAATGGCTTTCAGGTGTAAAGAAAGATCTTAGGCTAATACGACTAATGGCATTGGGATATTTGTAAGAATGTATGTATACCTCAAAATTGTGCGAGGATCAGCATAGAACAGAAAAAATATCTTCAGTGAACCAAAATTTATAGTGATTCCCTAGTACTATGCAGAGAAGAAGTAGCCAGTTAATTAAATTCAATGTTTTGTACTGTAAGATATTCATGCCTCTTATGGGAATGGATAGGTTATCACAGCTTAATTTTATTAGCCATTTAAATCAATCAAACAACTCTTGTTCCAATTTCATGGTGTCTCAAAAATATGATTTCCTGAATAGAGATTTCTGAACAGAGATGATAGAACAGCCAACATGAGTATCTAAGTTCAGACTTTGCTGTAAATCACTATGAGTTAATAAGTAGGCAACCTATTTAATATATCAGTCTCTTACGATGTTTATTATGAAGAAGTCCTTAAAGACAGATTCACTTTCATGGCACTGAATGAATCAAGTTTGGGGTTCCACAAGCCACTGACAGTTGACACAAAAGCAAGGCACAGCTTTTGAGTTACCCTCACCATGGCATAAGACAACTAAGCATTTCTTAGATGCTATTTAACCTCATATTTGTCACCTAAACTCTGAAATAAGAAGTGACATATGAGGTTTTGAAGCAACTCATGGCAAATCATGGCCATTCTCCGAGATGTGACCTTAAGGAATAGAGATATGACCCTTGTTACATATTCTACTGCTCTTAAATAAACTACCCTCATAGCATAGAACAAAAAACATATCATGCTCAAGGATTCTGTAGGTCAGGAATTGACAGAGTACAGTAGGGATATCTTATTTCTTTTCCTGGAGCCTCGGTTAGGAAGACCCAAATGGCCAGGAGTAACTTGCATACCTGAGCACTAAAGTTATATGGAGGCATCTTCACTGACATCTTGGGCATTTGGGCTGAAATGGTTCAAAGGACTTAGGCAACTGGGACTGTTAATCAGAGCACCTACATTTGACTTCTTGTGATTTCGGATTTCCAGAGCAGGGGTTGCCAGAGGAAACATCCTATGAGAAAGCAACCAGGGAGTGGCCATTCCAAGAGAATCAAAGAAAGCAGTATGGTCTTTTATGACCTAGCTTCAGAAATCACATAGTTTCACTTCTGCTAAATTCTCTTATTAGATTTATTTATAGCAAATCTCTAAAGTTAATACAGTATTCTATCTTTATTTTCTACATAGCACACAGTTATGTTATTTATATGTTATATTTATGTTATTTATATAAGTTATATGTTATTTATATGTTGACTTGTTTATTGTCTCTTCCTGGCACTAAAATAAGCTTAATGAGGGGAGAAATTGTGTTACTGACATACTTATTCACTGACTTACTTGCAACACTTAGCACTGTCCTAGCACATAAAAGGTGCTAAAATCTTACTGAATGGATTAATGAACAAATAAATGTTCCTACATTCCTTGATAGATTAAAATAAGTAGGACTATTTATAAAACATAGACGCACTGAATTTTCAAAGCTAGATGCTATAATACTGTGCTTGAAATCTGCGATTATCATAAAATATTTCGGGGAACACTAAATGTATGATATGTTGCATAAAATGGGTTTCATGGTCAAGTGTGTTTGGGAAACACTTAACCGAGTTAATTCCTGAAAAATCACTCTGCTCTTTCGCACATTAAAGTCTCTGAGAAATCTTAGCATTTAAAAAAATGTTTAATTTTGTTCTACTCACTTTACTCAACTTATTACAAAACACCTTAGAATAGTTACTTAGCTCCCGTGGCTCTAGCTTTCCACTGAACACATTTTAGTCCAACCTCATCCTAATTTAGTTAGTGTTGATTCCTGGATATCTAGGTGCCAGAAGGATCTAAAGGTGAGGACCCCCTTTCTGGAGATGTCACCATATGGTGACAGAATTCAAGCTACTTGTTTAAGGTCACAAGGAAAGTTGCTGGAAAGCTGAGAACCGAAGACTATTTCTCCTTCCTATTAGTGAAATGTTTCATTTACAACACGGCAGCCTTTTCAGATTCATAGACACAACTCTACCTTGTGCTCATCATGGACATATGATTATCCTCTTTTGAAAACCCTTTGAGAGATATCGTTTGTAATCTCCCTCAGTAGTCTGCCCGATTATTTATCAGGTCAGACTCAGACTGCAGTAGGGTGGGATTCCATTCCGGAGGGAAAGCATTTTCTTTGTCTGATTTAAAATGTTCCATTAACAAGTAATTTATGATAAATTCACAAGCACAGTTTGCACTTGTGCCTTGGCCAATAGGGTGGTGGAACTTGGAGCAGGGTCTCCAGCATGCACTCAGTCCTTGGCACCAGGCCCCAGTTTAATGACAGTCTGAGCCCTCACACTTTCAGGCCCCGCCCAGTGAGGTTGCCAAGCGTTTGTCATAGTCATGCACATCAGTCAGTCACGGGAATGGAATGTGAAATGGTCCAGAGTGCAGCAGACCCTGAGGCAGAGGGTTTTCCAGCTCTAAAATGCTGAACATTTAAAATACAACCTCTACAGAGTCTACTGAATTAATAAAATATGTATTTAAGTATTCAGATTCTCTCTTCAGTTCCTCAAAGATTTTAATCCCTCCACTGATTTAGAGACATAACTTCATTTATAAAAATCTTTCCTCTAGGCAGATATTTATCCATTTGTCCAATTATGCTATGTAATAAGCAGAATCTTAGGAAGCTGTTGATAAAATATTATGCAAGAAAGAGCATTGACTTTGCATTCCCACAGGTGCAGTTTAGTATCAATATTAGCTTCATCAGTTGCTATGGAACCCTCAGCAGTTTACTCAACAAAGCCAAGGTTCCCAAATCTGAAAAATAGAGACAGTAAGTACAGCTCCACTCTACTGTTGTAAGAACTAAATAAGAAAACATATTTGCAAATAGCTGACAAAATGCCTGGCACATGGTAGGCTTTCAATAAATATTCTTTCCTGTCTCATACAAAATCATCAGAGTTATATTTTAAGTCTACTGGGAAACAGTAATTAAAAGAATCTTGGGACAGTGGAATTGGGAAGTTGTTGTTCAATGGGTATACAGTTTCAGTTTTGCAAGATCAAGAAGTTCCAGCCATCTGTTACACAACAATGTGAACACAGTTAATTACTGAACTATACACTCAAAAATGGTTAAAATGGGAGAGGACATCAGCAAGATGGTGAAATATGAGGTCCCCTGCTCATATTCCCCCTCAGCAACAATAATTCGACAGCCATCCATGGACAAAATTGCCTTTGGGGGAGTTTTGGGATTCAGGTAGAAGATTCTGAAACAATGATGGAACCCAAGACAAAGAAGGGTTGTTTGAAGAGGTAGGTCTGAGCCCAGGTAGCAGATTTGTTGACTCTAATCTCAGCTACAGCCCTATAAACAACCCTGTCCCCGTGTGGACTTGACTACAGCCTCGTTTGGCCATGGTCCTGCCACCAGCACCATCTGCCAAGAAATTTAGAAGTCATGCCTGCCCATGGCTTGGGTAACAGGCCCATTGACCTTGGTTCTGGCTGTGGACCCTGAAGGGTCTTGTAAACCTGCTCCAGGTCCTCTTAGCCACCAGTCCTGCCCATCCATGTCCCAAAGCAGGCCCTCCAACCTCAGTCCTGTAGACCCTGAAATGTCCCTGTAACTCAGTTTTAACCTCTCTCAGCCATGGGCCAGAAACACTCCTTCCCTCCCAGGAACTCACCAAGGCTCATCTGTGTCCCCTGACGTAGGCCCATTGACCATGGTCCAACTGTGGATCTTGAAGCAGCCCTGTAACTGAGCTCCAACCCCTCACAGCTAAGTCTGGGAGCCCTCCTGGCCACACAGGGACCTACTGGGAGTCATACCTGACTATGCCCCCCTGGAGGCAGGGCTGCCAACATCAACCCAACTGCAGGTTCTGAAGCAGCACTGTAACCTGGTCCCAGTCTCACTTGGCCATATTCCTGGGGAAGTCACGCCCAACCAAAAACCTAGTAGGAGGCATGCCTTTCCATGCCCCCAGAGGCATACTGCAGACCTTGGCACAAGCCACGGACCATGAAGCAGCCCTGTGACTTCCTTCTAGCCCCTCTCAACTGTAGCCAGAGCTCAATCCTTCCTACCCTAAGACCTGTCAGTGATCTGTCAGGAGCCATCCTAGAGACCCAAAGAGAACCACGCTCATCTGCACACCTGACAACAGACCTACCAACTGTGAAACTCACTTTGGGCCCAGCAGCAGCCACGCGACCCAGCTCCAAGCACACTCGATTGTGATCCTGGAGAAAATATCATCATCCCAGAGACCCAACAGAAGATATGCGCCTGATAAAGGCAATCTGTAAAAACTAGAAGAGGTGTTTACTTCTTCAAATGCACAGACACCAAAACAAGGCTACATGGATCACAAAGAATCAGGTAAACATGACACCACCAAAAGAACCTAATGAAACTCCAATAACCAACCCCAGAGAAATGGAGGCTGATGTATTGCCTGACAAAGAATCCAAAATGATCATCATATAGAAGCTCGATGAGATGAAAGAGAGCACAGATAGACAGCTAAATGACATAAGGAAAACAATGTATGGACAAAACAAGACATTTAATAAAGGAATAAAAACCATAAAAAAAAACAAGCACAAATCCTGGAGATGAAGAATACAATAACAGCACTGAAGCATTCAATAGAGAGCTCAACAGCAGCCTCGATCATGCAGAAGAAATAATCAGCTAATTCAAAAATAAGTCATTTGAAATTAGCCAGTTAGCAGAACAAAAAGAAAAAAGAATTTTAAAAGGGTGAAGAAAACACATGGGACTTATGGGTTGCCATCAAGCATTATGGGAGTCCAAGAAGAGAGAGAGAAAGAGGTAGAAAGCAATTTTAAAAATCATGGCTGAAAACTTCCCAAATCATGGGAGGGATATGGGCATCAAGATACATGAATCTCAAAGGACCCAAAACAAGATCAACCCAAAGATTATCCCTAGAAACATTACAAATTAATTCTCCAAAGACAAAGAGAATTTTGAAAGTAGCAAGAGAATAGACTCATCACATATAAGGTTATCAGTATACTTCTCATGAGAAATCCTGCAACCCAGGAGGGAGTGGGATGATATAGTAAAAGTGCTCAAAGGAAAAAAATAATAATATTATACCCAGCAGAGCTGTACTCCAGAAGTGAAGAAGAGATAAAGAATTCCCATTCAAAAAAAAGCTGAGGGTGTTCATCACCACTAGACATGCTTTATAAAAACGTTAAAGAGAGTTCTTCAAGTTGAAATGGAAGGACACTAAGTAACAACATAAAAACATATGAAAGTATAAAACTTACCAGTAAAGGTAAATATACAGTCAAACTCAGAATACTCCAATACTGTAATTATGGTGCATAAATCACTTTCAACACTCGTATAAAAATTAAAAGACAAAAGCATTTAGAATTACTGTAGCTATAATAATCTGTTAATGGAGAAACAGAATAAAAAGACATAACATAAAATGTGGAGAAGTATAGAGTTTTTGTATTTAACTGAGGTTAAGTTGCTATCAAGTTAACATAGACTTATGAGAAGTTTTATGTAAACCTTATGGCAACCACAAAGAGGAAACCTCTAGTAGATACAAAAAGATAAAGTGTAAGGAATCAAAACATACCACTACAAAAAAACCCAACAAATCACAAAGGAAAAAAACAAAAAAGGAAAAGAGAGACAAAAGAACTATAAAGCAGATGGAAAACATAAGAAAAATGACAAAAGTGCTTCACTAAAATAATTAGTTTAAATGTAAGTGGATTAAATTCTTCAATCAAAAGACATAAAGAGCAAATGAAGAGACTAAAAAAAAGAAAAAAAGAAAAAAAAAAAACAGAATCCAACTCTATGCTGTCTACCAAAGACTCACTTTAGATTTAAGGACACATATGAGTTGAAAGTGAAGGGGTAGAAAAAGATATACCATGTAATTAGTAAACAAAAGACAGCAGGGGTAGCTAAACTTATAACAGAAAAAAAAAATAGATTTTCTGTCAAAATCAGTCACAAGAGAATGTCACTATATAATGAAAAAAATTAATTCATCAAGAGGATATAACCATTATAAATATATATGCACCCAATTTTGGAGCATCTAAATATTTAAAGCCAATATTCACAGAACAGAAGGGAGAAATTGACAGCAATACAATAATGGTAGGGTACTTCAGTACCTCATTTTCAACAATAGATAGATCATCCAGAGAGAAAATCAACAAACTTTAATAACACTATAGACTAAAAAAAAAATCTAAAAGACATATATAGAACATTCCATCCAACAGCAGAAGAATGCACACTGTTCTTAGGCACACATGGAAAATTATCCAGGATAGATTATATCTTAGGCCACAAAACAGGTCTTAACAAATTTAAGAAGATTACAATCATATCAAATATTTTTCCTGACCACAATGGTATGAAACTAGAAATCAATAACAGAAGGAAAACTGGAAAATTCACAAATATTAGGATATTAAACAACACATTACTGAATAACCAATGCATCAAAGAAGAAATCAAAATAGAAATCAAAAAATATCTTGCAACAAACAAAAATGAAAAACAACATACCAAAACTTATGAGATGTAGAA
Organism: Monodon monoceros; assembly: GCF_005190385.1. Taxonomy (NCBI): domain Eukaryota; kingdom Metazoa; phylum Chordata; class Mammalia; order Artiodactyla; family Monodontidae; genus Monodon; species Monodon monoceros. The sequence goes on along the minus strand of NW_021703771.1, from coordinate 14,906,687 downwards.
GGAGCAATTCTAAAAAGAAAGTCTGTAGTGATCACTGCTTACATTAAGAAAAAAGAAAGATCCCAAATTAAGCTATCTAATTTTACATTTCATGAAACTAGAAAAAAAGGAACAAACTAAGCCCAAAGTAAGCAGAAGAAAATGATAAAGACTTGAGGAAAAATAAATAAAATAGAGACTAGAGAGAAAGCAGGAAAGGTCAACAAAACTAAGAGTTGATTTTTTGAAAACATAAACAAACTTGACAAAACTTTAGGTAGACCAACCAAGAAAAAAAGAGAGGAGGCTAAAAAAAATAATTGTATAAATGAAAGAAGAGAAATACAACTGATACTACAGAAACACAAAGGCTCATAAGAGACTGCTATCAATTATATATTGACAAATTGGATAACACAGAATAAATGGGTAAGTTCCTAGAAACAATAAACCTACCAAGACTAAATCATGAAGAGAAAATCTGAACAGACATTAACCAGTAAGGAGATTGAAGCAGTACTAAAAAATTTAAAAATCCCAACAAAGAAAAACACAGAACCAGATGGCTTCATGTGTAAATTTGACCAAACATTTATAGAAGAATTAATGCCAACTCTTTTCAAACTCCTTCAAAAAACTGAAGAGCAGGAAACACTTCCAAACTCATTTAAGAGGTCAGCACTACCCTCATACCAAAGCCAAACAAGAATCCTACAAGAAAAGAAAACCACAAACCAATATATTTGGTGAACACACATGCAAAAATTCTCAAAATAAAATACTAGCAAACTGAATTCAACAGCATATTAAAATAAACACACATATCATCGAGTTAGATTTATCCCTGGGATGCAAAGATGGTTCAAAATACACAAGTCATTGTGATATACCACATTTATAGAATGATGGATAAAAACCATGGGATTATCTCAATAGATTTAGAAAAGCACTTGACAAAATTGAGTATTTTTTCATTAAAAAAAAAAACTCAACAACTTAGTATAGAAGGTTTAGAAGAAATGTACCTCGACATAATGAAGGCCATATATGACATGCCCACAACTAACATCATACTTAATGGTGAACAGATGAAAGATTTTCCCCCAAGATTAGAAACAAAACGAAGGTTCTCACTCTCACCACTCTTATTCAACATATTCATAGAAGTTCTGGCTAAAAAAAATCAGGGAAGAAAAAAAAATAAAAGGCATCCAAGTAGGAAAGGAAGAAGTAAAATTGTCTCCGTGTTGCAGGTGACAAAATTTTATTTATAGAAGACCCAAAAAACTCCATCAAAAAACCGTTAGAACTAATAACCAAATTCAGTAAAGTTGTAAGATACAAAATCAATATAAAAAAAATCAGTTGCATTTCTTTATCGAACAACAAACTATCCAAAAAAGAAATTAGAAAAAAAAATTCCATTTACAATACCATCAAAAAAGAATAAAATACTTAGGAATAAATTTAACTAAGGAAGTGAAAGAGCTGTATACTAAAAACTATAAAACACTGATGAAAGAAATTGAAGAAGGCACAAATAAATGAAAATATATGCCATGTTGATGGACTGAAGAGAGAATTAATATTGTTAAATATTCATACTACCCAAAGTGATCAACAGATTTGATGCAATCTCTATTAAAATTGAAATGTCATTTTTCATAGAAATAGAAGTAAAACAATTATAAAATTCATGTGGATCCACAAAACTCCCTGAATAGCCAAAGCAATCTTGAGAAAGAAAAACAAACCTGGAGGTATCACACTTCCTGATTTCAAATTATATTACAAAGCTATAGCAATCAAAACAGTATTGCACTGGCATAAAAAACAGACACACAGACCAATGGAACAGAATAGAGAGCCCTAAAATAAACCCACACATGTATGCTTAACTAATCTTGACTAGAGTGCCAAGAATACACAATGTGGAAAGGACTGCCTCTTCAATAAACAGTCTTGAAAAAACACTAGGCAAAAGAGTGAAATTGGACCCCTATCTTACACCATACACAAACATTTACTCAAAATGGATTAAAGACTTAAATGTAAGATCAGAAACCATAAAACTTCGGGTTTGGTGGGACTACTCAAACTAAAAGTCTTCTGTACGACAGAGGAAATAATCAATGAAATTAAGAGGCAACTTATGAAATGGGAGAAAATAGATACATCTGGTAAGTGGTTAATATCCAAAAAACATAAGGTACTCATAAAATGCAATAGTCAATGGTGAGGGGAAGGGTAAGCTGGGACAAAGTGAGAGAGTGGCATGGACATGTATACACTACCAAATGTAAAACAAATAGCTAGTGGGAAGCAGCCACAGAGCACAGGGAGATCAGCTCGGTGCTTTGTGACCACCTAGAGGGGTGCCACAGAGAGGGTGGGAGGGAGGGAGACGCAAGAGGAAAGAGATATGGGCATATATGTATACATATAGCTGATTCACTTTGTTATAAAGCAGAAACTATCACACCATTGTAAAGCAATTATACTCCAATAAAGATGTTAAGAAAACAAAACAAAACCCAATAACCCAATTATAAAATGGGCAAAGGACCTTAACAGAAATTTTTTCCAAAGAAGACATATAGATGGCCAACAGGTATATGAAAGGATGCTCAGTATCACTAATGATCAGAGAAATGCAAATCAAAACCACAATGAGACGGTTAATAACAAAAAGAAAAGAGCTCACAAATTTTGGCAAAGGTGTGGAGAAAAGAGAACACTTGCACTGTTAGTGGCAATGTAAATTGGGCAGCCACTATGGAAAACCATGTGAAAATTCCTCAAAAAAAAAAAATAGAACTACCATATGATCCAGCAATCCAACTTTTGGTTATATATCCAAAGGAAATGAAATCACTATCTTGAAGAGATATCTGCACTCATATGTTCATTGCAGCATTATTCATAATAGCCTATATATATATACACATATGTATACGTATATATGTGTGTGTCTGTAGAAAATTGGAATATTATCCAGCCATAAAAAGAAGGAAAGCTTGTCATCTGTCACAACATAGATGAATCTGGAGGACATTATGCTAAGCCAGGCATAGAAAGACAAATACTGTATGATCGCACTTATACGTGGAATCTAAAGAAGTTAAACTCATAGAACCAGAGTGTAGAACAGTGGTTGCCAGGCATCAGGAGATGGAAGAAATAGGAATGCTGCTCAAGGAGTATAGACTTTCAGTTATAAGATGAATAAGTTCTGAGGATCTAATTACAGCATAGTAATTATAGTTTATAATACAGTGCTGTGCACTTAAATGTTCTCACCAAAAAAAAAAAAATTGGTAACTATGTGACATGATGGATGTGTTCAAATTGGGAAAAAAGGTTAACATAGTTTTATGTTATATGTTTTTTTACCACAATTAATTTTTTTAACTAAAAAAAGAGGAAAACATCAGGAAAATCCCAATTGAGGTACATTCTACAAAATACCTGACCATTACTCCTCAAAACTCTCAAGGTCATGAAACACAAGGAAAATCTTAAAAAACTGTCACATCCAAGAGGAGCCTAAGGAGACATGATAACTAAATGGAATGTAGTATCCTGGATGGAATTGGGGGGTGGATGGGGAGAGGTGGGGCCTTACTTAAAATCTATAGGAATCTGAATAAACTATAGACTTTAGTTAATAATGATGTTTCAGTATCAGTTCATTAATTGTGACAAGTGTACCATACTTGTAAAATATTAATAATAGGAGAAACTCTGTGGAGGATATATGAGAAGTCTCTGTACTATCCTCTCAATTTTTCTGTAAATCTAAAACTGCCCTAAAAATAAAGTTTGTTTTTAGAATAAAGTTTTAAAAGATTGGAGTTGATCCCTTTGTAAAGCAAGGTAGTGTTTTAATATGAATAAATACCTATGTATTTACTTGTTCTGAAATGTCAGATTTTAGCACGGGCAACTTTTAAAAAGGAGAACAACTTATATTATGTCAATATTTCTTCTGTATCACTTGTGGATAAAATATGAAAACTAAAATATACTTACTTATAAATTTTTAAACTATAAAAGGGCTGCTTATTCTTTATCTCTTCATAAAATTACAGCACTTATACTTCAGAGTGAATATTTGGGAAATTGTAAATGTATAACAGAGGAAAGAAGCACATAATTAAGCCTCCATGTATTAAAACTTTGGCCAAAAATAGGCTAATAGAATAGTAGGCCAGGTAAAGCAAGGAAAGGACAGATCTGTGATATACGTATGGTGATAGAAAATCTTTGGGACTGGTTAATTAATAAAATTACAAACTTTAGAAAACATTGTTTCACTGATACATGACGCACCAATTCCACTCTGTAATATCCACAGAAATGTGTGCATATGTTTACCAAAAGACATTACTAGAATATTCATAGCAACACTATACATAACAACACTATACATAACAGCACCAACAGAAGACGCTACCTAAATGTTCACCAATAGAAGCGCTAAAAGGAATTATGATATGTTTATACAATGGAATACAGCATTACCCAAGATAATAAATGATCTATGACTAACAGCAACATTGAGGAATCTCACAAGCATAATACTGAGCCAAACAAACCAGACGTGGAAGAATACATATTATATGATTCATTTCACATAAAGTAGAGAAACATACAGAACTTATCTATTACCAAGAGAGCTGTTATTCTTTGGGAGTTAGTAAGTAGAAGGAACTAAAGAGGCTTCTGGGGTGCTGGTAATAGTCTCTTCCTTGATCTAGGCATGTCCAGTTTCTCAACATTGATGAGTTGCACACTGATAACGTGCTACCTTTCCTGGTGGTACTTTATACTTTAATTAAAAATTCCAAAAATTTTACTTGAAATTAGTTTGGCCATGACCCCAATATTTAAAAATTTGCATAATATCAAACAGACTCTACTGTATAGCTCTAAGTACATCAGATGAAAAATGGTTCAGAATTCAGCTTGTAAGGGCTCAAGGTCATGTAGAAGAAGAAAATACCATGTATTTAGATTACGTCCATATAATCCTGAAGTATAAGATTAACTGAGCCAATTAATCAGACCAATGAAACGGAAAACTGTAAAACCAGTCCATTGACTGAGGGGAAAATATTTGTTCTAGATTCCTCATGGGATTCTATTTCTGCTTATTCATCACTAGTCACTGAGGATCCTCAACCATAGGCTCCAGCCTCGTTGGCCCTTAAGCTAATGAGCATCACACTGAGAGACCATCTCCGAAGTAATCAGTGGGGTCTAGAGTTAGCTGGAATCCCCATAACTGAATCACTAAACCTCAGCCTTTGTGTCTCCTCCACCTGTGCAAATTCTGTATATTTGGGTTTTACCACTCTTCCTACTTTGTGTTCCAAATATCTCTAGGACCAGTATCCTAAACTCTAGCCAGTTTGGCCAGGATCCTGCAAGCCTGCCTGGCTCTAGCCAGCTCCCTCTCCTTTCAGAGTTAGGTCCTGTCCCAGTTTTATTTAAAACTGTTTGAGCTCCCCTTGGACTCAAGAGAGGACCACCAGCCTAACTATAAGGGTTTCATTTGCTGCTAGGCACCCAACCACCAGGCAGGGCCTTTTAATTATGAACACTGTGTTCTCAATTACTTTAACTTTGCTTGCTGACCTCCCTTCTGAGCATGAGCCCTAAGCCAGGCCATTTTTTAGAATGGTTTATTCCCCTTTTCCTGATATGCCACCATTGTATTCCAAGATCCATAGGCAAAGCCCATGAAAAATATGATATGGTGAAAAAAGCTCCTAGTCACTGCCTTCTTGGCTACAGAGTTAACCAAATAAAAATGTACCAGTTTACATTATTTTGATGCTTAGTAACCTAAAGGCATGGAAAATTCTCTCAATAAAAAGGCATTTAGGCCTGGCAAAGCCTGGAACTGCAGACAATGATTGCAGTTCTACATTTCAACTCATTTTCCATAAACATGTATAATCATTACAAGGTTAAAATTAAAGTTCACTTGTGCCTCAAACTATAGAAATCACTTTATATCAAATGTCAACCAAATCTGCAAGCTATTTTCATGTAAGGAAGAAAAACATACTTTGATATTTCACACCAAAAATATGCTTTCTGGGCACGTTCAAATCAAAATAAAATTATTCACCTTAACAATTCAATCTAAAAGTAAATTAAGATAGTTACATAACCTAATTTGAAAAGACTATAAAATTTTAAAGCAAAAATTAGAAATGGCTGAATTCTGAAAATATATATCAAAGGGAGTACCTGGAACCACAACTACCTTTCAAATGATTCTATTACAGTAAAGTCAAGCTTAACAGTTCAACTAGACTATTTCCCTGAAATAATCATTTTTTTACTGTTTTGTGGTTGCCCAATTATTCAGGTGTCCTTATACTGTGTGTTCATTGGCTCCTGTTGGCCTGAGGTCTCCACTGCATCATGGTCTACCTGGCCTGACCACCACAAAACGAAAAGTGAGCAAATCCACTTATTGTAAGGTAATAAAAGGCACTGTTCACAGGCTAGGCAAGATCATTGTCTATAAAGTGGTTGATGCAGGAATAGATAAAGATATACCAGTTGGGAAAAGCTTTGGATAATGTCAAAATGAATACATGACTGAAGATCAAGAGAACCAAGCTACTTCAAGGCTACTTCCAGGTGTAAGTAGTTGTAGGATTGAATACATTTGATGAATTTGATTGAATACATTGATGCATTTCTAAAACTTAGTAACTGAGCACAGACAATAGATTTTGGTACAATGAGGTGCTGTCAGCAAATTCTGTAATTACAGAATAATTTCGATAAGTTGTTGTCCTAGTCAGTTCAGGGTGCTATAACAGGTTACCAAAGATAGGGTGCCTTAAACAATAAACATTTAAATTTTTTTTTGGTTGAAGTATTTACAATTTACAATGTTGTGTTAGTTTCAGGTATACAGCAAAGTGATTGTTATATTTTTCTGATTCTTTTCCCATATAGGTTATTACAAAATACTGAGTATAGTTCCCTGTGTTATACAGCAGGTCCTTGTTGTTTATCTGTTTTATATACAGTAGTGTGTGTGTATTACTCCCAAATTCTAATTTATCCCTTCCCCTTCCCCCCTCCTTTCCTCTTTGATAACCATAAGTTTGTTTTCTATGTCTGTGAGTCTGAAAACAACAAACATTTATTTCTCAAAGTTCTGGAGACTGGAAAGTCCAAGATCACGGTGCTCAATCCAGTATCATGTAAGAGTACTCTTCCTGGTTTGCAAATGACTGGCTTCTCATTGTGTCCTCACATGCCAGAGAGAGACAGAGAGGAGAAAGCTGTCTACTGTCTCTTCTTATAAGAGCACTAATTCCCTTCATGAGGGCTCTACCCTCATGACCTAATTACCTCCCAAAGGCCCCACCTCCCTACATCATAGTACTGGGGATTAAAATTTTTCAAAACATGAATTTTGAAGAGACACAAACTTTCCAACCATAACAGTTGTCATTCCTAGAGCATGAAACTGGATAAAAGAAAATTCTGCAGTGCAGTGAATATGGTTTCTCTGACAGGAATTTAGAAAAAGCTACATGACTTCGTTAAAATTGTAAATATTTGCTGTGGGCACACTGGACCACGATGTTTCTGGTTCACTCTGCTTAAAAGAAAAACTTAATAAGAGGTGTCTGCTCTAAACTCTCTCTTTTCAAAATTCATTACTAACCAAACTTAATGGTGGCCTGGATTAATTTTTAAATATAGGACATAAATTTTCTTGATGTATTTATATGAATCACTTTATATACTGCACAATGCATAATGAATTCAAGCTTTCAATGATTTAAAACTAGTTAAGCTGTAATTTAATATACTGTCTTAGTGTTTTTATCTTAATTCCAGCTATAATGTTTATTTCCTAGCTTTCCATTTACTCATTTAGATATCTTAGGTAATTTATTTACTTTTTTGTTATTTTTATTTTCATATGTGTGCAGGCAGTAGGAAACATTTCTTACCTATTTCACAAGACTATTAGATCAGCTGAATTACTCTTCATCTCCAAAGAAGGAATAAATGACATTAGCATAGGTTACAATTTTTCCAAATAGACAATGACTATTGTTATATTTAGTTATATTCTCTGTACTCATAGTCATATATGTTCCAATATTCTGTAAAGAGTATATATGCATGAAAAATGCTTATAATTAATTTTAAAATTTTATTCAAAAACTCAGGTAGGTAACAGAGCAGATGAGGCAATGTATTAGAAAAACAATCCCAAGGAGACAGTGAGTGAGAAGAGTTTCTAGAATCGAGACTATTCTTTCCTTTGACCTTATTTTCTTTAAGAATAAGGAATCCAACAACTGATCGTAGCCATCAGATCCACTTGGATCAGGAAAGCAAAAGTGATACAGGGCTTCCCTGGTGGCACAGTGGTTGAGAGTCCGCCTGCCGATGCAGGGGACACGGGTTAGTGCCCCGGTCTGGGAAGACTCCACATGCCGTGGAGCGGCTGGGCCCGTGAGCCATGGCCGCTGAGCCTGCGCGTTCAGAACCTGTGCTCCGCAACGGGAGAGGCCACAACAGTGAGAGGCCTGCATACCGCAAAAAAAAAAAAAAAAAAAAAGTGATACAAAAAAGCAAAAATAATCATTTAGGTATTTCTCAAGAAGTGTGATATATAAAAAGATCGTTAGACTAGATTCTTTGATTTTTTATTTCTCTCTGTGAATATAAACAGTAGTGGATAAGTTAAGGCTTGATCATAACTCCTTATACCCTATTGTTCAATGAAGGGCTGAGCTTTAAGTATAAGCATAGAAACATAAGATGTCTTATCCCCTTATTTTACAGATGAAGATTTCTAGTTCACTGGGATAAATTTACTTGTCCTAGAATAAAATAAATTCAGGTCAGACCTAGAACTGGAATGCAGAGTTCTCATTCTTTGTTTAAGATCCTTTCCATTAACCCAAATTATCCCTAAATTATTCTTAGTTGGACCTGATAGTTATTGAGATTATTAAATTCTTACTTAATTTGTACATTTAAATTTTATATATTTATATACTATGTCACTTTCTAGCAAGGGGTTATTCCTAAATTATGGATAGCTTTAAGGAATTAAGTCTTATCTGAGTTTAGAGCAGTTCTTCTACTCGCACATTAATGAACAGTCACCATCAAAGCTGAATCTTCTTTTGCTCTAAGTAAAATACTTTTTTTTTTTTTTTGATAAGAAAGTAGAATTTATTGGTGGGCATGAGTAAGGAGGGGACAGTGCCAAGGCTCTCACGAGCGCAGGGCCTGCCATGTGTCCAGAGGGCCACGATTAGGGATGTATTCGACCCCACAGCCATCGGGAATGAGCCGCTTTTCTGCCACCATGTTTTCAAATTTGTCTGCATTAAACTTAGTAAATCCCCACTTCTTGGAGATGTGGATCTTCTGGCGGCCAGGGAACTTGAACTTGGCCCTGCGGAGGGCCTCAATCACATGCTCCTTGTTCTGCAGCTTGATACGGATGGACATTATGACTTGGCCAATGTGGACCCTGGCCACTGTGCCCTGGGCTTTCCAAAGGCACCACGCATAGCTGTCTGGAGCCTAGACTGGGGACAGCATGCCTGTCATTAATGTCCACTGGAAAGAGCTGTCTCCAAGGTCCCTCAGGGCAACCCATACAGGCAACAGGCTGGTACACTACCAAGGAGGCTACTCTTTACAGCCATTGCGCACGGGGCCCCCATCGGGAAAAGAACACAGTCGGCTTAATTGGCTGCTAAACTCTTTTTTTAATCATCAGTACTTATATTTAAAAATTATCCAAATTCAAGATTTCCTAGCAGGCTAAATTGATCCTAAAACATCACAATCAGAATTAATTGAAATAAGACATTATTCACATAATAGATTTGTGTAAGTCTATGTTACATTGGTTCCATTAGAAATAATTTTCTACTTGCTTAAAAAATAAAGAAAAAAAACTCACCATTCAAGATTTCTGTTCTAAATAAAAGCAATTATGTGCTACCTCCTCTGATTTCTGCTCCATTTGGAGTTTGTTTTAGATATTTCACTTTGGTGTTTTTTAAGAAATACTAATGCAATAAAAATGAGCCTTGTCTAGTTTTCCTACTAATAATTTATATATGTATACATAATTTCCAGAAAAATATTCAAATATATTTCAAATCTCTCTTACTATTAATATAGGTTCTGTTAAGCTTTCCAAGAAATGTGAGATTGTATTAAAATTTTAATTGAGGGTTTTTCAATGTTTGGAATTGAGAAAAAGTTATCCTGATTTAGGCAGTGTAATTCAACTCCTGCAACTACTAAGATAAACTCAAATAAAACTTATGGATATGGTTATCAGACAGCCGACAAACGCAAAGTTTTCCCTCTGTCAGGAAAGTTTCCAGTGGGAGAGAGAGCATGCATAAGATAAAATGTGCTCCATAATCAAATGGATAAGGCTATTTATTGAGAAGAAAATAAATGAACCATAATGTTATAGATGTATAGACTTTGACATCCCATAAAGTTAGTCTGAGTCAAAAACTAGTCATCAAAATAAATGACCTAGAGACTAAAAGTAGTACAATGGTCTGCCTGTTTCCTGCCTGCTCCTCTAACTCTTACCCAAGTCTAATCATCCTTCATCTCTAGACTCAGTCCTGTGACAGACTTGGCACCCATTTGGTCTCAAATACTGGAGCTATCAGCTGGCCTATGGCAGGAAAGTGGCGGCAAAGAATCTGTTCTGACCTTGGGATTATATTACTTACTTCATTCATTCATGTATTTAAAAAATATTTATTGAGTGCCTACTATGCACCAGGCATGATACCAGTCCTAGGAAGACAGGAATGAGTAAAAGTTACATCACAAGTTGCATTTCATTTTCTATAGTAGAGAGATTGAGGTAGATATTGATAAAATATTATTTCAGAAGTATTAGATTAATACTTTATCAATTCACTCATGTTTTAAAAAACATTGTAAGTGTCTTTTATGATCTAGGGTTTATCCTGGATTCTGGGAATAAGAGGATGAAAAGGGCAGGCAAGGTATTTGCCTCCCTGGGGTATTGTATTCTGTAGAGGAAAGGGGAAGAGGAGAAGGCAGAGCTGGGCAGATATAAACACATAAAAGCCGTTTTAAAAATTCAAAGAAAGATATTGTCGTTTGTGGTAAATGTGAAGGAGAAAGGCTACGTGGTGAGACAGAAAATAAGAGGGGATGAGGCTACTTTAGGCAGGATAAGATGAGAACTCTTTGAGAAAGGTGATTTGAAATCTGAAAACACTTTTTTTCAGATTCAAACAGGAAAGAGTCAAGCTTATGAAAAGTCAGAGTATGTTCTACATAGAGGAAAGTAAGTGTAAAGTCCTAGAAACAGGAAAGGTTTGTGATTATTCAAGGAAAAGAAATAAGTCCTCCATAGCTGGAGCATAGGAAGTGAGACAGCAATTAGTAAGAGAAATGATTTGGGGAGGTAGAGAATTACGTAAGCCATAGTAAGGAATTTGAATTTTCTTCCAAATGAAATTGGAAGCTATGAAAGGGTCTTAAGTGTTAAAGTGAAATAATCTGATTTATGTTTAAAAAGATCAGTCTGGCTGCTTTGTAGCAAATGGAATACAGAAGGGCAAGAATGGAAATAGCAAGACAAACCAGAAAGCCCTTATGATGTTCTAGGCAAGAGATGATGTGATGGTGATGGTAAAAATTAAGACAACCAATTTGAGATACTTTAGGGTAGAAGAAACAAAGATTATTGATGGATAAAATAATGTGGAGTTTTGAGTTTCTTGCTTGAGCCAATTGGCTAGATGGTATTAACATTTATTGAAATGAGGAAACCGGGAGAGGAACAAGTTTGTTTTTTGATGGATTTTTTGCTTATTATCGTTGTTGCTGTTTTTCTTTGTGGATGGAGGGAGAGCAGTAATGAAGAAGTCCATTTCGTTTTCTTGCAAAACACTCACTATCAATAAAACTTAGCTCTTCAATAAGTTATTGGATATATGATTCTGGATCTCAGGTGAAAGGTTAAAGCAACAGATAAATATTTGGAAGTAATCAGCATAGAGATATCACTGAAAATTGAGGTTGCCCAAATTATATTACTTATTGGGAAAATAGAGCAAAAGCTAATCGTCTGTAGAAAAAGTAGAAGCCAACCAATGAGACTGAGAAACAGTAGCCAGTCAGATCAAGGAGAAGTGGTGTTAAAGGAAACTTTCTTTGGAAGTAAAAACCATAACTGTCATACAGACATGAAATAAATGTGTCAAAACTTTATCTCATTAATTAAGGGAACCAGACAGATGTCACAACCAATTCAAAGGAGAAGTCAAAGAATCACAAGCTTATATGGATTAAAGAAATAATAAATTTATAAATGGACCCCCAAACTGGGTTTATTAGTAGGAAGGGGAGAGAATTACTTCCCCCACCAGATAAAATCTATTTTCATGTCTGTAGACAAGAATTATTTCCACTGCTTTCAGTTATCTATAATTCCCAGTTGTAAAACAGATCAAAGGCAAGGCTCAGAATCCCCATACAATCAGACAATCCCTCTAGGCTGCAGCATGACATTAAAAAGATATCTGGTGATCTCTTTTCTTATTCCAAAATCAAATTATTCCTTATGTGGATAACCAAGAGAATATGGTGTTCTGAAATCCAAGAAAAAAATTATTTCTATGTAAAGTGAGTGGTGATTTGTGTTGAATACTAAGAAACACAGGGAAGTGAGGACAGAGAAGTATCCTTTTGATTTGATAACATGGAAGTCATGAAACAACAATTTTAGAGGGGAATGGAGATGAAAACCAGACCACTGGAAAGTGAATGAAAAATCGAGAAGTCAAGAATGGAAATTTAAACGAAGTCTTGAGAGGTTGCGTTTTTTGTTATTGTTGTTTGCTTGTTGATCCTACTAAGGAAAACATGAAAATGTGATGGAATCTGGAAGCAGACTTCTGATGAAAGAAATTTTTTGCTTTTTTTGATTATACAGAAAGATCTTGGATTATGTTTGAATTTCTGAATGCTTTAAGAACATGCAAGAAAGAGGGAGAAACTGCTAAAGTAGGAGAGAGAGGAAAATAAATATATATACAAAGTGCCTATGAAAGCAAAATTTTTAAGAGCCTGTGTATAAGTAGAAGGGTATATACAACAGGAAGAAAGACAAGGATAATACAAAATGGATAGTATCTGGAACTCCGCCCCCCACCCCCAACTATGTAATCGGAGTTCTGAGATTCTTTTTCAATATTCTACCCAATTACCAAGTTTCCTTAGAGCCAGTTCTTCCATTAGCTGGACATTCCATTCCTACAACCCTCTCTCCATGTCTGAGGCCCTGCATTTTATCTGCCTTTCCATTTCTAGCTGTCAAGATTGCAATCAAGTTCTCGGTCTAGAGCCATCTACAAATCGGCAGTCCTATGCCTGCTTAAATGAACATCAAATCTCCTAGATTCACTTTAAATTTATGACTCGTGGTGATCATTTTCTGTTTGTTCTTGACCTCTTGAAGGATATCCCACGTTCGAATTTTTCTTGGCCCCAAAGTCTTCATGACTCCATGCCTTGAATCACTGGCCTCTGATGCTGCTCCTCTGTGTTGATGTCTTTGTTGGGTGAGCATCCTTTTTCCTAACGGTCACAACTGATTCTCTCCTGGAATTTCTTTACTAAATCATAATGACAAGAAGCTTAAATGCAAAGAATTGAGAAGACTTTATATTCTAACTAAATAATAGAGATTTAGGAACAGTATAATCAAGTTACAGAATACAATCAAAAGGTATCTTTCTTATTTAGAAAATTTACACAGAAAAAAAAAGCCTTATGTTTTATGATATCCCACTAACATGGTCTTAGAGAGATTACGTATATCTGATGTCATCAGGTTAGACTGGGTATATGAGAGAGAACCTTGCTAGACGTTTCTAGATATTTTGAAATTTTGAAATAACCTGTAGCAAATTTTTTCCTCCTGTCTCTGAAGACAGTGGTCCTAATAATTTTTAGAAGCAGTCAGTATAAATGATACAGTAAAGTATCTTGTCAAATCATCAAAAGTAGCCAATTTTTGATAAACTTTTCAACCCAAAAGAAATATATATATCCTATGATTACCATGGACTTAAACGTATCCAGCTTCTTAAAATTCTTAATAAAATTGTGAATGTCTATGCATAAATTTTAAAAATCACAATTCTAGTTGTTCAGTATGAACTAGATAATATAAACAACTGGGGATATATTTTATGTATTTCTAAATCCTCACTTATACAAGTCACTATATTCTGTACAGAAGAAAAGAGATCACTGGTTAATCTGGTGACTTAGCTCAGTGAAGTTCTTTAAAAGAGCTTCTAATCCTTCCAAAGGTTATTTACCTTTCGCCATGGCACCAATAAGCCAGTGTTAGTATAAAGTTTGTATTAAGGCTATATTATAAGATTAATATTATTATTCCCAGGACTGGTTTAAATAAAAAGAACATTTGAAGTCAGATCTTAAGTCATATAGAACTAGGCTTGAACACCACCACCTTGGTGAAGATCTCAGGCCATAGAGTATCTCTGACCTTCATCTTTATGTTTGAAATAAAGATAAGAAGCCATTCCCCATAGGATGAGGGGATTAAATATTTATAAATAGCCCAGTGACTGGCATACACTAGATGGTGGACAAATGTTGGTTCCTTCCCTCCCATTCAAATTGAGAAAACAGATGCAAAGAAGATGCAATAAAGTACTCAGCAACTCACAAACAATTAACTAAATAAAAAACACCTAGATCAATATCCTTTGTTTTCACTTACAATATCTACCGATTGATCACTGGAACATGAAAAGTCCAGTCAACCAGTATGTTACTGTTTCTAAATATTAGCACAGTTATTTACACACAACAATAACAGCTCCTTGTTAAGAAGCTCAGCCCACCCTTAACCCCAGTTAGCTCTCCAAAAATAGAAACTACCTGGTGACCAGACATAGATTGATGTTTGTCCACAGCCAGTGGTGAAAACTGAACAGTGTCTGTGATGGTGGGTCAGTAGCGCCATCTATGTTTGAGAAGAATAACATATGTTTCTTGGTGCTCCTTTTCAATATAAAGACTGGTTGTTTGGTAATAGAGAAAGGAAACAGAGCTACAGTCTACTGCTCAGGTTCTGAGCCATCCAGCTTCTGCAGAGGCCCTGACTGACTTTTTAATTTCAATTTTCTAAGTGAGTGGTTTAGGTTAGAGATATGAACAGTTAGACTAGGCAGGTAGATCAAGTTGCTGAAAGGACTTAACAGCATGCTGAATTAACTTTTTATGAATAAAGAATAAAAATCTTTGGACATTGGTTGGTACAGACAGATATTCATGCTCTGCCTAAAATACTAGTAAATCATGCTTACATAAAAACTAAGTATTTCTAAATGTTTTCATCTTATATTAATAGAGAAAAGAGCTTTAATGTCCACTATCTTTTGAGCCTCACAATAACAAGGTGTAAGGAAAAACACCCATTGATATACTTCCTACTTTGTGCAAAGACAAAACTACTTATAATTATACTTATTTTAAGTTAAAATAGAGCAAAACTACTAAGATGCCTCTCCAGTTATGGAAGTAATTAATTCATATTATTTGTTATTTTAAATTACATTATATTTATCATTTTCTTCCAGGAAAAGAAGTAATTTTTAGGCTTCTCTGAAAATTATGTCAATTTGCCCTCCATAACTCAACTCAGTTTTTCTTCAAAAAGGCTTATTTTTCAGAACATATATAAAATCACTGAAACTTTAACTTAGATAAATTTATCTCATTTGATCATTTTCAAACATTAATTTTTAGTATGAACACAATAATAAATAGTGTTCACATTAAATATAATTATATCCTAGTTTTTAATACACTGACATCTCAGAGAGTAACACTTATTCCACTAAATTTAAGACTGAAAGAATGTCTGAGAATCCATCATTAGCCAATTGCGGAGGAGAGAGGAAAGAAATCACCTCCAGGAGGTGGAGTTTTACATCCAATCTCCCTGCTTTATAACTTCCTGCCATTAGCACAAATCATAGGTCATTTGACCTTTCCTTGGGCATGTAGTAAAATCTGAAGTCTTCCCAATGTTATATCAGTAGAACTGCAATATGTTTAATTTGCTGGAATTTAAAGGAAGGAAAAAAATTATGATCATTTAAAAAATTCTAGCAAAGGGGGCTTCCCTGGTGGCGCAGTGGTTGAGAGTCCGCCTGCCGATGCAAGGGACAAGGGTTCATGCCCCAGTCCGGGAAGATCCCACATGCCGCAGAGCAGCTGGGCCCGTGAGCCGTGGCCGCTGAGCCTGCGTGTCCGGAGCCTGTGCTCCGCAACGGGAGAGGCCACAACAGTGAGAGGCCTGCGTATCACACACACACACACACAAAATTCTAGCGAAGATTTTTGTGTTCCTTTAAATAACACATGGATCTTCCATGACGAAATCTTCTTTAGGTTTCAAGTGGAATAATAGCTTTGTGGGGGTTTTTTTCTTTCACTAGTACATTTAAATAGAAAAGGTGGGGTGAAGAGACTAGCGATTATTAAGCTTCTACTATTTTTCCAGGTACTTTACACATAGTATCTCATTTAATCCTCCCAGCAGTCTTTTAAGAAAGTATTACCATTTCCATTTTAGAGGTGAAGAAACAGGGTCCAGAAGGGTTAAGTACCTTACTGAAGGCTAATACAGTTAGTAAATGGCAGACTCAAGATCCGCCTTCCAGTTTCCCCAATTTAAATATGTTCATTCCATGACCCTACACAGCATACCGATTAAAGCAAAAATTAATATTAAAACATCTACACTAATTTTAAAAGCCAGGCACAAAAATTTTCATTATGTATCATTCTTTTAGTAAAGGGTTCAAATAATAGTAAAAACTAATCTGTGGTGTTAGAAGTTAAAACAGTGATTTTCCTTGGGGGGTAGAGATTAGAAGGGGGTACAATGGGATCTTCTGAGGTGTAGATAATATTTTGTTTTGTATTCTGTGTGCTAATTATGCATAAGTGTTTGTTTTGTGAAAATTCACCAAGTTGTACACTCATGCTTTCTGTGCTTTCTCTTTGTGTATATATAGTACTTCAAAAAATTTTTTAAATACTCATTTTTCAGTTGGATGAGATATCTATTCCATGATATGTAGGCTTGAATTGATTCCAACACAATGCTTCTCTTTAGTTTATACAAAGTCCAAACATCTTGGATTTGAAGAGCTAGGCAGAATATCTTTCCAAAATGATTTTCATCTGAGGCGTATTTCTGTTTCTGATCCCATCAAATCCTTGGAGGTCAGAGGTAAATACTTAAAAATAAAAATATGAACACTTCATATGCCACCAGCCACTTCAAAGGTGACTCAGATCAAGAATTGGCTCCTGCCTTGAAGATGATGTATTTTTTTCTTGTGCTATATCAGGCTGCTTGGCCCAACCATACCTAGAAAATACACTGCAGTACTGACTTTTATTTTTATATTTAATATAAATGCTATAACAAAAAGAAAGCATTTGAAATAAATTTAACTCAAGAAATTTCCCTATTCATTATTTACTTCTGGATTGATTGGTTCTATAACCTAAAGTCTTTGTGTAGGTAGCAGTTTTCTTAAAAGAGACTATTTATAACCTCAGTATTGAAAGGAAATTGGAAGGAAGGAAGAAAAGAAAGAAGGAAGGAAGGAAGGAAGGAAGGGAGGGAGGGAGGGAGGGAGGGAAGAAGGGAGGGAGGATGGATAAGGGAGGGATGGAGGGAAGAAGTTAGACATGAGTTCTGGTTTTAGAGATGAATTCTGAAATTCCTTGACATGTTATGGAATTTCTTTTCTTTTGCCCATATTTTAGAGATACCTATAAAAATTACAAATTTACAAGTCAGAAAATACTGTGAAGTGTTCTACAAGTATTTCAATAAGACAGTTTAAGAATGATTTTACACTTGATCTTATCCAAAAGGACAAGAAGAGATGAGAATGATTTTTTAAAAGTAGGTAACGTTACCAAATCTCACCAAAAATGTTTCACTTGAATACTAATCAAGCCTTTACACTTTATTCTGGGCTACATGAAAAAGACAGGACAGAGAGGAACAAACTAAATGACACTCCTCACTCTGAACAATCAGAGCAAATCTGAAATGTAGGATATTTCACAAGACAACTGATTCACTCCATGCAACATTTCAGCATCATAAGTAAAGATATCACTGGAGAGCCAAAGAGATTTAAGGGGTATATCAACCAATGTGATGTGTGGCACTGGATAGGATCCTGATTTGCACAGACCACCTGTGGAGAACATTTGGGGGACCAACCAGGGAAATTTGAATATAGACTGGGTATTAGCTGGAACTGTCACTAATTTTGTGAACTGTGATATAATTTTATCATCTAAAAATATGGCCTTAATTTTATAAGATGCACAATGACATATTTAGAGGTGAAATGTCATGATAACTATAAGTTACTTTAAAATATATTACATTACAAAATAAAAAGCTGTGAAACTATTTTTAATATTTATAAGACAGCTCATAGAGCTCAACTTACACTTACTTCAATGATACCAGATATTTTTTCAAAAAAATTATAGATGTCATATTCTTTTAATAAAATTATGAAATCCATTCACATTATTTACAGAATTAGCTTAAAATGCGGTTGGTTCCCGAACTGACCCCTGCATACAGAGGGCAAGGAGAGCCTGAAGAAAGAGGCAGACTTCCAGATGGGTAGGTGGCAGGTTTAATAAGCAAGAAAACTTACTTATGATCCTTGTTTTTGCAGCCATAAAATAAGTAGATCTCGCCGAACCCCCCAGACACAATCTCAAAGTTTATATAGAGGCTTTAACTGGGTTCAGTCACGTATACTGTCCAGCTGGTCTCAGCAACACAGGGCTCTCTCAAGGCTGTGCCCTTGAAGAAGGCTCTCACTGTGGAAACTCTGGGCGGAATGTATATTGCAAGGACAAAGGAGGGGTGCGGAGCCTCCCATCAGCCGGGCCCAACTTGAGGATCAACTGGCAGTCACGTCCTCTCCATGACCTCCTCCAACATACACTAACACAAAAATGAGCTTCTACTTTACAATTATACTTTTTAGTTTCAGAAAGAAGATAACCTCAGGTATCGCCTACCTTAATTGCCCTCTTATTTACCAGATATTTCTTAGAAGTACCTCTGACTGTTTAAAAAGCCAGTATCTCTGTCAAAGGATAAAAGCACTACACCTAGGATTCAAAATGAGTTTCAAGAGAGTAGTTCAAACTTTCTGGGTAGCAGGCATAATCATGTCCTTTATGGAGTGCCTATTACACGGCAGTCACTGTGTTTTGCATTTCACATCATTTTGTAGCACTCTTAACAATACTAAAAGGCGGTAACTGCCATCATAATCTTACCTGTGGAGGGAACTCAGGAACAGGAAACTGAAGCTTGTAAGTGGCTGAAAACTAAAACATGAAATTCCATTTGTTCAACTCCAAAGTTGATACTTTCATTCTGTCTTCTTGCCTACAGAATATAAACATATTTAGAATAGGCATACAAGCTTTAGAAGCTCGGAAGTGAAAAACTAGTTATTTAAATATACAAAACCCAAGATTTTCCTTTAAAAATTTACATTTAACTCACCACATTTTTAAGTGCTTATAGTTAAGTATTACCATAAAGTCTGAATCGTTGTCTAGACCAAGTTGAAATGTTACATAAAAAATAAATCAAATATATATCATATTTACTATATCATATTTTTACTTTAAATTAACTTGTTTTCTTTGCTTCCTTTTTTTTTTTGGCCTGGTTATACCTGCAAATTTATTTACAATCTCAGATCATTGTTTGTGAGAAAGGGTTAATTACAGTAATCACCACCACAATATTGAAACTAAGGCTTCTCAAGGTCTTCATCAGGGGTGGTCTAGTGAACTCTATCCACAGCCATCCTTTGACTCAATTATTCTATTTGATATTATTCTAAGAGCCAGGGGAAAAACTTGTTTTGCAGGGGTTTTTTGTTTTGTTTTCAGTTTCCAATGTTTATGCTATACCTATAAATTGAGTCAAATTTGCATGTATTATCCTATAAGATAACCATTTTATTTTGTTAATTGAGTAAGTCAATTATAGAATAACATGTATGCCATCACCACTTCTGTTTTAAGGGGAAAAACACTGTTTAAAATGCTTTTGACTTGTTTGTATATACAGAAATTGTGGAAAATACACTTAAATCCTTGCTACTCAAATGTGGTCCTCAGATCAGCAGCATCTTGGGATTATTTTAGGAAGGAAAAATCTCTACACTGGATCTGTTCAATATGAATCTTCATTTTAACAAAGTTCCCAAAGTGATTTATATGCCCATTAATGTTAGCAAGGACTGTTCTGAACAATTAATATTTGTTATAACCAAAAGATGGAATTAAAATAGGAAGGAGAAATTATTGAATTTTTCTGTATACGTTTCTGTATTCTTCAATAGTTTATGACAGATAAGTATTACTCTTATAATTAAAAAATAAAATAGAAAAATTTTGGAATATATGCATACATCAGACTACACAGGCTGCCATAACAAAATACCATAGATTGGGTGGTTAAAACAACAACAATTTATTTCTGACAGTTCTGGAGTGTAGGATGATCAAGATTAAGGTCCTGGCAAGGCAGCTTTCATTCTGAGGCCTCTTCTCTTGAACTGTAGGCAGCAGCCATTTCACCACATGCTCACATGACCTCTTTTTTGTGAGCTCCTAGAAACTGAAGGAGTTCTCTGGTGTCTCTCCTTAAAAGGGCACTAATCCCACCAGATCGGGACCCCACCCTCATGACTTCATCTAACTGTAATTACCCTCCAAAGACCTATCTCCAAATACCATCACATTGGTGGTTAGGGCTTTAACATACAAATTTGAGGGGAGCAGACAAAAACATTCAGTCTGTAACAATGCATACATACATACTATCCCAAATTATCATCTAAGAATAATTATGAAGCAATTCTTCTGAATATCTGTTTTGGTGAAGTGGAATTTTATTCATTTAAAACTGAGCAAGAAGACTACAAATTTATCTGCTCTATTTCATAGAAAAGTGTCCCCTGTTTTTTTCACCTTTTAACTTCATTAGACTTAATGTTGCATTAATTTAATACTGCTCCCCTAGGAAGAGTATGAAAGTCCTTTTTGTCTGCTCAGATGTTCAGAATCACCCGTGAAGTAGGAGCTTCTTTATAAACTATGCCGTATGTAAATAAAATGGCCCTTCAGGCATTGCCTGCTGTTATCACGGAACATGGATCCAAAACTGTTCACCACATGCTGGCATAGAAGGTGTTTAAGGTAGGCAGTCTTATGAATGTCTGAAAGACTAACCAGAGAAATCTCAGAGCTACTCTACCGGAGCTCATAATAAAGACAGTGATGTACACAGGAGATTAAATTAAATGATCCAACAACTCTGAAAAATATATATTCTTGTTCACATATCATTTTCATAAACTGTTTCTGAAAACCTGTCAGTTTTGATTCTTTTAAAAAAATTGCAAAAAACTCTGAATACATACAGGAACGTCATTAACCTTTTAAAGAGTATATATGTAAAACCTAAACTAAAATCATACTGATGAGAGATTGAACACTTTTCCCCTAAGACTGAGAAGAAGGCAAGGATGTCCTCTTTCACCACATCTATTCAGCATCATACTGGAAGTTCTTGCTAGTGCAATTAGATAAGAAAAAGAAATTAAGTATGCAAACCAGAAAGGAAGAAAAGACAGAGTTTTGATTAAGGGTGGACTCTGCTCAAAAGCTTTGAAATACCTAGTGACTTCAGCAACATTAAGTTTTACCACTTACAAGATAATCTATAGGATAATCAATGGGAACTTCATTTGCAAAACTCATTCACTGCCTTTCTCTAGATTTTCTTTCATAGCACTGTGGACACAGGAAGATTTCTTTTCAGAACAATAACAAAAGACTTATCCCATCTAAGGGTTTGACTGTAATGTGTGATTTTGCTATTCAACATAAAAATGGGAAGATGTAAAGTATGGTAAATAAGAAATAAACTTTGGTGTCAGGCTCTCCTGGGTTTGATAACCAGGTCTACCTGTCACCAGCTAAGTGACCTTGGGAAAATGGTTTTGACTTCTCTAAACCTCAGTTTTCTCACATGTAAAGTGTGTGTTGGGAGGAATATATCAAAAATTTAAATGAATTTAGCATATAACAAATACTCTATACACAAAGTAGTTATTATAATTACCATTATTTCTATCATCCTACTTCCTTAACTCTCATATTTTTTCTCATTTCAACATTTCTCTAATCTGGATGTATCTATGAAGTGAGATAAAAAGAAACTTGTCAATGGGATTAAAGGGGAGACGCAACGTATAAATAATTAATATTCTCTACACTTGTATGATTTTTTTTAAAGCCATATGTTAAAAGTCATCTGTTCACTCAATTTAAACCACATTTGAATTATTTGCATTAGCAGTGCCTCACACAGTTGAGTTTTACTTTAAATTCAGATCCCTAATAACAGCTCTTCAAAAATTACATGATTCATCCTTGAACTAAAACATGATACCTGCAACTTACTAGCCAGTGCAATGAAAGGCAATAGAAATCACCATAGTTTTATCAGTAGTCTTAAGCTTTCCTGTATATTAGAATCCCTTAGACTTTTTTTTTCTTAAGTACCAAGGCTGCAGATTCTGCCTCAGACCAACTAAATCAGATTTGTGGAGGGGTGTGGAGAAGACTAAACATTTGCAGGTTTTTTAAAGTACCCCTAGGTGCTTTTAATAAGCAGCCAAGTTTGGAAACTACTAATTGGCAGAGGACTTTTCAAAGTTAGAAGAGGTTGGTAAGACTTCTGGCTGAATTTCAAGATAAACTGCTTAACTTCCAGCAATAGGCATTCAATGTAAGTATAATATTTCACTTACGATGATTGAAAATCAGCAAAACCCAGAGGTATCAAGATGGAGGTTTTCTGTTTTTCTTTTAAAATTCTCTGTATCTGAAATTTACTCTCAAGAACCCATTTTTGTCAGTAGCAAAAAATGTTAAATTAACTAATTAATAACACCTAGATACTTTCAGGTAAATTCAGTTCCATCCAATGGTTTGAAAAGCCAGCTCAGTGTTATTTTCTCAACCGTCTTGCTGATCACAGGCACCACAGAAACTTTCTCTCCTTCCTCCAGTCCTGGCCCTACTGGTTGTTTTCGGACAGAGGGAAGGAGGGGGAAGAGCCCCTTAAAAAACTGAGCATGCGTTCATTGTGAGGAAATCATAGGTGATTGTGGTGTCCTTTCCCAAGTCTACTGCAGGTCCAGCTCCTGGAACTTTTGTAGTCTATTTTCTCAGTGAGGGTGATATTTAATGCTGGTCCTACCAGGTGGCACATTGGGTACTGCGTGGGTGTCCATCTTCCTCTGTACTGCTTCTTGGTATGAGTAATTTCCAGAAGCCCAGCTGCACTCTGCATCAGGTAGACCCTAGCTGGGGGTCCATACCTCAGGTCTCTCAAAGGGTCAATTTTCCCTTCACTGAGTCATTGAATTTGCTCCCTGGGATGATTAATTTTATGTGTCAATTGGTTAAGCTATGGTACCCAGTTGTTAAGTCAAACCCCAGTCTAGATGTTGCTGTGAAAGTATTTCTAAGATGTGATTATCATTTAAATCAGACTTTGAGCAAAGCAGATGCAAATTAGACTTTGAGCAAAACAAACTTATGCTTATCATGGGGAAAAATGAGGGAGGGATAAATTGGGAGATTGGGATTGACATATACACACTACTATATATAAAACAGATAACTAATAAGAACCTACTGTATATAGCACAGGGAACTCTACTCAGTACTCTGTAATGACCTATTTGGGAACATAATCTAAAAAAGAGTGGATATATGCATATGTATAACTGGTACACTTTGCTGTATAGTAGAAACTAACACAACATTGTAAATCAACTGTACTCCAATAAAAATTAATTAAAAAATAAAAAAGACTGCAACGTAGATTCCCCCACCTGAGTTTCCAGCCTGCAGATTTTGAACTCAAGACTGCAACATCAACTCTGACTTGAACTTCCAGCCTGCTGGCTTGCAGCACAGATTTTAGACTCATCAGCCCCCATAATCGCATGAGCCAATTTCTTAAAATAAATCTGTGTGTGTGTGTGTGTGTGTGTGTGTGAGATCTTCTATTGGTTCTGTCTCTCTGGAGAACGCTGACCAATATTTTAATCAACCCACTCATATATTTTGTGTTCTACCACTTATACCTGTAGGAATGAAATATTTTAACATTTCTGATCTCTATGCCAGGCAGGGTGCTTGCTTGCTTTCTCTTCCACTGACCGCCCTTTCATTAGGCCATCCTGTTACTTCTCTTGCTTTCTTCAAGCCGTTGTAGGGTGGAACTCAACTTTTTTCAAGCCCTCGTAGGGTGGAACTCAGGCTTTCATATATTGGAACTCTAGGCAAAATAGGGTATGGTACACATCCACACTCTGAATTCCGCCAAAAAATAATTTATGGGAAAAATCTAATTGTTCTTCTCTGCCCCAGTTGTTCTTCTCTACTTCTTCTGTTACTTTGAGTAACAGAAACCGTCATTCTCTTCACTTCAGTTTGTTTACCATTGCCTGACCCCTCAGCCTCCTCCAAAAGGCAAAAAGTTGAATGGATATAGGTAGGATGACCAACTCTCCCAGTTTGCCCAGGACTTTCCCAATATTAGTACTGAAATCCCAATCCTAGGCAAACTGGAATGGTTGACCACATTCCAGGGCAGAAGGCAGAGGGGATCAGACCAACCTATCAGATTTTCTCACTTTAAAATTACTTTGAAATCTTCTCCATCCATCATACAGTAGGCTTTTAATCTCAGGAGTCAAGAATCTTTTAGATTTGAATTCTTGAAGAATCTCCCATCAAATGGAAACTTCATTTCTCCAATCTGAATGGTGGGAGGGGTTGCTGCAGAAGAGCTTACATACTATATGATATCTCAAAGTAGTAGTCTGTCACAAATCAATTCTTCATATATTAATCTAAGAGTATACTTTGATAATCTTCCAAATAACTTATTAATCCTCCAAAATAATGAATCTGGCATGGACTGTGAAAGAAGACACAGGCTATGGCACTAGCAAAGTGGCTTTTTGAAAATGAACAAATGTATATTAGTGCCGGTTTATAATAAAGTTGTGCTTATATTTAATATAAAGATTCTACATTGAACATATATCTTAAAATCAATAATGTCTTAAAAGCGAAGAAATTCATTATTATTGTTAATGATTTAGTAAAAGCAATGTGGAAATGGCACCATCAGTCCACAGAGCTCCTCAGTCACATCCAGGACATGAACAAACAGACCAAACAAGAACAGAAGAATGAGAATCCGGATAAACATGAGTGACTTTTCAGCTGTCACTGAGTACATAAGGCCACAAGCTCAGAGAAATTAACTAGAAATGCAGTAGCAGATCTTGTAGATGTAGGAAGGCAACTCAGAGTCAGGAGGTATGAGAAGCATTGGTTTCAGAAATATTGTGTATATTATGAAACCAGTTGTAATTCTAAAGGTAAAGTCTGCCCTTAATTTATGCAGAGGCAGGGAGGCCAAAACACAGGAATAGAAGTGAAAGGGCATATGGGCTGACACCTTGCTAATATATCCCTGCTCTGAATAGATTTTTCAAGGTCCAAATGAGAGAAAACTAGTGCAATGGAAATGTGCCACACAGCTAATATCAGTCTAAAGATCTACCATTATAATTGTATTATATGTACTCACTCAAGCGTTTATTACACTTTCAGTAAATTAAATAAACACTATTCTGATTTATACACAGTTTATGTTCTATGCAATATCTGAGAATTGTTAGAAAAACAAATTATCTTTTTTATTGCAATGTACTTTTCAAAAACTTCACTGTGCTACTTTGGCTAAGGTTTTATTATGAAATAGATTGATCACGGGTAAGTACTTCAGAATAAATATCAAGATGTAATATAAGGAATGCTTTATTTGCTAATAATTAATGTTTGCCGTTTTAGACAAAGTAAATACTAATATGTATGAGCCAAAAAATATAAACAAAGTCCACAGAAGAAATGACAGGGAAATACAACGTGTAACTTGGATTTAGTTCAGATGGCACTTTCATCTTACGGATTCACAAAATTAAAGAAAACTGAACTAGTACCTACTACCTCAGGAGGTCTCGAGAGAGAAAATTTCATCTTAATTCCTTCTCCAACAGCACTGAGTTCACACGGAAGTTGCCCAATAAAATATGTGCTTATTTGATTTGTTTGTTTATTTATTCTACCTGGGGGAAGCACTGCACCATAATAATACTAAACCATGTACCTTATTACACCTCTGATAAAATGTGAATGCTTATGCTTCAAATTATACTTATATCCTTTCAATTATATAGGATCAGAATGGACTAAAATCCCATAATTTTCATCCTAATAAAGGTTTTTCTTTTCCCTGTTGTCATCTAATTTAGATCCTCAATCCACATGATACAAAACTTGTAGTTACTATGTTAGGACTTCTCTCCTGTGTCACTTAGCCTCACAAAATTTCTCAAGTAAATTATTATGATTAAATCCATGTTTTAAAATTACAGCTTAAACTAATTTGAAAAGTGACACCAAATGTCAGCATACAACAGGGCTGAACATATAAAGACTGAGGAAGTAGGATACTTCACAAAAAGGCAATAAAAATTCCTTAAAATGTTAGGAGATTTTTGTACAATTAGATCCATAATCTCAGAAAGAATTTTGTCCTCATCCTCATATAGTATGTGTTGAGAGACATTTACTTCTCTGAAAAAAATAAGAATATATTCTCCCATTTTCTCAAAAGACAAATTAGAGAAAACCTAAAGTCTGTCTACATCAATTGCTTTCTCAAATGTATTATCAAACTTTTATTGGGTTGAACACTAAACTTGTGACCTTAAAGTCCTTAAACTAACTATATATCCAAGGTGGAATTATGGAGTCAACAAGGCTACCCTGGATATCATTTTGGGAAACTTAAATATTTACCACTTAAAATGACAGCTCTTCTTGTGCTCCAATATAACAGATCAGAATACCAGCAAGTCAAGTTGCTGACTACTCGCATTAACTTTTGTAGCTATAACATTCTCCTGAATTTTACCTAATTACATGTAGTAAAGTCCTGAGAAAAAAGGTATTCACATTTTCAAAACTGTTTCTCTCATTTAAACAACACCCACATGGTAGCAACGAATTGCTAAATCTTTCACAAAATGCTACCTGATGTTCTTTAAAATACCTAGCAGCACTGGACATTCATTTTGGTTAACCATTATAGTCATTTTTTACGTTTTTGTATCCTTTTCCAAAGAGGGAGAAATATGGCCCTATATAAACCTAATGCCAAAAAAAATGTAAGCTAGTGCTCATTAAAATACCCAGTCTTTGCCAAAGCTAAATTCTGCCTCAGAATTGGGAGGGCAACGCCCATTCACAATGCCTTTGATGCCACAGCAAATTGTTTCAACCATCTTCATGCTATTTAAAGTATGAAAAAAATACAGACAATCATCTGGAATGCATTACCTTGAAAGTGCTTGACATCCTGGCCATGCCAAAATGAATATGATTGCAGCTCTTGTGGTACAAAACACTTTTACCTCATTATAGTCTCCAGACAACTTCTGTTATAATCCCATTTTCACTTACTATTGCTCTCAAAATTCTCCATTGAGAAACTTTCATACTACAAACACAGACTTAAATTTACCTTTTATATTTTTTAAACATGGGGGAAAAAACTCCCCTCCACACCAAAAAAGAGTCCTTAAAAATGTCAGAGATTAGATATAAGATCTGAAGATTCCATACTACCACAGTCATTTCAATGATAAGAATCACACCTACAGAGCACAAGGAGAAGCGAAAATAAAATAAATTCTGAGTTACTCAGTGTTAATGTTTAATTACCATCTGATCTGTGAGAATGAAATTTGAGATTAAGGTGTGAAAGAAAGGTATTTTAATTTTATACAAATGATCTATGCGCTCCTTCTACCATATTACTTGCCACAAATAATGAAGCTGATTTTCTTGCCAGAGTAAATGCTATTTATTAGTAAAGAACAATATGCTTAGAGAACATTCACAATTTAGAGAATTTAAAATGTATACATTATAAAAATGTAGGAATGTAATATTTAAACTAATGGTATTCAAAACTGATTGAGCTATGACTCAATAATAAGGTTAAAAGATTTCCTATTCATAGAAAAATGTACTACTTTTCCCCCACTCTACAATTATGCTGTCTTCTTCTTCCAGGTAACGAATCTCCCTATATCCTATTAGATAATCCAAACTCCTCACTGTGACCTGCAGTGTCTGACCCTGCCCTGGCTCTGGCCTGTCTGCGCTCACCACCCTGCTGTCCTTTCTATGCCTTCACTCATGCTGTGCATCTGCCCAAATTACCCTTCCTCTGCTCTACACCTCCTCCAACTGCCTGTGAGCACAAACTCATCTTACAGACTTAACTACAGCATTACCACCCCCTTTCAAGTCTTTCCTGGTTCTCCATACACTTCGAGGAGGATTGACCACTTTTTCATCTCGGCCCTTTAGCATTACACCTGTAACACTTTACTGCACATATCCATTTACAAATTCTATCCATCAGCAAGCCCCAGCAGTCCTACTTCTGACATCTGTCTTAAATTACCCACCTCTTTTCATCTTCTTTACCACCACTCAGCTCAACCCATGGCATCATCTCTGGTCTTGTTGATCACAATACTTCCTAACTCGCCTCTTACTTTCCACCCTGCACCTTCCACTCTTTTCCAACCCATACTCCATGCAGCCTCTAGAGTGATCTTTTCAAAATGTCTTCGGATCAGCAACCTGCTTTAAGTCCTTGAATATGTTCCTGTTGCTGTAAGAAGCAAACCTAAAGTCCCCATGGCCTGCAAGGACCTGCTTCCTTGCAGCCGAGGATCTGGCTCCTCCTGTCTCTCCAGCCTCAGCTCAGATCACACCTGACCCCAAAGCCTCATCATTCTCCAGCAGTACTGGAATCATTCTGCTCTTCAAAGACTCGGAAGTCCCCCGTGTTCATCTCTAACTTCTCCTAGCTCACACAGTGCATTCCCACTGTCATTCCTCAGGTCTCTGCTTGATATCACCCGTAGAAGAGTCCCTCATCACTCTGTGTAAAGTGGTCCCTCCCTCAATTACCCTAGATCGCATTACCCCATGTTTCCGTATATACTGAATACTCTGTGCTCATTTGTTTACTTGCTCACTCTCTGCCTTCATTCCTAGAACATACAGGTTTCGTGAGGGCAACACTTTTGTCTGATTGGATATACCATGGCCTCAGTCTCAGCTCCCTGTCTGACCCATGGCAGATGCTCATTAAATGGGTTTAATTAATTAATTAATGACTTAGGTTTTTCTCCCTGTTACACTATAAACTCTTTGAAAGCAAGCATCATGCCTTACTTGTCTTTGTGATCCAGAATCTAGAAAAGTGTTTGGCATTAGATAAATTGTCCATAAATGACTGTGGAATAAATAAATGAAAGAATATACTTTACACCTTGGTTAGCATCTTTAGAGACACAAAATGTATAAATCAAACCCTCGAACAGCATCTGGACCTTTGAAGGTATTCAATAAACGTTTGTTAAGTGAAAGAATGAACAGAATATGCACATAGATAACTCACTCCTCTTGCTGCTCTGGTACCTGAAAACACCCACCATAAACCAGGACATTAAAATTCCTTGTCTAAGGAACAAATCAAAATGTGTCAGGACTTAAAGTTTTCGTTTTGTGCTGATAGTGAGAATCTCTCATTCAAGGCCAATGTCTTTCAGGTGTTCCCATTTTCTCTTCCCAATTAGAGCAAAATCTGCAAACATCTGGAACTTTATACAACTATGCTCTGTGATTTCAGAAAATGTAGTCAAAAATTCTGGCCTTGAAAGCACTTTTAAAGTAAAACAGACTAATTTGGTAAGCACTGTTGCTGAAGAGTGCATGTTCTTTAATGATAAAAACCTCTAAATTGTTTCAGTTGTCATTCAGAACAATGAAAAGAATCTCTTTGAACCAAGCTATTGATAACAAGTTCATAGTTTGAAAGTGAAGTTTGAGGCTTGGAGGGGTGTGAAAGCAGGAAAAAGCATTCTTTATAGTTTTTTTTTTTTGAAGTAAAACATGTGTTTGGATTAAAAGCAATCATCCTTTCGTGCTTATATTTTGGCAAGGAACCTTATGTAGCAATCACAAGATTAAGACCATAAGTGATAGACTTAATAAAAGATCAGTCCATAAAAAAAAAAGTCTGCAATTAAAATCTAATATTTTCCTATTAACCTTGATCCTACCTGGAAAACACACTTTTTCTGTGCTCATTTCACAGGAAAAATAGCCATTCATTTTCTTTTCTTTAGATTCTGCTTTCAAATGACTGCATATACCTTAACTATGGGGTTAAGGGAACTATGTATCATAACAAATAATAGTCTACACAAGATACATTTGAACAAAATAATGTTTTAAAAATATAAAACTTCTATGTGGTACATATATACAATGGAATATTACTCAGCCATAAGAAAGAATGAAATAATGCCATTTGCAGCAATATGGTTAGACCTAGAGATTATCATACTAAGTGAAGTAAGTCAGACAGAGAAAGACAAATAGCATATGCTATCACTTATATGTGGAATCTAAAAAATTTTTAAATGATACAAATGAACTTATTTACAAAACAAAAACTGACTCACAGACTTCAAAAGCAAACTTATGGTTACCAAAGGGGAAATGTCATGAAGAGAGATAAATTAGGAGCTTGGGATTAACATATACACACTACTATATATAAAATAGATAATCCACAAGGACCTACACAGGGAACTCTACTCAATATTCTGTCGTAACCTATATGGGAAAGGAATCTGAAAAAGAATGGATATATGTATATGTGTAACTGAATCACTTTGCTGTACACCTGAAACTAACACAACATTGTAAACCAACTATAGTCCAATATAAAATAAAATTTAAAACAAAACAAAAAAAATATATAAAACTTCTAAGAAGTCAGAGAAGACTACCACGATGTTGTTTTATGAAACTTCAGAAATTCCAGAGGAGATTAAAATTTCAGTGTTGCATATTCTGAGTCTTCATTTGCATCCTGTAACTGTATTGCTCTTTCCACTACAGCCGCCATATTTTGAATTCCTAATATGAACCAGGCACTTGACATCTGTTATCACTAATCTTTATTCCAGACAGTCAAGCTAGACATTGTTTCCCTTTTGTCGATGAGAGAAGTGAGGCATGAGGAAATCTGACCACTTGCCAGGCAGGATTTAGTACCCTCAGAATCTCCACAGAGAGTCTCCAAGCCCCCCCACAGGCTCTCTCTGTGAGTGGTTCTCAGATCAGCAAGAGAATTCTTACTGAAGACCTTGTTAGAAATGCAAATTCTCAGCCCTCCCAGTGGAACCTTCTGAATTAGGAATGCTGGGGTTGGGAGGTGGAAGTCAGTCATCTGTGTTTTCAGAAGCCTTTCAAGTGATTTTGCTGCAAGCTCAAGGTTAAAATGACTGCTCTAGTTGAAATCATTTGCTTTGAAATGTAACTTCAAGGCAAGCTCTTGGCCCCTTTTCAGGTGAGGACTGCTTCTCCTAAGCCCTATGTGTAGCAGAGCCCTAGCACCTCCACTCTCTGGTCTGTTGATCTCAATGCCACACTCCCTGCCTCTTGATCTGTTCTGCATCTCTTCCCCTTATTCTTTGCCTGAATCTCTTTTTCCTTGTGGTTTTCTCCTCTGAGATCGACTTTGCAACTCCTGAATCTGCCGTTGAGACATCCCAATCCTGAGATCACTCAACTACTCCCCTTGGTCTTTTTCTTACAGAAGAGTTCCCACTCTGGGAAGTGACCATTAGAAGGCTACAGAGGGCCTACAAAGTTCACCAGAGAACAACAAAACAACCCTTTCCATCAAAGGCTGCTCTGCCATGGCAGACCCAGCCTGGCTATATATACAGCTTGCTGACTTCCACTGTTATCTTCCTGGGGCCTCAATAGCTGGCTCTGGCCAGAAATTGTTAAACTCAATGTCAGGTTGGGCCCGGGTTCAAAAATACAACACAAATATCATGGCTTATCCAGATATTTTAATCTGGCATTTAACATCTCATGTAAAGTTAACATCAGCTATGTAAGTATGTGTACTCTTTAGACAGAGTTACAAAAATCATGAATAATCTCAAGATTACATCAGCTTTGTAACCAGAAACAGAGGACATTTCAAGATAAATATCAATGGAGGAAAATGCAAAGGTTTAGATTGTAATCCAACAGCAAAATGGCCAAAGGGCAAAGGAGTACGATTATCCATCAAATCACATACTTAGGCACTCAACAGAAAAAAAAGCAGTAAGTTGATAGATGATTGATCAGTTGGATATTTCTCCAATTAGTTATATTACTTTCTGAAAGCCATAATAATTGTTGGAATACTATGCAAAATAGGCTGATTATCAGAAAAAAAATTTTATGTAATAGTTCCCTAATTTATAAAAAAAAAAAAATTTAAGAAAAATAACTAATCATAGAAATCTGAAAAAACAAATCCTTATTGATCTTTCTAGTTTCACAGGATTCGTGTGCTCAAATATTCAGTGGAAGGCTATGACAAAGTAAGGCTGTTCATATATTCCAATTGTATGACCCAAGTTAAAAATACAGAATGTGACTAAACCAGATTGACCTCCCATGACTGCCATGGGAAGAAAAATTATTAATGACAAAAACCCTAAGTCAAGTAATCTTTATTGATTACATCACAATTTCGTAGGAATGGGGAAAAGATGAATGGATGTTCACCACCCCTCGTAACTGTATTAGAAAAGAAAGCAAAGGCATAATCCACCATGTACCCCACATTACTTTTTTCTTGCAAAAACTATTAAAACTCTTGGACCGACCATCAACAGATGAATGGATAAAGAAGATGTGATATATACACACATACACACACACAATGGAATACTACTCAGCCATAAAAAACAATGAAATTTTTCCATTTGCAGCAACATGGATGGACCTACAGGTTATTATGTTAAGTGAAATAAGCCAAAGACAAATACTGTATGTTATCACTTATATGTGGAATCTAAAAAATAAAACAAATGAATATCACAAAACAGAAACAGATTCACAGATATAGAGAACAAACTCTTGGTTACCAGAGAGAAGAGGGAAGGAGGAAGGGGCATGAGGTTAAGGTGTTAAAAGGTACAAGCTACTAAGTATAAAATAAACAAGCTACAAGTATATATTGTACAGCACAATGAATATATATAGCCAATATTTTTAAATAACTTTAAAAGAATATAATCTTTAAAAATATTGAATCACAATGTTGCACACCTGAAACTAATATAATCTTGTAAATCAGCTATATTTCAATTAAAAAATAAAAACAATAGGACACAAATTTTAAGATGTACTCTTATAAATGTACTAAGTCTCTAATTCACTTCAGAGTAAGAACAATGGTACCTTGCCATGGCCTAGTTTTGCCATACTTTTTGTCAGCATATGATGAAATCTTTTTGAGGCAGAAAAAATACTCCTGGAAATTTCCAATATGTCATGAAATATCAATACTAGATCCTGGATGTCGAGGCTAACTCTGGGTCATCAATTCATAAACAAATACCCATCCCGCCAATTAATTTCTCAGGCAATTAGTACCAAGAATAATACTGATGCCTAGTTTTTACATAATCCCTAGAGAAAACAGTGATGGAATTCATAAAAATGGTTCATTGCCAAGTACTGACAGAGCAAAAGAGCATTTAAAAAGAAGCCATCAAATTTTATTTTCAATATGAACCACAGAGTTTGTTAAGGAAATTTCAACTTCCAAAAAATTTTTTAAAGGAAGTTGCTCTGCTTTTCACTTCCAAATATGTACAGCTGCTTAGCTCTTGGCAAAATATTGATAAATGAAAATGTGTGTCAGAATTTTAGGAGAAAAAAAGTCTATCCATAACATTTAGTGAAATGAATTATCAGTCTTCTATTGCTGAAAAAGTCACTTTAATAAAGTATTTTTTTAAAGTGTTGCACAACCAAGATGCTATTGATCTCTATTTATATGACATAATTATCATAACTAATCAAATAAAATAGGCATAACATGAAATGTGTTTAATAGTTTGATGCCATCCGAAGGACTGGCAAATTGAACACTGTGTTTAAATTATTTATCTAGATAAGAGAGAACTACTACCAGATTAATGACTTCACAAAAATTAAGTTTCTTGTTACTTATATGATTATTTCCTTCTTTGTTTCTGTTTTATTGTATGTTGTGTTGTTAGGGAAATATTTGTAGCTCTATCCTCCAACTGTCCAAACGTAATCTTCTTATGACACTGAGACACACTAAAATTAACTCAAAAGAGAACACCACTGTCATTTTTATTATTTAATACAACCCATTTACAAGCTATTTGAGAACATGCGTGACTTTAGCAAGTTATCAAGATGTTTGGAGAAAGAGAATGTTGTATTTTTTTGGAAGTAATAAAGTGGAGAATAATTATGAGTTACACTTCAGCTATCAATTTTTGCTTCTGAAAAAAAATTGTTTCCAATCTGTTAAATAACTCATGTTCCTTAGCAGCTAATAAAACAAATAGAATGTAAGCTCCATGAGCACAGAGGTCATTGTCTGTTTTTTCACTGATACATTCCAAACACTGAGAAAAGTGCTTGTTACATAATAGGTACTCAATAAATATTTGTTAAACAAATAAGCAAATCATGCCAAAGTATCTAAATGTATTTCTCTAACAAATTCTGACCCTATTGATTCCAGGAAACAATAGCTTTGACTTAAGATTTTCAACAATTTGTCACATTATTTTGTTACCTTAATAAACATAATGTAGAATATCACCATGCTCACTTATAGAGGTTATGTTGTCAAAGTAAATACTATCATATCTCAAAACATTCTCCCTTTCAATATTTACAAAGTTTTATGAAGAAGCAAGGTCTTTAATTGTAAGAAAAATCATTTTTGTTCCCAGCCTATACTCATCTATGTCAGACATACTTGAACTAAGAGACTTTTAAGCCTCAAACCCTGAGGAGAGGGGTCCTTAGTCACAAGAGGGGAATCTGCCTAAAATAAGAGCAAACATTTCAAGTCAGCCTTTTAGGTTATTAGGATTGAGAACAGGAACCTCTGTTCGAGGTGGGACAGGCCAATACTGGAAATGATAAATTTCAAATTTGAGAGTAAATACAGATCTTGGAGATCATCTACCCCAAAGTTTCATTGTACAGACAGGAAAAATTAAAGTCCAAGAAGATAAATTAATTGCCTAATGTCATATATTTAACAGTGAAACTAAATTTGAACTCCATTTTTACTTCATCCATACAAAGAAACATGGAAATGGAAAAATGTAATTTTTATAATCTCCATCTTGGAAAAAATTATTGAAGCCTGAGAGAATCAACTATTGCAACACCACCAGATTTTGAACACTACACTCCACAAATGGAAACGGTGATAACTGCCCATACTTACCCAATAGTGGCCCAGATACACTTGACAGTATCAGCTCTGTATTATTTTCCATATCTCATCATCTATAAATGCCTCCATGTACCCCACACCTCTGCCATCCCCACCTTACTTCTCTTCTTCTCTTATACTATTTCACATGTTGTGGGAAGCTTATTTTTGCTATAACAACAGAAACCCAGCTCAGTGCAAGAATAGCAGCCCATATTTCTGCTACAGACCTGGAATCTGCCAACTGGCTGGCTTCACAAGCTGCCGGAGAAGGGAGATTGAAGCCATGTGTCAAGTCATCTCCTCCAGAAACAGCTCAAATATAAGCCCTGCTGTTAACAGGAAGACTGGCTCAGAAACACAGAATCGGCAGTATCACGTGCAACCATAAAACAAGGCAATGGTCAAGGGTGAGTTTAAGAGTAATGTACTTGGGCAAACAGTTGTTTAAAATGAGTAATCGGTCCTCCCTAGAAGACTTCAGGGGGATGATATCACATCGATACCCACTAAAATTAACAAAATAAGTCCAAGTAATTCCGTTTGTGTCATCCCTCGAAGATTTCATTGCCCAGAGAACACTGACACAAGTGAGATCTGAGTGCATTATCTGCTCCCCTTCCAGATCTTTTCAGTGATTTGTCATTACTGCAGAAACGCAGACCACACACAATGTTAGTTCTTCCTACACCACCCCAGAAATGCCCAAAGGAAGAACTTGAGCATTGTCCTTAAGATCTGGACTCAAAATACTTCACCCAAAATAGATGTCTATTCCTACTTGTAGAATGCTTTATGGGTGGTTGAAAGGTTGTGGTTCCCCATAAACTCAAGAAACTTTCTATTTTAAGAGTCATTACAGTTTGGTTTAAGAGCATTTTCATTTGATTTGAGACTGAAGAGATGCATGGGGAACTACTTGGTCTATGTCAATCATGTAAAAGGGTTGAATTTTGCTTTTAGATACTTTGCATTAAGTTAACAAGTTAGAGTGACTTTCATCAGAGGTTACTTTCACTTTTTAAAGCTATTTTTTCAAAAGGCCTGAATAGAGCCTAAAAGCTATTTTGCAAAGCATTTTTGCTTCTAAATTCCAAATCTACATTTCTAGTTCCTTCATACACAGGACATCAAGTGTTATTTAAAGAGCAATTTTTATGTCCAAAAATTATTTTCCAGCATTTTAGAGACCTTTTAAAATATAGCTTTAAAAACTAGAGGTCACTGTTTTTTTAACAAGATTAGATGAACTCAAACTTAGATCAACCCGACAAATGCAAAAATTATAGGTAGTCTCCTAGGTTTGAAGAACAAAGTTCTTTCCTGCTAATACACTTTCAGTATATTTAAACAATAAACAAATGGTTTTAATAGGATTTCCCCTCCACCACCAAAGTTGAAATTTAAAGGCATGCAATACTAATCCATAATTTTATTTAAATAGTTGTTTATTAAACTGCATATTTTTTTAATTTCAAAGGCAATATATGATAGTTGTAGTAAATTGGAAAATAAAAACAGGTGGAAGAACCACTTATCTTGCCACACAGATAATCACTATTAACACTGTTTCATATTCTTCCAGTTTTTCTATGAATATTTATGTATTTTTTAAAATTTAACTTTCATATTTTAACAAATAGTTTTCAAGATCTTAAATTCTGGAGTTTTCCCCATTATAAAACAACAGTGTATTAGAGAGACTTAAATGCCACTTGGTTCTTCGGTTTTACAAACACTCTATTGTTTCCCCATCTTCTTTATTATTCAATCAAGTTTATATCTCTACTGCTCTATTTAAAATATCCTTTCCCTAAACACTGTTAATTATTTTACCTATTTCTCTTCTTACTTGATCTTTTCTGAAATGTTTCATAATCCTTTTCCTACTCTTTCTGAAATTGTGTAGACTTTTGCCACCATCCCCTTTGTAAAACACCTTCTTTAATTTAGTGCCTTTTGCCATTTTTCATTGACCTGTTCTTACCACATTTTCTCAGTCTTTTTCACTAATTTCTCTCCCAATGTGGCCTTTGGATCTCAGTAGTCTTGGGGCAGTATCCTGGCCCCTCTTTTCAATATTTTCCTTCCTTTAATGATCTCTTTCATTCCCATGCCTTGGAAAATATGCTGATATTATTTTTAGGAAAACTGCAAAAATACTGTGGGCTTAATATAACTTTTTAAAATTTAATATTGTGATACTTTTCCTAAGTTATTTACTATTTAATATGTAAAGTCCAGATAAAATTCTATTATATGGAAATATATAATTATTATTTAACTAATCTGTTATTAATGGACATTAATGAGGTTTGTTTTTTTTTTGTTGTTGTTGTATTTGTGTGTGTGTGGGATCTTCCCAGACCAGGGATCAAACCCGTGTCCCCTGCATTGGCAGGCAGATTCTTAACCACTTCACCACCAGGGAAGTCCTTTCTTTTTTAGAAGTAATTTAAAAAAAGGCTTTTGTAACATGTTACCTCTGATACTTCTGCATTCTTTTTTTTTTTTAATATTTATTCTAAACAATGCTGCTATGAACATCTTTATATAAACATCTTTGTATATGTTCTTAATTTAATTTTTAAATGGGTATTTCTAGGTTATGGGCATATTTTTAATATGCTTAATTAATTTTGCTAAAATGCCCTCCAAAAAGGTTATATAAATAAATGACATTATTCCCTTTCCCTACTCTTTAACTATATTAGGCATCAATATTTTATTTAATCATCAGGTTTTGATGGGGGGGGGCTGGTGAGGAGTAGATAGTTATATGTAACATTATTCTTTCCATGTATCATGACAGTTGCCCTTCTGGTTACATACATCTATTGAGTAAATCTCTGAGTCCAGTCACACAGGCCAGCTGGAACCTAATCTCATAAAACCTCCTTTTTATCTTAATAGTGGGTACATTCTTCATTGAGCTCTGAGGAGTGTTTTTAATGATTTTTGAAATAAAAATCCTGGTTGTAACAATTCAGATACTTTCTAGAAACGTCCTTATTTAAAACCCCTGTTTATTTCAGTTGATGTAGAAAAAGGATAAGGGCTGGTCAGGAGTGGGGGATAAGCAGGAAGAATACATCAAACTAATTCTTGTGGTCTGTGCTCTTCCAAGTGTTAAAAAATAAATAAAAGGATTCTTTTTTGAAACAGTTCCAATCAAATCCTCAATAATCTGTTATAAGGCAAAACCTTAGGAGTGGGACCTGTGTTGAACAAGTTACCTGATAATCATCTTCAACTCGATGTCATGCTGGTTTTAAAATGGCCCCGCCTCCTGATTTTCCTGTCACACTCAATGGCGTAGTCATTGTCCTACATGCCTTGAGTGAAAATTTTGAGTCATCCTTGAATCTTTACTCTCTCAATTCTATATCCAAAATACTTCTTACCTATTTCTTCTTTCCCATTCCTCTTATAACCACTCTAGGTCAGCATCTCACTGCCTTTTACTTTGACCAGGGGCTATCTTACTGTTATTGAGAATGCATATGGGACAAGGGAGAATTGGAAGTGGACCAGAGAGGGATGTGTTAACCAGGACTCTGAGACCCATCTCTGCTTCAACCTGGTGCAACTGGCAGAGTTGTGGGTAGGGTTGTCAGACTGAGCAAATAAAAAGAGTATTTTTAAACTTAAATTTCACAAAAATAATAATATTTTAGTATAAGTATGTGTCAACTATTACATGGAGCATACTTCTGTTAAAAAATTATCTGTTGTTTATATGAAATTCAACTTGAACTGAGCATCTTGTATTTTATCTGGCAGCCCTACTTGTGAGTGGCAGGAAGGAGGGAGGAAGTGGTACCTGAATCAAGGATCAAAGTGCCTCACCTGTGTCTTATCATGTCTAACGTATGTCCACATGTCTTGGAACCTAAAAGCCCAGGCAGTCGAACTCCATAAGATATAGATAAATGTTTGAAACCAGGTTCGACGGCCTGTAGAGAATTTAGATCACTTTATCTGCTTAATATTGAATAGCAGGAATTAGACTTTATTTTGAAAACCACGGTAGTCTCAAGCCAAAAAAAAAAAAGTTTTGAAATATAGATTTTAAAATATTTTACAATGTGAAGTTCACTGAAAGAGTAGCATACAAAACTGTATGTGTGTATATAAGATGTATCAAATATACAGAAAGAGATAGAATAGATAATTGATATATATTGTCATCATTGCATATTTTATATAAGCACACAAATATACATACATAGAAATAGTAAAAGACTAGAAAGAAAGACACAGATATATTAACTAGTTATTTCTGGGTGGTAGGATTATGACTGAATAACTTACATATTTTGGCATTTTCCAAATTTTCTCTACAACCTTCAAAGAACAGTTGTCTAATACTGCTCGGTCTCAATGTGGAACTTTCTTCAAATATACAGCATGACTTTTTAAAAATCCTATTTCCCCCAAATACTCTTAAAATCCCAACATACCTCCCAAAGTCTTTCTTTCTCCCCCTCCCACCACCCCCGCATTCCAAAATCTCCTCAAATCTGCTGTATTAGTCAAAACATGTTCTATTCCAAGTCTTAGATAACCAACTCAGAGTAACTTACACTTTAACTGAAAAGTCCAAGGATGGTTTTGACTTTAAGTATAGCTATATTGTCAAGCTGAGTTTTTTGGATGTCCTAGAGGGCGGATTTTTGAGTCAAAACAATTATTCATTGGGAACCTTGGTATATTATTATTCCCCTTTTTAAAGTTACCAATTCAAAACACTTCTTTCTTAATCTTTCCGTTCAATTTATAAATCTTACTATTCTATGTATTAATTGAGCCTATTTTAATAATCATTGGCAATAGAGATTTTACAATGTAATTATGTATATTTCCCTTCAATATTTTAAAACTGTAGTTACAAATGTAATAAATTTAATTTCCTTTTGAAGGACACCCAGATGATTAGAGAAGCCTTCCTATGCACCTCAGTAATTCTCATAAAGACATGCTTAAAATACAAGCTTTGAGATTTTTTACATGGTCAAATCTTATTTTATAATGTTGTAAGACTTCAGCTAACAATCAGAAGTTTAAGCATTCGTTACTTAGTTACTCATTTGTTACCCTACCAGGATAATCTCTCCATAAGTTTTTTTAAAAGCTTAAACTGCTGAAATCTGCACAA
Organism: Monodon monoceros; assembly: GCF_005190385.1. NCBI lineage: Eukaryota > Metazoa > Chordata > Mammalia > Artiodactyla > Monodontidae > Monodon > Monodon monoceros. The sequence goes on along the minus strand of NW_021703771.1, from coordinate 14,865,798 downwards.
ATAATATTTCACCACCAAAAACTGCAGTCCTGTAGGTTTGGTTGCTTCACCCCTCAATGCTCAATTCTCAGAGCTAGAGTTTCAGTTCTCCGTGGAGTTAAAGACATTTATCTCCTAGGAGGCAACCACCCTCTCAGTTGGAGAGGCTGAGGTGGCTTGAAAACCCGAGGTTTTGTCTCAGGTGTGAAATCTGGAATTGTAGCTATCCAGGGTCATTTTTGTCAGGACTCTAAAAACTAAGCTAGGGCTTCCCTGGTGGCGCAGTGGTTGAGAGTCCGCCTGCCGATGCAGGGGAAACGGGTTCGTGCCCTGGTCCGGGAAGATCCCACATGCCGCGGAGCGGCTGGGCCCGTGAGCCAGGGCCGCTGAGCCTGCGCGTCCGGAGCCTGTGCTCCGCAACGGGAGAGGCCACAACAGTGAGAGGCCTGCGTACCGCAAAAAAACCACAAAAAATAAAAAAATAATAAAAACTAAGCTAAACTTATTTTTATGACTAATGTGTCATGGGATCTGCTTAGAAGTCCACAGAGTTCATGTCTTTGGGTTAAATCTTATCATTTCCTCACTCTTCCACCTTATCCCAGAAAACTAAAGCCTTTCAGATAAACTACTTCTCAGAGTGAACAATGGATATCTATATATACATGATACACAACAACATAGTGTATATGTATGTGTGTGTGTGTGCATATACTGGATATATATGTAGATGTATGTATGTGTATACACACACAAAAAAAATTAACTTCCTTAAATGGTCTGATGGTCTTGTGTTCTCCAGCTCTCTAGAAATATTAATGTGTCTCTCTTGCAGCTCTAATACTGCATGACACATAGCACATGCACAACCCCAGGAGGCACCAGAGACCATAATGTGAACCAGACATTCTGAAACTGTGCATCTCTACAAAGATATTAAAGCCATTGCATCGGATTTCAACATTCTTTTAATTGGAAGAAATCCTGCATTACTTTATGTTATTCTCATCAGCTAGGTTTACCACCCTTAAAAATATTAAAATCTTCTGATTAAATTCTCTCATATGTCTTAACCTTCAGTGATAGCTTCTAAGATCATTCTAAGGACAACCACAGAGAAAATAAAAAATCAAGGAGACATCAGTCTTTAGATGCAACTTGACCCGGTACAATCAGGGCTGTCTCTTCCCATCTCTCAGTTCTCAATTCTGGTTTCTCTCTTTGTCTGTCTCTCTCTGTTTCTCTCTCTCTCTCTCTCCTACTCTCTCTTTACCTTCTAGTGAATATACTGTCCTTTGTTCTACTAGTGTCTTTCTTCCCCTTATCAAAGAAATCCCCAATCCCCTTTGATTTTCCTTTTTTTTTTTTTACTCCATTTATTATTCTACCTTACATAACAGCCTCACTGAAGCTTCTTCGATAACCCAGAACTTGCCAAATTTTATATTTAGAAAATATCAATGCTATAATTTTTGAGGAACACATATACTTTTCTTAGAAAATATCTTTAAATTCTGTCTATAAGAAGAAATTGGATCAAACACCAACAAAAGAAAGTAATAGCTCTCTCAGAACAAGACGGCAGAGGAGTAACATGGAGATCACCTTCCTCCCCAGAAATACATCAGAAATACATCTACATGTGGAACAACTCCTACAGAACACCTACTGAATGCTGGCAGAAGACCTCAGACCTCCCAAAAGGCAAGAAACTCCCCACGTACCTGGGTAGGGCAAAAGAAAAAAGAAACAACAGAGACTAAAGAACAGGAAGAGGACTTGCACCTCGGGGAGGGAGCTGTGAAGGAGGAAAGGTCTCCACACACTAGGAAGGCCCTTCGTGGGCTGAGACTATGGGTGGTGGAGGGGGAAAGCTTCGGGGCCGCGGAGGAGAGCGCAGCAACAGGGGTACGGAGGGCAAAGCGGAGAGATTCCCGCACAGAGGATCTGTGCCGACTGGCACTCACCAGCCCGAGAGGCTTGTCTGCTCACCCGCCAGGGCGGCCGGGGCTGGGAGCTGAGGCTCGGGCTTCGGTCGGAGCACAGGGAGAGGACTGGGGTTGGCAGCACGAACACAGCGTGAAGGGGGCTAGCACGCCACAGCTAGCCAGGAGGGAGTCCAAGAAAAAGTCTGGAACTGCCTAAGTGGCAAGAGACAATTGTTTTGGGGTGCAAGAGGGGAGGGGATTCAGAGCACCACATACAAGAACTCCAGAGATGGGCACGAGCCGCAGTTATCAGCACAGACACCAGAGATGGCATGAAAACCTAAGGCTGCTGCTGCCGTCACCAAGAAGCCTGTGTGCGAGCACAGGTCGCTATCCACAGCCCCCCAGGAGCCTGTGCAGCCACCACTGCCAGGGTCCTGTGATCCAGGGACAACTTCCCCAGGAGAATACACGGAGTGCCTCAGGCTGCTGCAATGTCATGCTGGCCACTGCCACTGTAGGCTCGCCCCCATTCCATACCCCTCCCTCCCCACAGCCTAGGTGAGCCAGAGCCCCATAATCAGCGGCTCCTTTAACCCCACCCTGTCTGGGCGAAGAAGAGACGCCCTCAGGTGACCTACACGCACAGGCAGGGCCAAATCCAAAGCTGAACCCCAGGAGCTATGTGAACAAAGAAGAGAAAGGGAAATTTCTCCCAGCAGCCTCAGGAGCATCAGATTAAACCTCTACAATCAACTTGATGTGCCCTGCATCTGTGGAATACCTGAATAGACAATGAATCATCCAAAAATTTAGGCAGTGGACTTTGGGAGCAACTGTAAACTTGGGGTTTGCTTTCTGCATCGAATTTGTTTCTGGTTTTATGTTTATCTTAGTCTAGTATTTAGAGCTTATTATCATTGGTAGATTTGTTTATTGATTTGGTTGCTCTCTTCCTCCTTTTTTTATAGATTTATAGATTTCTTTTTCCTTTTTCTCTTTTTGTGACTGTGTATCTGAATGCTTCTTTGTGTGACTTTGTCTGTATAGTTTTGCTTTTACCATTTGTCCTAGGGTTCTGCCTGTCCATTTTTTATGTTTGTTTGTTTTTGTATAGTTTTTAGCACTTGTTATCATTGGTGGATTTGTTTCTGGGTTTGGTTGCTCTCTTCTTTCTTTTTTTTTTCCTTTTCTTTAGTACTTTTTAATTTTTATAATTATTTTTTTTTAATAACTTTATTTTTTTTTCTTTCTTTCTTTTTTTCTCACTTCTCTTCTGAGCCGTGTGGCTGACAGAATCTTGATGCTCCAGCCAGGTGTCAGGCCTGAGCCTCTGAGGTGGGAGAGCCAAGTTCAGGACATTGGTACACCAGATACTTCTTGGTTCCTCATGATATCAAACAGCAAAAGCTCTCCCAGATATCTCTATCTCAATGCTAAGACCCAGCTCCACTCAATGACCAGCAAGCTACAGTACTGAACCCCTGTGCCAAACAACTACCAAGACAGGAACACAACCCCACCCATTAACAGAGAGGCTGCCTAATATCATAATAAGGTAACAGATACCCCAAAACATACCACTGGATGTAACCCTGCCCACCAGAGAGAGAAGATCCAGCCTCATCCACCAGAACACAGGAACCAGTCCCCTCCACCAGGAAGCCTGCCTACACAACCCACTGTACCAACCTCAGCCGCAGGAGAAGACACCAAAAACAATAGGAACTACGAAACTGAAGCCTGTAAAAAGGAGACCCCAAACACAGTAAGTTAAGCAAAATGAGAAGACAGAGAAACACACAGCAGACGAAGGAGCAAGGTAAAAACCGACCAGACCAAATGCAGAGAAAGTAGGCAGTCTACCTGAAAACGAATTAAGAGTAATGATAGTAAAGATGATCCAAAATCTTGGAAATAGAATGGGGAAAATACAAGAAATGTTTAACAAGGACCTAGAAGAAGTAAAGAGCAAACAAACAATGATGAACTACACAATAAATGAAATTAAAAATACTCTAGAGGGAATCAATAGCAGAATAACTGAGACAGAAGAACGGATAAGTCACCTGGAAGATAAAATAGTGGAAATAGCTACCGCAGAGCAGAATCAAGAAAAAAGAATGAAAAGAATTGAGGACAGTCTCAAAGACCTCTTGCACAACATTAAATGCACCAACATTCGAATTACAGGGGTGCTAGAAGAAGAAAAACAGAAACGGACTCAGAAAATATTTGAAGAGATTTTAGTTGAAAACTTCCCTAATATGGGAAAGGAAATAGTCAATCAAGTCAACGAAGTTCAGAGAGTCCCATACAGGTTAAATCCAAGGAGAAACACGCCAAGACATATTAATCAAACTAGCAAAAACTAAATACAAAGGAAAAATATTGAAAACAGCAAGGGAAAAGCAACAAATAACATACCAGTGAATCCCCATAAGGTTAACAGCTGATCTTTCAGTAGAAACTCTGCAAGCCAGAAGGGAGTGGCAGGACATATTCAAAGTGATGCAAGGGAAAAACCTACAACCAAGATTACTCTACTAAGCAAAGATCGCATTCAGATTCAATGGAGAAATTAAAACCTTTACAGACAAGCAAAAGCTAAGAGAATTCAGCACCACCAAACCAGCTTTACAACAAATGCTAAAGCAACTTCTCTAGGCAAGAAACAAAAGAGAAGGAAAAGACCTACAATAACAAACCCAAAACAATTAAGAAAATGGTAATAGGGAAATACATATCGATAATCACCTTAAACATAAATGGATTAAATGCTCCCACCAAAAGACATAGACTGGCTGAATGGATACGAAAAGGAGACCCATATATATGCTGTCTACAAGAGACCCACTTCAGACCTAGACAAATAGACACAGAAAGTGAGGGGATAGAAAAAGATATTCCATGCAAATGGAAATCAAAAGAAAGCTGGAGTAGCAATTCTCGTATCAGACAAAATAGACTTTAAAACAAAGACTATTACAAGAGACAAAGAAGGACACTACATAATGATCAAGGGATCAATCCAAGAAGACATAGCAATTGTAAATATTTATGCACCCAACATAGGCACACCTCAACACATAAGGCAAATGCTAACAGCCATAAAAGGGGAAATCAACAATAACACTACCATAGTAAGGGACTTTAACACCCCACTTTCACCAAAGAACAGATCATCCAAAATGAAAATAAATAAGGAAACACAAGGTTTAAATAATACATTAAACAAGATGGGTTTAATTGATATTTATATGATGTTCCATCCAAAAACAACAGAATACACGATCTTCTCAAGTGCTCATGGAACATTCTCCACGATAGATCATATCTTGGATCACAAATCAAGCCTTGGTAAATTTAAGAAAATTGAAATTGTATCAAGTATCTTCACTGAACACAACACTATGAGACTAGATACCAATTATAGGAAAAAATCTGTAAAAACTACAAACACATGGAGGCTAAACATTACACTATTTAATAACCAAGAGATCACTGAAGAAATCAAAGAGGAAATCAAGAAGTACCTAGAAACAAATGACAATGAAAACAGGATGACCCCAAACCAATAGGACACACCAAAAGCAGTTCTAAGTGGGAAGTTTATAGCAATAAAATCCTACCTCAAGAAACAAGAAACATCTCAAATAAACCTAACCTTACACCTAAAGCAATTAGAGAAAGAAGAACAAAAATACCCCAAAGTTAGCAGAAGGAAAGACATCATAAAGATCAGATCAGAAATAAATGAAAAAGGAATGAAGGAAATGATAGCAAAGATCAATAAAACTAAAAGCTGGTTCTTTGAGAAGATAAACAAAATTGATAAACCATTAGCCAGACTCATCAAGAAAAAAAGCGAGAAGACTCAATCAATAGAATTAGAAATGAAAAAGGAGAAGCAACAACTGACAATGCAGAAATACAATGGACCATGAGAGATTACTACAAGCAACTATATGCCAAAAAAATGGACAACCTGGAAGAAATGGACAAATTCTTCAAAAAGTACAACTTCCGAGACTGAACCAGGAATAAATAGAAGATATAAACAGACCAATCACAAGCACTGAAATCGAGAATGTGATTAAAAATCTTCAGACAAACAAAAGCCCAGGACCAGATGGCTTCACAGGCAAATTCTATCAAACATTTAGAGAAGAGCTAACACCTATGCTTCTCAAACTCTTCCAAAACATAGCAGAAGGAGGAACACTCCCAAACTCATTCTATGAGGCCACCATCACCCTGATACCAAAACCAGATGAAGAAGTCACAAAGAAAGAAAACTACAGGCCAATATCACTGATGAACATAGATGCAAAAATCCTCAACAAAATACTGGTAAACAGAATCCAACAGCACATTAAAAAGATCATACACCACAATCAAATGGAGTTTATCCCAGGAATGCAAGGAATCTTCATTATACATAAATCAATCAATGTGATAAAACATATTAACAAGTTGAAGGAGAAAAACCACATGATCATCTCAACAGATGCAGAAAAAGCTTTCGACAAAATTCAACACCCATTTGTGATAAAAACCCTCCAGAAAGTAGTCATAGAGGGAACTTTCCTCAACATAATAAAGGTCATATATGACAAACCCCAGCCACCATCATTCTCAATGGTGAAAACCTGCGACCATTTCCACTAAGATCAGGAAAAAGACAATGTTGCCCACTCTCAACACTATTATTCAACATAATTTTGGAAGTTTTAGCCACAGCAGTCAGAGAAGAAAAACAAATAAAAGGAATCCAAATTGGAAAAGAAGAAGTAAAACTGTCACTGTTTGCAGATAACAAGATACTATACATGGAGAATCCTAAAGATGCCACCAGAAAACTACTAGTGCTAATTAGTGAATTTGGTAAAGTAGCAGAATACAAAATTAATGCACAGAAATCTCTTGCATTCCTATACACCAATGATGGAAAATCTGAAAGAGAAACTAAGAAAACACTCCCATTTACCACTGCAACAAAAAGAATAAAATACCTAGGAATAAACCTACTTAAGGAGAGAAAAGACCTGTATGCAATAAACTATAATACAATGATGGCAGAAATTAAAGATGATATATCAACAGATGGAGAGATATACCATGTTCTTGGATTGGAAGAATCAACATTGTGAAAATGACTATACTACCCAAAGCAAACAAGAGATTCAATGCAATCCCTATCAATCTACCAATGGCATTTTTCACAGAACTAGAACAAAAACTTCCACAATTTTTATGGAAACACAAAAGACCCCGAATAGTCAACGCTATCTTGAGAATGAAAAATGGAGCTGGAGGAATCAGGCTCCCTGACTTCAGACTATACTACAAACCTACAGTTATTAAGACAGTATGTTACTGGCACAAAAACAGATATAGATCAATGGAACAGGAGAGAAAGCCCAGAGATTAACTCACCCACATATGGTCACCTTATTTTTAATAAAGGAGGTAAGAATATACAATGGAGAAAAAACAGCCTCTTCAATAAGTGGTGCTGGGAAAACTGGACAGCTACATGTAAAAGAATGAAAATAGAACACTCCCTAACACCATACACAAAAATAAACACAAAATGGATTAAAGAGCTATATGTAAGGTTAGACACTATTAAACTTTTAGAGGAAAACATAGGCAGAACACTGTATGAGATAAACCAAAGCAAGATCCTTTTTGACCCACCTCCTAGAGAAATGGAAATAAAAACAAAAATAAACAAATGGGACCTACTGAAACTTCAAAGCTTTTGCACAGCAAAGGAAACCATAAACAAGACAAAAAGACGACCCTCAGAATGGGAGAAAGTATTTGCAAATGAAGCAGCTGACAAAGGATTAATCTCCAAAATGTACAAGCAGCTCATGTAGCTCAATATCAAGAAACCAAATAGGGCTTCCCTGCTGGTGCAGTGGTTGAGAGTCCGCCTGCCGATGCAGGGGACACGGGTTCATGCCCCCAGTCCGGGAGGATCCCACATGCCACGGAGCAGCTGGGCCCGTGAGCCATGGCCGCTGAGCCTGCGCGTCCATAGCCTGTGCTCCACAACGGGAGAGGCCATGGCAGTGGGAGGCCCGCGTACCGCAAAAAAGAAAGAAACCAAATAACCCAATCCAAAAATGGTCAGAAGACCCAAACAGACATTTCTCCAAAGAAGATATACAGACTGCCAACAAACACATGAAAGAATGCTCAACATCACTAATCATTAGAGAAATGCAGATCAAAACTACAATGAGGTATAAGCTCACACCAGTGAGAATGGCCGTCATCAAAAAATCTACAAACAATAAATGCTGGAGAGGGTGTGGAGAAAAGGGAACCCTCTTGCACTGTTGGTGGGAACGTAAATTGATACATCCACTATGGAGAACAGTATGGAGGTTCCTTAAAAAACTAAAAATAGAATTACCATACGATCCAGCAATCACCCTACTGGGCATATACCTGGAGAAAACCATAATTCAAAAAGAGTCATATATCACAATGTTCATTGCAGCACTATTTACAATAGCCAGGACATGGAAGCAACCTAAGTTTCCATCGAGAGATGAATGGATAAAGAAGATATGCCACATATATACAATGGAATATTACTCAGCCATAAAAAGAAACAAAATTGAGTTATTTGTAGTGAAGTGGATGGACCTAGAGTCTGTCATACAGACTAAAGTATGTCAGAAAGAGAAAAACAAATACCGTATGCTAACACACCTATATGGAATCTAATAAAAAATAAAATAAAATGGTTCTGAAGAACCTAGAGGCAGGACTGGAGTAAAGACTCAGACGTAGAGAATGGACTTGTGGACACAGGGAAGGGGAAGCTGGGAAGAATGGAGAGAGTGGCATGGACATATATACACTACCAAATGTAAAACAGCTAATGCAAAGCAGCCACATAGCACAGGGAGTTCAGCTCGGTGCTTTGTGACCATCTAGAAGGGTGGGATAGGGAGGGTGGGAGGGAGACGCAAGAGGGAGGAGATATGGGAACATATGCATATGTATAGCTGATTCACTTTATTATAAATCAGAAACAAACACACCATTGTAAAGTAATTATACTCCAATAAAGATGTTAAAATAAATAAGTAAATAAATTAAAAAGTAACAGCAAATATTTTAGTGCCATTTCCTGATTTCTTTTACATTTAGAGGGCTGTCTTTAAATCCCTGGGTTTTGTTGACTTACAGTTGGACAACCTTAGCCTCGTTTCATATGAAATCACTATTTTCTTTGAGCTACTAAAGTATATTATTTCTCTTCCCGGTTGATGATAAGAAGTCTAAATGGCAATCAGGTACCATGATTTTTACTCATCTTTGTATTCTCCCCAAGTCCTGGCACAGGACCCAGCATATGCTAGCATTCATTTAATGTCCTGTAAAAAATGCAAGGAAATCATAGGTATTTGGGCTTCCCTGGTGGCGCAGTGGTTAAGAATCCGCCTGCCAACGCATGGGACACAGGTTCAAGCCCTGGTCTGGGAAGATCCCACATGCCGCACAGCAACGAAGCCCATGCACCACGACTACTGAGCCTGCACTCTAGAGTCCATGAGCTACAACTATTGAGCCCACATGCCACAACTCCTGAAGCACACGCACCTAGAACCCCTGCTCTGCAACAAGAGAAGCCTCCCAATGAGAAGCCCATGCACCACTACGAAGAGTAACCCCTGCTTGCCGCAACTATAGAAAGCCCATGTGCAGCAATGAAGACCCAACGTAGCCAAAAATAAATAAATAAAAACATAGGTGTAATATGCTTATCAAATTCAAAACTGACCTGGAACCAAGGGGACCACTCAATTTGATTAACTGACTAAAATAAGATGCACAAAGGATCTAGGATACCATAGAAAGATAGGGAAATCTAACAAGACAATATGTAACAGAATAAAGTGTTTTCATTTAGGAAATATTGAGAAAGTATGTACAGGTGTGTCCAGAAATCAAAATTAGAACCATTTCAGGAAAGAAGAAAAACTTTTACTCACTGCAAGAAAGAATATCCTAATAAATTTTTAGAGATTGATCAGAACAACTTATTCTAGAATTGTTCATGCTGAGAACATTCCCTCAATCTTTTCCTACCCCTGGTTCTCACTCCAGACCTTCTGAACTCATCCTAAAGTTGAAAATGACTGATCTTAGGCGCAACACTATATTTTAAGCAGTTTTCTACCATGGGTCAGCTTTTCCATTGAAAATAGAAGAAAAGGGATTACTTAAATAATATATTTGCACAGCATCTCACAGATTAAATTTGTTCTACAAGTGTCATTTTATTTGACCTTCACAGTAACCTTTTGAAGTTTTCAATGGAGACATTATTATTCTCAATTTTATTTTTATTTTTTTTTATTTTTGCGATACGCGGGCCTTTCACTGTTGTGACCTCTCCCGTTGCGGAGCAGAGGCTCCGGAAGCGCAGGCCCAGCGGCCGTGGCTCACGGGCCCAGCCGCTCCGCGGCATGTGGGATCTTCCCGGACCGGGGCACGAACCCGTGTCCCCTGCATCGGCAGGCGGACTCTCAACCATTGCGCCACCAGGGAAGCCCTATTCTCATTTTTATATGAGAAGGTTTAAATTCAGAGAGAATAGGATTTGCCCAAGGGCAGAGTAAGAGCTCTTGGTTAAAAGCCAAGGTTAAAACCAAAAGTGACAGTAAAATAAAGTTGGTATTAGATTCCAAATATGGGTGTTTCCTAATTACAATGGAGCAAAAATATATGTTCTCTCATGGAAATACAGATAGAATTCATTGACAGAAGCACAGAGATAAGCTGCCCAGGAAAATATCAGACTTTGCCTAGCTCTGAAAATGACCTTGAGTCAATTCTTTATCTTTTAAATGCCCCTTCTTGCCTTCTTGTCTGCCCATAAAACTTAACTATTACATAACTAATAAAAGCTAGTAGTTAAATGCTAGAAATAAGTCAATAAAGGAGTTAATGAAAAAAATTAAAAACCCAAAATGTGCCTTCTTGAATATTCATGTTTTTCCTATAGAGTTTTTCATATAATAATACATTATATATTAATAATATTACAGTAATATATATAATAGTCCTTGCAGACAACTCCAGCCCTATAAATAACTCCACTAAACTGAAAGGATATTTTGCTATAGTAATAGTGATCAGTCAACACATAAATAGCTACCACTGAATTTTAGAGAATTTCGGTGTTTAATTTGAGGGCATGGTTTGGCTCGTATGGCTGGGCTGTCCTACCACAAGCGTGACCAGACCATAGGAACTGAGAAACACATTTATCAAAAATGAAATGTTCAATGACTCCTTTTACTATGTACAAATACACTGTGTACCTATCATGATTATGAGGTTGTGAATGAACATTCAGTCTCCTGGTTTTGAACAGAAAATGTCTTCATTCACATACCAGGTGAGATTTTTCAGGTGATGTGTGAGATTTCCCCAAGGCAAGTAAATTGAGACTATATAGAACCCATGGAACTACTAGATGATTAGTGATAAAAATTCCACCATTTTTATGGAAACTGAGGGAAAGTTACAATTTGTTAAGTAGCAGACAAGAGATATATGGCTCACAAGTGAATTCATCTTCATTTATTATTACTGTCATTTGTTATCCTATGATTCAAAATATTAAATTCAGTCAGTGTGTGGGGCTGATTCACTTCTTGCCTTTAATGTTACGTGTCATGTGTGAAAGAACTGCTTTTGCAATATCTATACGAACTGCATCATAGCTCACTGTACTTTTCCCTCACATCATTTAGCATGGCTTGCACTTTGTATTTGTGTGATGATTTCATTGAATCTTATACCTCTCATCCCCCAACCAGATCCTATGAGTACGAGGACTGTGTGTCTGATTTGCGTATCACTGCATTCTAGAACCTAGCTAGAGGTGGGGAGTGGGTGGATGACCAGAGGACAGAAGGTATGGCTTTCTCCAGTGCACTGGATGCAATAATGGCACATCTAAGATGGCACACTCGTCCTTGGAAGAAGTGGTGGCCAGACTTACGAAAAAAAAAAATATATATATATATTTATATATATATATGTATGTTTGCAATGGACTTTAGCCCTCCTAGCCATAATTCTCTAACCTTCTCATTCTCTTTGTTACATTTTTGTTTTAACTGTTTTCCACTCACAAATAATGTCTATTCCTGAATATCTATAATTGTCTGTGTGAAAGGTGAGGTTGAGGACACTGGAAACTACAGAGATGTTCATGGAAAAAAAGAGTGATTTAGGACTTCGTGGGAATAAAAAAATGAATGGGTCAACAGAGTGCTGTGGCTAGAGGAAGACCAGAGTGGAGTTTTAGAAAAGAACTGAAGCACTGTGTAGGGAATGAAAAGAAGTCCAGTATAAACTGCCCCTAAAATTGACAGAAACAGCCTCTGGTCTACACCCCCTCTCTCATAAAGCACATGGGACACTGAAGGAAATCTGCTAGCTTCTGTGGACCTCAGTCCAAAAACAACTGCAGGAGGGCATGTTGTATTCTTTATAGAAAGAGACAGCCTGTCATATTAACCCAGGTTGTTTCTTTACAATTTTGAAAACCTCAACGTTGTAGACAATGAGTCCTCCTTCTAGGGTGGACATTTCTACTTGTTCTCAATGCATAAATAGTATTTTTAAAAATAACAATTTTATACACAAGGGTACACAAAAGTAGTCCATGCTCATATCCATAGCTTCTTCAACCCTATATTTTTCGCTTCCTTTTTCGACTTTTCCCATCTAGAGGAATTCCCAACTACAACAGAATCACAGTGGCTCGGTGATCTGGACTTGCACGTGTCCAGGTAGACATTCCTATAATGAAGCTCACAACCTGTTTCCTCTACTCTCACATCATCTTTAAAGTTCCCCTCTATTTTCTGCATTTTGCATTTCTTCAGGAATACATGAGTTGTACTTAATGGGAAAAAATTAAAGTAAAAATACACTTACTCTGCTTAACGTGAAACTTTCTGAGCATGCTCAGTGCCTTTATCAGTCATCTCCTTGCTAGGACTCTTACATCAGATGCTCCTCAAAGATTCTGTCTCTCTTGTATGCCATCGCCAACATTTCACCTCCATCTTTTTTTTTCCCATTTACATCAACGATAAACCTCCACTATGGATGCAGTTTTTGCTCTGGGATTAATGTTTTGAACAGATTTCCTAAAGCTCAACTCCCACCTCAGTCTCTCATAAAGAACTCAGATCTTGTTTTTGTTTTGCTCATGCCTGCAGCTGTAGGTTAGTCAAATCCCACCCAGCCCCAAATTCCAGGGATCCCTGCATTGGGCACAGCTCAAGACCTTTTACTTCCCCAACAGGGCCATTCATGACTGTAGGGCCTGGGAAGGGTCCCAAGATTCTAAGGGAGCCTCTGTGAGTTTAAGGTCTGAAAGTTGGAATCAACACACTAATAAAAGAATAAAGAAATTGAAAATCAGTTTGTAAGGTTGTCACTGGGTAAACCATAAAACGTGCTCAGAGGAACCTTTGAAATCACAGTGTCTTAAATTGATATTTTACAACTTCAGATTTTGCGTAGACCAAAGAAAGCACTCTGAGTCGACTTCTCTCTTACTCTTATATGTGCTCTAATGACAAGGAATCCAGTTATGGCCTAATATGCCTCATAGATTCAATCAGGCATGGAGTTTAAGAGTAAAGTCAGGTAAATGGGGAAGACCCCCTAAGGTTCCTACAGTGTTTCTCCACCTAAACTAGTTTTAGTGGATAATACTAATACCTGCCTGTCAAGAACAAGCATCAGCACTTTTCTTGACATTCCCTTGAGTTTATTATTTCCTGAAACTCAAAATATAAATACATTGCTCAGAACCAGTAGAGCACCAAGCCCCTAACCACCACTGATATGTTACCAAAGGATGCATATTGGAGAACCCTGAAAGGGGTGGAAACAGGACAGTTTTTATATTTTGCTATAAGTTGGAAACTCATGGTACATCGTGGCATGGGAGGCTGGGTAAAGGAGGAAAATGAGGGCCCTGGGCTACAGAAATAAGGAGAGAGGGAAAGAAAAAGAAGAAGAGGAAGAGGAAGGAGATGGAGAAGAAGAAAAGCAAGAACAAGAAGAAGAACAAGAAAGAAAAGGAGAAGAAGGAAGAGAAGAGGAAGAAGAAGGAAGAGAAGAGGAAGAAGAAGGAAGAGAAGAGGAAGAAGAAGGAAGAGAAGAGGAAGAAGAAGGAAGAGAAGAGGAAGAAGAAGGAAGAGATGAGGAAGAAGAAGGAAGAGAAGAAGAAGAAGGAAAAGAAGAGGAAGAAGAAGAAGAAGGGGAGGAGGAGAAAAGAACATTAGAACTTTATGCCTACCTAAGCAGCTCCAGGAGGAAGAGTGAGGATCAATGACCATCATACAGGCTTTGCTTCCTTCTCCATTAGCGGGGAGATACATCGGGCATGAAAGCATCATGAGCAGCCTGAAGAGAAAGAGGTTCAATGACTTCAGTGCACAGTGAAGGAACTTGAACTCAGCCACTAGAATCAGGGTCCCGGATGTCGATGTTTGGTGGAATCTACCTGCCAGCTGATCTTTGAGAGCTGAAGTGATTTTCTCAGTGACATAGAAGGTAAATAGTGTTTTGAGACTAGAACTCGGGTCTTCTGACTCATACTTCCGAACTCTTTCAAGCTAAGCATGGCCTGGTAAGGGACACATCTCTGTCAGCAGACACTAACTTGAGATGCCTTGATCCTGCAGTCCTCCACAATAGACACTATGAAGGTATCATCTCCCTCAGTTCCAAAGTCAGTATCTTTCACTGTAACTTAACAACAAAACAAAATCAAAGAGAGCCTGTGAGATTTACAATAGGTAGAATAAAGATCTAGGGTATGGGGTGTAAAAACTTTAATGAATATTTTTTAAAGGTACCGTGTAATCTGATTAGATTTAACCTGTTCATTATTCTACCTTAAGCATCTGGAACTCCTCTGAAAAGTTCCAAAATACACTACACTTGAACAGTTTACAATTGCATGGGTTAGTCAAAATCAAACTTATGTAAAGAAGATTAAAGGGCAGCAAAAAAGTTACTGTTTAACTGAACTTTACTTTTACACACTTTATAAATTTAAATTAAAAAGCATGAACTGTGGCTGTATAACTCCCTTGTTTACTTTAAGAAAGAAATTCTACAGAGGAAATTATATCAATGGAAAAGGAATCATGAAATCAGTCATTTATTGCCTTAGTTCCTCATCTGACTTGTGTATTATTTGAAAAATAAAACATACGTATGCCACGTTAAACTAATACTGATAATGTTAAATAATGAATAAGTTATTAATTTGAAATAAGCTTGTTATTTATACCTGCAGAAACATAAAAGAGAAGCATACACTATTTAAGTAAGGTAACTAAAAAAACAAACTTTTGTAGAGGTTTTCTTTCCCTACTCCCATTTTGACTTATACTCTAGTGGTTTATGATCAGAGCTGGAGCATAACATCAGATATTGAGTGTTAATTGCCTGATGCTATATCACCATGCTAACAATATTTTTATACTTCAAGTGCCAAATTCTTGAAATTATAGGTGAATCAGAAGGAGGGCGTATAGGCCGAGTCCTGGAATATGGCAAGTCTGACAAGGATGAAGACGCAAAGGGATATATCAACTCATAAAAAGATACTCAACAAAGGATGCAGCTGCTTGCCAGATCATTTCCATCATCACCACGACACTTCCATCACTCACTTGCTAACAATTCAAAATGGAGATAACACAATCACAATGTCACTTTATCTAAGGACCACCCCAAAATCTCCTGAGGGCTGAAACAGCAAAATTTTGCCAACTCATTTATTCCACCTCTAACACAGAAAAAAAAATGAATTAACAAAAAGTTCAAATGGAAGTTGTCATTTGAAAAACTGTGACATTAACAGAACTACATATGTTCACCAGTGTTGACACTTATTGCTCTGTAGGCATGGAGAAAAGGTAGAAAAATTCTGGGCAATCGGAGGGGCAGAAAAACACTTTATATTATACCTCTCAAATGGCAAGAGCTAAAACAAGATTTTTTTAAATTCAAAATTGCTTTCTGCAAGTTTCTTAACTAAACAGAGGTCTGAATCACTCTTACAAAATACACAGCAGCACATTCTCATACTAGAGTCTCTGGAGGGGATGGGCCTGTCAAGAGTCACATATTGAAACAATTTGTTCACGGATGTTTAGTTATAGATTTCATATTTTTACCCAGGAAAAAATTAACAGTATTTCCATGTTACAGAATATGTTGGGTATAATCTACAGTCTGGCAGATGCTATATTCTATTCATGATGAAAGAGAATTTGTCAGATGCTTCTGAAACATGTTATTTGCCAGATTATATTCCCTTTCTTATTTAATGAAACCCAATCACCTAAGACAGAAATCTGGAAGTCATTCCATTTTCTTGACTCTCTCTCATCATCCATTTCACATAGATCATAAAGTCCTGCCTACTTTTTGCCTTAGCATCTCTGAAATCCCTCCTGTCTTCTCCATCCTCACTGCTCAGAATTACATTAATTTCTCCCTTAGACCATTTAGGAGCCTCCTAACGCTTTATTCTGTCTCTTTTCTTTCCCACATCCTTTCCACCCTGTACATTCTAGCCCAGCAGAATAGCTCTAGCGCTTGAATATGATTAGCTTACTTCCTTCTGGAATAAGAGCCCTGCATGTTTTCATTGCAGTCTCCCCACCCGGTATACACTGCCCGCACAGCCACTGAAACTTCTGCCATTCATTGTGTGCGGACTGTTCTCTTACATTTTACTGTTCTCTCTGTTTGTAAGGCCCTTGCCTCCATTATTCTTCTTTACCTTCCAACTCTTGCTTATCTTTCAAAATTCTACATGTACCTCTCCTCTATAAAATCTTTCTTGTTCTATTATTTTCTGAATTCACTTCCTTCCTCATGTTCTCCTAAGCCCCTATATGTCTCTGCTAGAGCATGTAAATCCTTTCCCCTGAGAACTATGTGAAGGCAGGTTCCCATGGCCCAACAAATGCAGCACAAAACAGACACTCAATAAGCTCGATAAGCGGCTGCAAAATTGAACTGATGAACCAAGTCAAGTATTTATCAAGATTGTTCTTAAGTAACATTTACTAAGGGAAACAAACAAAGATAAACAGAAATATTATCAAATGACTAACACTGCAAGCAACTGAACATTTCACTAACACAACATTTTACATCAACTATACTCCAATAAAAAATTTTTAAAAACTACTTAAAACATAAAAAAAGAAAGTTTATCTTTAAAATATTTTGACACCTATGAACTAACTAATCTAAGCTACATACAACACACAGTTATACGGTATTCTATACAATACAAATATAATAAATAAGATCCCTATAATGACATGTCAAATTTGTTGGATGTTCTTCTGACTTACTGTTGCTCCTAGTAACATATGACCTGAATCTTGGACTCAAATTCATGCAGGGTAGTAACAGGGTTCCTGAAAGCCCAGAGCATTTTCTTCAGCCTATGAGAGGCTGGGGTGAAAGTAGCCAAAAGGACCTCAAACGCAAGTTCTGAATTTTAAGCCCAGGTGTATTATTCCACAGGGAAGCTATGGTCTACTCCCTAGCTCCAGTTCATCCCTTTATCCGAGGTTTCCTAAAGTCTTTAAAACTATCCATTCATCCACTAAGTGCATTATGATCATTCCTTTAAGATACTGCCAAAAGGAATGCTTTCCAGACCTGCTCCATGATAAATATAAGTAGAAGAAGAGCAGACTTCTTTCTTTCACATTAATTTTGTGCTCAGGGTCTTGAATGCCTTTATAGTACCTTTTCTTTATATACTGGATACACATAACAGAGTTGGAGACATTGCAAAGTTTTAAACTTTTAAATATCTTAACCATCTGGCTCCATGTCACTTTCTTCTGTTTCCCTTCTTCATTCAAATCCATTGAGGTCCTGGTTTCCTTCTGTTTCAGAGGATGAAACTCATGGAAAGAGCCCTCTCTGTTTTATACACTACTGTGCTAAAACACTCTGGAAGGTCCTTTGCAGCCCAAATAGTTCTAAAATATTGCTCAATATTGTATCATTCACATTTTGTGGAATTATTTTTTACAATATTATACAAGCTTCAGGTGTACAACATAGTGATTCAGAGTTTTTAAAGATTATACTCCATTTCTAGTTATTATAAAATATTGGCTATATTTGCCATGTTGTACAATATATCCTTGTAGTTTATTTTGTACATAGTAATTTGAACCTCTGAATCCCCTACCTTTATCTTGTCCCTCCCAGCTTCCTCTCCCCACTGGTAACCACTACTTTGTTCTCTATATCTGTAAGTCTGTTTCTTTTTTGTCATATTCACTAGTTTGCTTTATTTTTTAGATTCTGCATATAAGTGATATCATACAGTAGCTGCCTTTCTTTGTCTGACTTATTTCACTAAGCATAATACCCTCCAAGTCCATCCATGTTGTTACAAATGGCAAAATTTCATTCATTTTTGTGGCTGAGTGGTATTTGACTGTGTGTGTATATATATATATACACCACATCTTCTTTATTCATCTACTGATGGACACTTAGGTTGCATATCTTGGCTATTGTAAATAACGCTGCTATAAAGATTAGGGTGCAATTATCTTTTTGAATTAGTGTTTTTGTTTTCTTCACATATACACCCTGGAGTGGAATTGCTAGATCATATGGTAGTTCTATTTTTAGTTTATTTATTTATTTATATTTGTTTGCTTTGCATCTTTATTGGAGTATAATTGCTTTACAATCGTTAGTTTCTACTTTATAACAAAGTGAATCAGTTATACATATACATATGTTCCCATATCTCTTCCCTCTTGCGTCTCCCTCGCTCCCACCCTCCCTATCCCACCCCTCCAGGCGGTCACAAAGCACAGACCTGATCTCCCTGTGCTATGCAGCTGCTTCCCACTAGCTATCTACCTTACGTTTGGTAGTGTATATATGTCCATGCCTCTCTCTCACTTTGTCACAGCTTACCCTTCCCCCTCCCCATATCCTCAAGTCCATTCTCTAGTAGGTCTGTGTCTTTATTCCTGTCTTACCCTTAGGTTCTTCATGACATTTTTTTTTTCTTAAATTCCATATATGTGTTAGCATACTGTATTTGTCTTTCTCTTTCTGACTTACTTCACTCTGTATGACAGACTCTAGGTCTATCCACCTCATTACAAATAGCTCAATTTCGTTTCTTTTTATGACTAAGAAATATTCCATTGCATATATGTGCCATATCTTCTTTATCCATTCATCTGTCGATGGACACTTAGGTTGCTTCCATCTCCAGGCTATTGTAAATAGAGCTGCAATGAACATTTTGGTACATGACTCTTTTTGAATTACGGTTTTCTCAGGGTATATGGCCAGTAGTGGAATTGCTGGGTCATATGGTAGTTCTATTCGTAGTTTTTTAAGGAACCTCCATACTGTTCTCCATAGTGGCTGCACCAATTCACATTCCCACCAGCAGTGCAAGAATGAAATCAAGAAAACACTCCCATTTACCACTGCAACAAAAAGAATAAAATATCTAGGAATAAAACTACCTAAGGAGACAAAAGGCCTGTATGCAGAAAATTATAAGACACTGATGATAGAAATTAAAGATGATACAAATAGATGGAGACATGTACCATGTCCTTGGATTGGAAGAATCAAAACTGTGAAAATGACTCTACTACCCAAAGCAATCTACAGATTCAATGCCATCCCTATCAAACTACCACTAGCATTTTTCACAGAACTAGAACAAAAAATTTCACAATTTGTGTGGAAACATAAAAGACCCCGAATAGCCAAAGCAATCTTGAGAATGAAAACCGGAGCTGGACGAATCAGGCTCCCTGACTTCAGACTATACTACAAAGCTACAGTAACCAAGACAGTATGGTACTGGCACAAAAACAGAAAGATAGATCAATGGAACAGGATAGAAAGCCCAGAGATAAACCCACGCACATATGGTTACCTTATACTTTTAATTTTTTGAAGGACCTCCATATTATTTTCCACAGTTGCTGAAACAATTTACATTTCCATCAACAGTGTACAAGTGTTCCCTTTTCTCCACATGTTCTTCAACATTTTTCATTTGTGTTCTCTTTGATGATAGCCATTCTTACAGGTGTGAAGTGATATCTCATTGTGGCTTTGACTTGCATTTCCCTAATGATTAGTGATGATGAGGGTTTCTCCATGTGCCTTTTGGCCATCTGCATTTACTCTGGAAAATGCCTATTCAGGTTTTCTGCCCATTTTTTTGTTTCTTTTTTATTTATTGAAGTATAGTTGATTTACAGTGTTTCAGGTTTACAGCAACGTGGTTCAATTATACACATGCATATGCCTATTCTAAGTCTTTTCCATTACAGGTATTACAAGATATTGAATATAGTTCCCTGTGCTATACAGTAGGTCCTTGTTGTTTGTAGTGTGTATCTGTTAATCCCAAACTCCTAATTTATCCCTCCTGCCATTTCCCCCTTGATAACCATAAGTTTGTTTTCTATGTCTGTGAGTCTGTTTTGTAAATGAGTTCATTTATATCATTTTTTTCGATTCCACATATAACTGATATCAGATAATATTTGTCTTTCTCTGTCTGACTTCACTTAGTATGATAATATCTAGGTCCACTCATGTTTCTGCAAAAGGCATTATTTTGTTCTTTTTTATGGCTGAGTAATATTCCTTTGTATAATATGCCACATCTTCTTTATCCATTTATCTGTCAATGGACATTTAGGTAGCTGTTTATATATTTTGGGTATTAACCCCTTAATGGTCATGTCACTTGAAAATATTTTCTCCCATTCAGTGGGTTGTCTTTTCATTTTGTCAATGATTTCCTTTGCTGTGCAAAAGCTTTTAAGTTTAATTAGGTCCCATTTGTTTATTTTTGCTTCTGTTTCTTTTGCCTTAGGAGACAGATTAAAAAAATATATTGCTACAATTTATGTCAAAGACTGTTTATGTTTTCTCCTAGGAGGTTTATGGTTTCTGGTCTTAAATTTAGGTCTTTAATCCATTTTGAGTTGATTTTTGTATATGGTGTGAGAAAATATTCTAATTTCATCCTTTTACATGTAGCAGTCCTGTTTTCCCAGAACCACTTATTGAAGAGACAGTCTTTTATTCATTGTATATTCTTGCCTCCTTAGTCATAGATTAACTGACCATAAGTCCATGGGTTTATTTCTGGGCTCTCTATTCTGTGCCATTGATCTGTGTCTGTTTTTGTGCCAATACCATGGTGTTTTGATAACTGTTGCTTTGTAGTATAGTCTGAGGTTAGGGAATGTGATATCTTCAGCTCTGTTCTTCTTTCTCAAGATTGTTTTGGTTACTCTGAGTGTTTTGTGTTTCCATACAAATGTTAAAATTATTCGTTCTAGTGTTGTGAAAAATTCCATTGGTATTTTGAAAGGAATTGCACTGAATCTGTAGATTGCCTAGGGTAGTATGGTCATTTTAACAACGTTAATTCTTCCAATCCATGAACATGGCATATCTTTCCATCTGTTTGTGTCATCTTCAATTTTTTTTCTCAGTGTCTTATAGTTTTCCAAGTACAGGTCTTTTACCTCCTTAGGTAGGTTTATTCTTAGGTATTTTATTCTTTTTAGTTGTAAATGGGATTATTTTCTTAATTCCTCTGATAGTTCATTGTAGATGTATAGAAATACAACAGATTTCTGTACATTAATTTTATATCCTGCAACTTTGCCAAATTTATTGGTGAGCTCTAGTAGTTTTTTGGTGGCATCTTTAGGATTTTCCATGTATAGTAACATGTCATCTGCAAACAGTGACAGTTTTACTTCTTCTTTTCCATTTTGGATTACTTTTATTTCATTTTCTTGTTTGATTGCAGTGGCTAGGAGTTACAATACTATGTTGAATGACAGTGGCAAGAACGGGCATCCTTGCCTTGTTCTCGACCTTAGAGAAAATGCTTTCAACTTTTTACTGTTTAGTATGTTAGCAGTGGGCTAATTACATGTGGCCTTTATTAGGTTGAGGTATGTTACCTCTATACCCACCTTGTTGATAGTTTTTATCATAAATGGACGTTGAATTTTGTCAAAAGATTTTCTGCATCTATTGAGATGATCATATAGTTTTCATTCTGCAACTTGTTAATGCAGTGTATCACACTAACTGATTTGTGGGTCTTGAGCCATCCTCACATTCCCTGGAACAAATTCTACTTGATCATGGTTATAATCCTTTCAATGTATTGTTTGATTAGTTTGCTAATATTTTGTTGAGGAATTTTTGCATCTATGTTCATCGGTGATATTGGCCTGTAATTTTCTTTTTTGTGTGTGATATCTTTGTCTGATTTTAGTATCAGGGTAATTCCGACCTCTTATAGTGAGTTTGGAAGTGTTCTTTCCCCTGCAATTCTTGGAACAGGTTAAGAAGAATAGGTTTTAATTAAATAGCATGCATAACACATTTATTTATTTAATAATTAATATTGATTAAAGTTGGTGATTTGTTTCCTTTGCTGATCATTGAGAATTTAATGACTCCTCCCTAAAAGCATGCCCATTCACACAAAAATCTCATATATAATTAATTTCAAGTGCTTCAAGCACCCTCTGGAGCTTGACCACACTGTGTCTCGAATTGTTTATCAAAGTTTTAACATCAATATTCCACTTAATGGATTTTGGTTTTCCTGCAGAAAAATCCACAGTAATTCAGAAAAATTAAAATTACATCTAATTTGAAATTATTGTTAATAACTATTTCATATCTGTGAGACTTCTGCAAAGTATTTGATGTCTCTGTCAGATAGTGTTGCATAATTGGATACATGTGGACCCAGGAAAAACGAAACAATGTCTTACTGAGGAGTATTTTCAAAGTGTCATTAGTTGATAATTGAATGACTATTTCCTCCTCAAATGCTGGAATGCTGACTGTTAACTTGGAATAGACACAGATTCTTTATCTACTCTCTGGTTGTATTTGGCTCCGGAAAACCATTACTTCATATTCTGTAAAAATATTTGGAAGTTTTTCTAAATTATGATAAGGCACATGACCTTAATTTATCATTTAGGTGAATGAAGAAATTTATCAATCTGTGGGCACATGCCTGTAGCAGAAGCTATAACACTAACCAAATATGCCCACCAATTATTCCCTTACATTTCCCTGTCTCCCCACAATTAAGTAGAACCATGTGTCTCATTCTGGTCAATAAAATGAAAGTGACATTTATGCACATCATTTCCAAGCCAAGGTAGTAAACAGCTGTTGTGTGCATATCCAGGCTCTCTCCTCTGCTGTAGTGACTGGGAGGTTGTGTGTTCCAGATGAGGCAACTTGAGTACGGCAGAACCTCTATCAGATTTGATTTCTCTGTGGCTATATGAGGCCAAGTCTTGGCTGCCCTACAACGGCCAGAATTGAGAGTAAGAAGTAAATCTTTATGATTTTAAGCCACTGGAGTTTCATGGAAACTATTACACTGCAACATAGACCTAGCTTGGTCTAACAGTGTTGTGATGGTAGCTACTGGAACATTTGCACTCAGATCCAATCTGTTTTAGCAATCTCGATATCCTCAGCTTTTACAAATCATGATATTTCAGAATACTGAACATATCATGCCTATACGTGACCACTGGAAATCTTAGACATGTTTTTATTAGCTTTAGTGTCACTTTAAAATATTTTAATATTTCCTCACTTCAAAAATATTTCATACCTTTTTCCCTTCATCAGCAGGCATAGTTCAACGTCAAAAGCAGAGTCATCTTGTATTTGCAACAAGTGTCATTATATTGCATGCTTAAAAGACATGTGATCTAGACTAGATTCTTAATTTTCATGTTTTTCTTATACCACTGAACCAAGATCCAGAGGAAAATTGTTGTCATCAATAAATAATGTATGGATTGGAATTCAGGTTATATAGCATAAACACTGTGACTAGCAGTCCACCAAAATATTTGCTTCCCTTCGTGAATGCCAGATTTGAGACTGGAAAGTAGCTGGCCATCCAGGCCTCACATTTCTCAGTCTCCTTGGAATTAAGTGTCGCCATATCATTGACTACAAACCACTGGGGTGTGAATGGAAGTCATGAATGCCATTTACAGGACTAGCCCATAAAGTTCCCCAATATAGTGCTCCTTTATGCTCTTGTCTGTTACTGGCAAGCTAGTATGAAGAAGACCCTCAGAGTAACCTTCAAGAGGGAAGAGACTGTCACTCTTGGTCCCTGATGAGCTAGCTATATAAAGCAAGGATGCCCCCAATGTTTTTATCTATTCAGTACTGCTAGTAGGACAAGAAAAATCTATTATAACCTATGATAATTAAATATTGTACACATTTGGGTCTATTTGTTACAGAAGTTAACCTTTTCTAGCATTCTTCGTTGAATACATAAATGGTGCCCAATGGGTAATAATTATCTTATACTTTTTCAAGTGTGTACTAAAAGCATAATATATATCTTAAACTAATTTTTAAAAAATATTTTATCATACTATAGGTTTTCAGTGGTGAATGAAACAAAAAATATTGGAAAGTACCACTCTCTCATATAGGCACCAACCTACCCCCAGCACTGATTCATATACAGCATATTGCCATGCTTGTTTACTCCATATTCTCACTAGCATTCTGTTAGTATTGTTGGCTCAGATAATTTTCTAAATTATGGCATGTAGAATACTATTTACATCATAATGATGATGATGCTTTAATTAACCATTTAGTGGTAACTACTATTTAGGACTCTAGAAACACAAAGATGAGCAGGACATAGTTTTCCCATTTGTACTTGCTCACAATCTAGCCCAACAATTCTTAAATGTCTTTCTACACACACTTCCTCTTAGAAATGTTAGTGATTTTTATATGAACAAAATGCTACTGGTCAAATAAACTTGGGAAGCCCTTAAGTAAGAGCATCAGCTCTGGAGTCAGATTGCAGACTCTACCCCATAAGAATCCATGACTTTGGAAAAGCTGTTTAACCCTTCTATTTTTCTGTTCCATTACTTGTAAAATGGAGATAAAATTTTACCCCTTACTTTATGGATAAAATTAAATGATGAATTTAAAGTGCTTAGCATAGTGCTCGATACATGGAAAGGGCTCAACGAAAGTAGTTATGATTGTTAACCCCTTTTATCTCCATCTTAGAGACTCAGAGTATACAGTAGCGTAGTATAATCTCTGAGAAATCTTGCAATAAACTAAATCAAACCCAACTAGAACAACAATTTTAAAAATCCTGCTTACCAGGGATTTTATAATTACCTGTTTAGATATAGTTATGGGGAAACTATATATATACACATAATTAAAGGGGAAGACTTTATTATCCTTATCTTTATGCTTAATAACATTCAACAGAACAATTTTCTATTAACCGAAATTCTGGTTGCACCAGTCAATTCACATGTAGAAGGGCACCTGCTCAACACAGAAACAGTCCTCTTAGAAGAGAATGTCTTCTAAGCTGACTGTATCTTGGAAGATTCCACTGTACTTGAGATGTTAGTTAGGCATTTAGTGACAGTTTAGTTAACAAACCATATCATGCTCATTTCTGCTTCATCAAAGATCTGTTTCTTCCTTCACAGATTGAACCTTTTCTTGCATATTGTCGCAGGCTAGACCCAATACGAACTTGCGACAGGTGCTCAGATTTGATTTTCTGGTCAGTTTCACTTAACCAGCTCACTGCTCCTCCCTGATGAGAGTTGCTGGAATGCCTCACTGCTCAAGACCCTTTGGGAGTAGATTTCATGATGTGTGTCTCCAGTTTACTTTGTAATTTTCTCTTGCAAATTTCCTGGAAAATTAGCCAAAAAAATTTTTTTTACTAAAAAATAGTAATAAATTTAAGTCTGGCAGAGTAACAAGCCCGGAATAGACACTCAATAATTGATGGTTTCTTTTCTCCTTTTTGACGCCCTTCTTGTATCATAGTAATGGTCACTCTAAGGTGGTTTCATGATTATAGGAAGTCCTCAAAAATAGGTTTTGGCTAATTAAGAATTTCAGTTTCTGGTTGACTCCTTCATGCAGCAACATTATTTATTATTCAAATAAAAAACTGGTAAAGTAGTTGAAATATATTTAATTCATTTATATTTTATATTTAAATCATCTTTAACATGTGTGCCATTATTATAAACATCAGTTATTACAATGTAATACTTGCAGGAACTAACAAAAGAACAGAAATTTGCCCCTGAACTAAATGATCCTAAGTTACATTTCTGTGATTCTTTTTGCTATTATTGTTTCTTTTATTGTTGTTACTATTGTTTGGCTTGATTTGTGAGAAGATTACCCTTGATTTGTGATCTGCTTTGCATTTCTCTATACTATTTCTCAGATCTGTCATCAGCACTTTCAGTGTGCCTGGCTACAGCAACTCTGGTTTCCACTTCCAATATTATTTCTCATTTTTTATCTTGGAAAATAAATAACCAAATTATTAAACTTGAGGTTAAAAGGCACATAAATAAGTTATGAATGCAGGACTGAAATATCTCATGCACAAAGGACATAAATTTGGGGTCAACTAATATGACGACCAGAGATTCTGTTTGTTAATGGTTAGATTCTCAGTGGAATTCCAGAAAATTATTTTGTTAGAGACTTGA
This sequence comes from Monodon monoceros, assembly GCF_005190385.1. Classification (NCBI taxonomy): domain Eukaryota; kingdom Metazoa; phylum Chordata; class Mammalia; order Artiodactyla; family Monodontidae; genus Monodon; species Monodon monoceros. Next base: position 14,839,169 of record NW_021703771.1, on the reverse strand, counting down.
ATTCTGGATAGGAGCTATTTACTATAGGATTAATGGAACAGAAAACACGAGAAAGCAAATACTTGTTAAAACAGAGTAATCAAAATGAAGATATGGGACTTCCCTGGTGGCCAATGCAGGGAACATGGGTTGAGCCCTGGTCCAGGAAGATCCCACATGCCAGAGAGCAACTAAGCCCGTGCGCCACAACTACTGAGCCTGCTCTCTAGAGCCCACGAGCCACAACTACTGAAGTCTGCGCAGCTAGAGCCCATGCTCTGCAACAAGAGAAACCACCACAATGAGAAGCCTGCGCACCACAACGAAGAGTAGCCCCCGCTCGCCACAACTAGAGAAAGCCCACGTGCAGCAACAAAGACCCAATGCAGCCAAAAATTAATTAATTAAATTTATTTTTAAAAAATGAAGGTATAAGAAGATAATTTTTTTCATAGCTTATTTTGCAGCTAAAATACTGTGGGTACTATATCAGATGTGTTTAATTCTATAAGGTTGAAGATTTCTTCTGCAAGGTAATAAGTAACATTATCATTTAGAAATCATTTTCCCTTTATTGAACATAAACCATGAAAATATGCCTTGAAAGTTTCTGAAACTATCTCTTATTTTAGCGTTTTTTTCAGAGGAAGTTTTATTGGTGAACAGAAGCAGTTTTATTCCCTAATGTGCATAAAATAATTTCTTTTCAACATGAAATTTTCCAATATGAAGCAGTAGAACATAAAAACATAAAATAGGGTTATCTCATAACATCAAATATATAGTAATTAATGTTGAATATAACTACTTTGATTTGTAAATACATAAAAATATGAGTCAATGGAATCACTATTGAAAATGTCCTTAATAGTATGTAATAAACTCATACTCTAACAAAGTAGAAGAGAGTCAATGATTCCTCAGATGGCTAAATTTGAAGTCTGTCTGATTCCAATTTATTATAAGCAAAGTACAAATTTACAAGAGAATTTAATTAGAAAGCAAATTGTGAAACAATTTCTGTACCCTGTATTTAGAAGTCTTCATTACTAATTTAGACTCCTACTACAAGCAGACCTCTTTTCATAGCACTTTGCTTCATTGTACTTCACAGATCTTGTGTATTTTACAAATTGAAGGTTTGTGGCAACTCTGTGTCCAGCAAAGCTATCGGCACAATTTTTCTGACAGCATTTGCTTACCTCATGTCTCTGTGTCACGTTTTGGTAATTCTCACAATATTTAAAACTTTTTCATTATTAATATACTTGTTATGGTGATCTGTGATCAGTGATCTTTGATGTTACCATTATAATTGTTTTGGGATGCCACGAACTGCACCCACATAAGATGGTGAACTTAATCAATAAATGCTGTGTGTTCTGACTGCTTCACCGACCGGCTGTTCTCCAGTCTCTTTCCCCCTCCACGAGCCTCCCTATTCTCTGAGACACAACAATATTGAAATTAGGCCAATAAATAACCCTACAATGGCTTCTAAGTGTTCAAGTGAAAGGAAGAGTTGCATGTCTCTCACTTTAAATAAAAAGCTAGAAATAATTAAGATTAATGAGGAAGGCATGTGGAGAGCTGAGACAGGCAGAAACCTTGGCCTTTCGCACCAAAGAGCCAAGTTGTGAATGCAAAGTAAAAGTTCTTGAAGGAAATTAAAAGAGCCTCTCTAGTGAATACACAAATAATAAGAAAACAAAACAGCCTTATTGCTGATATGGAGAAAGTTTTCATGGTCTGGATAGAAGATCAAATAAGCCACAACATTCCCTTAAACCAAAGCCTAATCCAGAGCAAAGTCCTAGCTTTCTATAATTCATAAAGGCTAAAAGAGGTGAGGAAGCTGTCGAAGAAAAGTTTGAAGCTAGCAGAGGTTTGTTCATGAAGTTTAAGGAATGAAGCTGTCTCCATAATATCAAAGTGCAAGGTGACGCAGCAAGTGCTGGTGTAGAAGCTGCAGCAAGTCATCCAGAAGATTTAGCTAAGAGAATTCATGAGTGTGGCTACACTAAACAACAGATTTTCAATGTAGATGAAACCAGCCTTCTACTGGAAGAAGATGCCATCTAGGACTTTCATAGCTAGAGAAGAGAAGTCAATGCCTGGCTTCAAAGCTTCAAAGGACAAGCTAACTCTCTTGTTAGGGGCTGATGTAGCTGGTGACCTGAAGTTGAAGCCAATATCCATTAACATTTTGAAAATCCTAGGAGCCTTAACAATTATGCTTAATTTGTTCTGCCTGTGTTCTATAAATGGAACAAGGAAGCCTGGATGACAACACATCTGTTTACAACATGGTTTACTGAATACTTTCACCCCACTGTTGTGACCCACTGCTCAGATCAAAAAGGTTTCTTTCTAAATATTATGGCTTGGGTGACAATGCACCTGGTCACCCAAGAGTTCAGATGAAGATGTACAACAAAATCAATGTTGTTTTCATGCCTGCTAATACAGGAGTAATTTTGATTTTCAAGTCTTATTATTTTATTATTTTAGAAATACATTTTGTAAGCCTATAGCTGTTATAGATATTAATTCCTCTGATAGCACTGGGCTGAGTAAATTGAAAACCTTCTGCAAAGGATTCACCATTCTAAATGCCATTAATAACATTCATGTTTCATGGGAAGAGGTCAAAATATCAACATTAACAGGAGTTTGGAATAAGTTGATTCCAGCCCTCATTCTCATGGACGGCTTTGAGGGGTTCAAGACTTCAGTGGAGGAAGTAACTGCAGATGTGATGGAAATAGCAAGAGAATTAGAATTAAAAATGGAGCCAGAAGATGTGACTGAATTGCTGCAATCTCATGATAAAACTTTCACGAATGAGGAGCTGCTTCTTATGGATGAACAATGAAATTGGTTTCTTGAGGTGGAATCTACTTCTGGCAAAGATGCTGTGAAGATTGTTGAAATGAAAATGAAGGATTTAGAATACTATGTAAATGTACCTGATAAAGCAGCAGGAGGGTTGGAGAGGACTGATTCCAATTTTGAAAGAACTTCTACTGTGGGTAAAATGCTATCAAAGCACATTGCAGGCTACAGAGAAATCATTTATGAAAGGAAGAGTCAATAGATGCAATAAACGTCACTGGTGTCTTATTTTTAAAAATTGGCACAGCCCCCCCAGCCTTCAGCAACCACCACCCTGATCAGTGCAACCATCAAATTGGGGCAAGACCTTGCACCAGCAAAAGGATTATGACTCACTGAAGGCTCAGATGATAGTTAACATTTTTAGCAATAAAGTATTTTTTAATTAATTGCTTTTTAGACATAATGCTATTGCACACTTAATAGACTATGGTACATTGTAAACATAACTTTTACATGCACTGAGAAACCAAAATAATTGTGTGACTTCCTCTATTGCGGTGGTCTGGAACCAAACCCACAGTATCCCCAGGTGTGCCTGTTTACCTTTTGCCAGATATCTCTACATTTTTAACAACATACATAAGGAACATACAATTAATTATCTCAAATGTATAAAAACATGGTAAGGGACAGTTAAAATAGCAGATAATCTTAAAGATAACTAGTTTAGTTTCTTAGAACTTTGGAGTATTGGAGAGTGAGTTTTCCATTTGACTATAACTTGAAAAAATGAATTTTAGTCTCTTTTCTCTCAACATGCCTGAGGTCCAGAAAATTATTCAAACTGACTAAAGCCTATACTTTACACACCTATAAATAAGACTTCCTGATTATCAAACAGTGGCTTCCTCACTTTATTCACTTATTTCACAAATAAGTATGAAGAGCTTACTACATGTCAAGTGTAAGTCTAGAGTTGCAGATATGTTATGGACCATACCCTCATGAATCATCAAGTGATAAAACAGATGCTCAAACAAGCAGAAATGCATGATGCCATGAAAGCACGGGGTATCTGAGGAAGCCCTGCCCCAAATGAGGGAGGTTGGGAAAGGCTTCCCAGGGAGATGAGATCTGAAGAAAGAGGAGGATTTAAACCCTACTTGCTTGTTGTGTTGCTTTGGGAAAACTACTTAGATTAAGTAAGACTCATTAATTTTTTCTGAAAAATAACAGTACCAGTGTCACAAATTACTGTGAGAATTAAATTATATCATGCTTAAAAATCACTGAATATAATGCCTGCCATATAGTAAACACTTAAAAAATTTAGAAAGGCTGAACCTCAAACTCTTTGTTAACAATTATAATTATTTCAGTAATAATCACTATTTTAAATAACCACAAATTAACAGATACTATCTTCTGGACACCTCACTGATGTTTTTAGAAAGACTGGTGTCAACACTAAAAATAAATGAAAAATAATAATATCTAATTGTTTAGAAAGTGGCTGATAAATATGAAGTTGCCATTTTTATATGTCAAAAATGGTCAAATATTAGCAACTTACCTGGTTCAACCTAAATATTTATGTCATTGTTATTCTCAATGTGAATACTAAGTTTTATCAATATTTTCATGAACCTCAGGAAAGGGCTAATTAATACATACTAGCCCATCTCAAATACTTTGTGAAAAAAAATTTACTCTTGCCAAAAGAGGGCAGAGATATTTAGTACAAGCTAAATTCAGACTTTAGAGATCAGCATTACAAATCATTTCACTTCAAAGTGTGACTGAAGTGATAAATCACTCGTGACAAGATAATGTTTAAAAAGAGCTTGCATTTTCCCTGTAAATATGGATTCGATTTGCAAAGACACTTTCTTGAAAAGAAAATTAGAGACAACTTATAGAAATTGCCTTACGATTTTCCTGTGATCAAGTAACTAAAAGAAACTGTTGCCCCCTCGCTCTTCTGAGCCCAACAAGTTCACCTATTTTTGTGACTGCAGGTGTGAAAAGGAAGTTCCACATAAAACTCTCCAAGATACAGAAGAGAATGAGATTCTGAGAGGTATATATTTAGTTAATGATAAATTTGTTCCATGATATATGATCAATGGCACATTTCCATGAATGCAAAAAGCAAGGGCCCCTTAGCCACAAAGACAAAGTCACTAATGTGTGTCACTTCAGTTGAATACTTAATTAGCTTCAAATCATCATCAGTCTAAAACTTAGGTAAATCTTTCCTGTTATAACCGAGTGAAACATTTTGAAGTGTATCTAATCTTTTGAGGAACTGATAATTATGTGAGAGGAAATACTGTGCTAAAAGACCTCAGGATTATGCTTTAGTCCCTCTTGCCACTAGTTTAAGAAGTGCCACTTTCACTTTACTCATATCAACATGTATCCAATGTAAGGTTTCAAATCTATTGCTTTATTTGGAGAAGGTGGTTTTACAGCAATCAAAACCATATTTCATTATGCAGCAGAATTTTCAGAGATGGGGAAGTTAGTGGTGATGTCAAAATGTAGCATGTGGTGCACCCCAATGTTCATAACAGCAGTATTCACAATAGCCAATACATGGAAACAACCTATATGTCCTTTGACAGATGAATGGATAAAGAAGATGTGATATATATGTAATAAAAGAATGTCATTTGGAGCAACATGGCTGGACCTAGAGATTATCACACTAAGTGAAGTAAGCCAAACAGAGAAAGACAAATATCATATGATGTCACTTATATGGGGAATCTAAAATATGACACAAATGAACTTATCTACAAAACAGAAGCAGACTCATAGACACAGGGAATAGACTTGTGATTACCGGGGCAGGAGGTGGGGGGGGGACGGGTGGAGTGATAGAATTGGGAGTTTGGGATTAGTAGATACAAAGTATTATATATAAAATAGATTAAAAATCAATGTCCTACTGTATAGAAAAGGGAAGTATATTCAGTATCCTGTAATAAACCATAATGGGAAAGAATATGAAAAGGAATATATATATGTGTGTGTGTATATATGTATAACTGAATCACTTTGCTGTGCAGCAGAAATTAATGCAACATTTTAAATCAACTACATTTCAATAAAATGTTAAAAAATCTAGCATGTGGAGTGATACCTGTGAAAAAGGGAGAGTAAGAAAGTCCAAATTCTACCACTGCATTAAATCAATGAAAAAAGGGCAAAAACTTTCAGAATCAACTTATTTGGAACTCTGGAAATTAACTAAAGACTTGTAGCAACATAGGTAGCACTTATTGAAGGAAAACAGCTGATTTTCAGTAAGAATAGTGAAACTTGTGGCATTTTAACTTACCCCACTCTCATTTCCCTCACCTCAGCTCAGTGGTAGCCTTGAAAATAACAGCCTGCATTCCCAATACTGGAGGGAAAAGAATAAATCTCATTCACAGAGAATTTCAATTATTTGTTTTGACCTGTCTGATGGCTCCCTGGAGGAACAACCCAAAACTTTTGTCTTTACTTTGCCTAATTTGAAACTGACCCAGTGCTAAAGTTGCTTCCTGGGAGACATTTGTCAAAAACATTTGTAGGCTGATGTCTTGGTTGCTGCTGCCTGAGATAATGGGTGACAGTTGGGACTATCAAAGACTGTTGTATACTAGCCGAGGAGCTTAAAAGGTAAGGCTGAGGAGTGAGATGTACATGGGGGCTTTGAAAAGCTCCAATACACTGTTGGGAATATAGAAGGTCGCACACATGATTAGACCTGTGCAAATGCTCAGGCGAGACCTGAGAAGGTCCTGAGCTTTCATTTCCTGCTAACCTTGAGGTTCTGTGGAAGCAGAAAGGGAAGGCTAAGGCAGAGTTGTAAATGCCCTGGCTAAGCACTGACAGTAAGAAGGAATTTCCCAACAGAGAGCCAAACTGCAAAAATGAGAAGATTTTTTGTTTGCTTTTGTCTATAGTCATTTAAGGAAATCTCCGTAAAATCACTAGCTAACAGACTTCAGAGGAGACTTTCACAGCCACATACAACAAAGAAAACAGAATTGACACAATCAGTTTAGAAAAGTCACCAAACAACCAACCACTAAAACAAGCAGCAACAATAAATCTGGGAAGAGTTGAGAATCTGATTTCCAGAGTTGCCACATTCTAATATTCAAAATGTCTGGTTTTCAAAAAAAAATTAAAAGGTGTGCAATGAAACAAGGAGTATGGATCATACACAAGAAAAAGGAAAGCATAGAAACCTCTTGAGGAAGCCCAGACACTACTAGACAGAGACTTCAATCAGCTATTCTAAATCTCTTTAGCATGCTAAAGGAAGCCATGTCTAAAAACCTAAAGGAAGTATGAGAGTGATGTCTTATCAAACACAGAACATCAATAAAGAGATAAAAATTATAAAAAAGGAACTAAATAAAAATGTGGGGGCTGAAAATACAACTAAAGTGGAAAATTCAAGAAGGATGGAGCAGATTTGAGCAAACAGAAAAAGAATTAATGAACTGTAAAATAAGTCAATTGAGATCATACATTCTGAGGAACAGAAAGAAAGACAAATAAAAAGAAGTGAACAGAGCCTAGAAGACCTGTGGATCACCATCAAGTGAAAAAACATGCATGTCATGGTAATCTTAGAAGGAGAGGAGAGAGAGAAAGAGGTAGGAGAAATATTTTGAGAAAAATAATAAATGAAAACTTCCAAAACTTGATGAAAAACATTTTTTCTGCACTTTCAGGAAGCTCAACAAATTCCAAGTAGGAAAAACTTAAAGAGATCCACACCAAGCACACTGAAATCAAACACTGAAACCCAAGATAAAGGGAGAATCTTGAAAGCAGCAGGAGAGTAGTGACTCATCACATACAAGGAATACCTAATAAGATTAACATCTGATTTCTCATCAGAAACTGCAGAGGCCAAAAGGCAATGAGGTTACATATTTAAATTACTAAAAAAACAAACAAACAAACAAACAAAACCTGCGAAACAAGAATTCTGTATCTGGCAAAACTAGCCTTCAACAATGAAAGAGAAGTTAAAGCATTCCCAAATAAACAAAAATTGTGACAAGTCATTGCTGGCATATCTGAGACTCTAAAGGTAGTCTTTCAGGCTGAAATGAAAGAACTTTAGACAGTAACAACTCCACATGAAGAAATAAAGAACACTAGGAATGGTAACTATACAGATAAAGATAAAAGACAATATAAATGTATATTCGGTTTTTAACTCCTTTTTTTTCTATCTAGTTTAAAAGAGAACTGCATAAAGCAACAATTTTAAATTGAGATTGATGGGCACACAATGTATAAAGATATAATTTGCAGCAATAACAGCATAAAAGTTGAGGGACAAGTTATATAGAGAAATTTTTTTTTACTATTGAATTTGGAATTAATGTGAACTTGAGGGACTTCTCTGGTGGCACAGTGGTAACGAATCCTCCTGCCAATGCAGGGGACACAGGTTTGAACCCTGGTCCAGAAGATCCCACTTGCCACAGAGCAGCTAAGCCCATACCCCACAACTACTGAGCCTGTACTGAGCCTGCATACTGCAACTACTGAAGCCCACATGCCTAGAGCCCATGCTCCACAATAAGAGAAGCCAACACAACAAGAAGCCCATACACTGCAATGAAGAGCAGCCCCTGCTTGCTGAAACTAGAGAAAGCCCATGCACTGCAACGAAGACCCAACAGAGCCAAAAAATAAATTTAATTAATTAGTTTATTTTTTTAAATCTGAACTTGATTGTTATATATTAAGGTGTTAACTATAATCCCCAGAGCAACCAGGAAAAAATTAACAAAAAAATATAGCAAAAAAGATGACAAAGAAATTTTTTTAAGTACAATAGAATATATCTATATAACACAAAATAAGGCAACAATGGAGAAACTGAGCAACAAAAGACATAAAACACATTGAAAACAAAATCTAGCATATGATCGTGGGAGTGGATGGAAAAGTCATATGGAGAAAATGATTATTGGAAATGAAAGGTCAAAGTAATGGACAATTTGGGGGTATAAGAATTTTTATCCCTGTGGGTGTTAAGGTGGCAGAAAGGATAAGAGGTTTTAGGGAGGAGATGAACGTCCAGGAGCAAAAGTCCCCACTGGGTGAGGAAGAGAGGAGGTGACACCAACAGGGGGGGAGAGAAAATGTTCTAGTCCCAAAGGTTCAGGAGGACAGGCGCCAAAGTTATGGTTGGCAGCAGTGAAAGGAGGTAAGAAGACATACCCCTGATACTGGCCTGTGAGATGAGAGAGAAAAGAAATAAGATACTCAGAAGGCAACCAGAAATCATAGTCTTCTGGGCTGGACAGGGTGGGTCTCAGTAAAGCGAGTAGGTGACAGAAATAGTCACACACACACAAACACACACTGACCTAAGTCTATTTTCCTCCTCTTTTAGCATTATTCCTACAATGTTTCCTTTTCAATATGCAGCAGTGTTAGGACTTGGGTTCTCTAGGTAATAACTAGTAAGTACCGCATAAGAAGAAACACAAAAACAATGAAATATCATGGACTCAGTTCATTAGCATAGTGTTCTAAGTAGCAAAACTAAAAAAGAAAAATTAAAACAGACAAAATATTCTCAAGCATACCTATATTAAGACACTAGCTATTGTAGTAAAAACAAGCATTTACTAAAGATGCTAATAATTACATACTACTATTCACTTTCAAAGAGCTAATCTGTTGAAAAGAGCTTACAAGGCTAAAATTGTGCAAGAGAAAAGATAGGGATATTCAAACGAAAGGGCTCCGTTGCACTGTTGCAGTACTGAAGCATTTAAATGCTGTTTGCTCCAGTTCCTGTTCCTGGCAGCTCCTACACGTAAATAACATCAAATCAGAAAGGAATTTTGTTTATTTTCCCAATGAATTATTCAAATTCCAGAACAATCCACATATCCTAATGTGTTCTATTCACATTTTGAAACAGCACCTTCTCCTCATTCTCTGAATTTTATCACCTTAATGAACAGTTAAAATCACAGACTAGGAGAATGACAATTACTATATATGTAACCTTGGCTTAGTTTCTTAGCTTCCCTGTAACTCAGTTTCCTTATATGTAACATGCAGAAAATAATACAGTTGGCCCTCCATATCAGCAAGTTCTACATCCATAAATATGGAAAGCCCACTGACCACTTTACAAAGGGTCTTGAGCATCTGTGGATTTTGGTATCTGCAGAGGTGCTGAAAACAACCCCTTTCCCTACTGAGGGACAACTGTATTATCTATCTCATAATATTGGGCTAAAACTAAATTATGTAATACATATAAAATATTTTGCAAAGTTCTCACACGTCAAGCATCAAATGTTAGCTGATACTGTTTAATAGACAAATATTTTTATTTATTTTCTATTAAAAGTAATAAATGCACATAGCTAAAAAAAAAACCTTTTTTTAATACTCTTTCCTATATCTAGACTAATTCCCCAAAGCAACACTCTAGGCCAATGATAAAAGCTCAAGATTTAGTGAATTTAACTTGTATAATTTTGTCTGATAGAGAATATTACCAATTTTAGTCCAGTGCAAAAGATAATCCTAAAGGGTACAATTTATTGGCCTGTAGGACATTAAGCAATTTTGTATTGACTCAGCATCTTATCCTAATATTTCTTTCTTCAATTGCCTAGCAATATTTAGCTCAAACGCTCTTTGAACTTGTCATACCACCTTACTAGTTCTCTCTTCAATTAATGAGTTGAATAATGTATTTGACATGCCTTCATTTTATTGTTGTATGAGAGACATTCTTTTTAAAAATTACACTTTAACACAACTAATCCTAATTATTTAACTGTTTTCTCCAGTGGTACTCAATATATGTAAAAATTATTCTAGTGCAACTTCACAATTTATTAGATTTAGATATCTGAGGACAGATTTCTTTATCTAAGGACTTCCTGCTGCGATTGATGAGGAGTCAGTCTCTGTAGGCCAGCAGCTTTTAATATATTTCTGATGACATAATATTTTAATTCCTTTCTGACTTACTGTTACAACATTTAAGTAATAAAATAATTTTATTTTTGGTTTCTTCAGCTTAAAAAAGTATCATTTGATCATTTTACAAGAGGAGACTATTTGGACCATGCCTTACCTTTCCATATATTCTCATTATCTTTAATGAACATCAGTTTGAATAGGATGTGTATAAGGTGATTTTGTGTGTGTGTGTGTCTGTGTGTGTGTGTGTGTGTGTGTGTGTGTGTGTGTCTGTGTGTTTTAATGCCTTTCATTATTGGGGGAGAAATTCTCAGCTATGATCTCCTCATATATCTTCTTCTGCCCCATTATCTTTCTTGGACTCCAGTACTAAAGAGAGTTTGGTATTGTTTCATACCTCATGAATGCTTTTTTTTTTTAATGTGTTTTCTCTTTGTTTTCATTTCAATAATTTCTGTCAACCTGTCTTCATCATTTTTTTTTCCTGTACTGTATTGAATTTTTTAATAAATACATCTCCAGAATTCTTCCTGATATTCTGTGTTTTGAAATTTCTATTATTCCTATTTGCCTCTTTTTATATTTCGTATTTCGCTGCTGAAATTCTCTATCTGTTTATGAATTTGCTTATCCTTTTCCACCAGATATTTAACATGCCATTCAGTTACTTTAAATTCCTTAAGAGTTCATACATGTGGGTCATTTCTGTGTCTAGTTCTGTTGATTGTTTATTTCTTGAAAAGTTGGGGGTTTTTTCCCAACCTTTTTGAGTGTGTCAATTTTTATTTTTATTTTTTTTTATTGAATGCAGTTTTTAGTTCATTGTGTTAAGGAGAGTAGAGACTGAGTTAAGTGATATTTATGCATCAGTATGTCTCTTCTGTCTTCTTCTGTGGGATATCCACTACCTATACTTTTAAAATATGAGCTTCTGGGCTTCCCTGGTGGCGCAGTGGTTGAGAGTCCGCCTGCTGATGCAGGGGACACGGGTTCGTGCCCCGGTCCGGGAAGATCCCACATGCCACGGAGTGGCTGGGCCCGTGAGCCATCGCCGCTGAGCCTGCGCGTCTGGAGCCTGTGCTCCGCAACGGGAGAGGCCACAACAGTGAGATGCCCATGTACCGCAAAAAATATATATATATATATGAGCTTCCTGATACCTACTATCATATGTACAAGTAAAATATAATTTGAGGAATCACTTGTTTCAGACTTAGAACTATTCTACTTCTCTAGAAACATCACTCATGATGCTATTATTATCTTTTCTTTTTTTAACCTGCATTGAATTGCCAGAACCCATTAAATATTTTCTTTTCTTAAGTTCTCTGTATAAATTTAAATCTATTTTTGTTTCCACATGAAAATAAGTCATCAGCAATATGCTCATGATGAATATTTCCAGACACTACACAGGAAGTGTTCACCAAGTATAATTCAACTCCAGTATAACGTCATCTTACACATAAATGAATAGTTCCAAGAAGGTTAAATAAATGAAGTCAATTTGGCAACGTTCCTTTTTGAAGTCAGTGAATCATGAAAAATCTTAATCTAATATTTCTTTTCAAAGTATTCTATTGCCCATTATTTACAGAAGATTTAAGATATCTATGTTAAAGAGGGGAAATAATCAAATATAAAGATTTTGAACCATTTAGAAATTGATTAGGACATGGGACAATTTGATTTTTTTTTTTTTTTTTTTTTTGCGGTACGCGGGCCTCTCACTGTTGTGGCCTCTCCCGTTGCCAGAGCACAGGCTCCAGACGCGCAGGCTCAGCGGCCATGGCTCACGGGCCCAGCCGCTCCACAGCATGTGGGATCTTCCCGGACCGGGGCACGAACCCGTGTCCCCTGCATCGACAGGTGGATTCTCAACCACTGTGCCACCAGGGAAGCCCGACAATTTGATTTAATTCGGTAATCACTGACACCCCAAAATAATGTAAATAGAAACTACAAAAATATCTCAAACTCATGTGATTTTCATTCCATGGCACTAAAAAATTAGAATATAAGAATTAAATTGGATAGACTACCTAGAAAAATTATCTGTATAAATATAAACTAAACAAAACAGTATTGTTTAGTTGCCAGATAACATATAGGTCACCCAGTTGACTTTCAGATAAACAACAAATAATGTTTTAGTATACATATGCCCCCAAAATTACAAGGACAATACATTTTGTATGAAAAAAAAAAAGACTAATTGAGTAGGAATGAAACCATATAAAAGGGAATATATACATAAGAATTATAGTAAGACAGATTTGAGTTCTGTCCTTATCTAACTACAAACTCTTGGGTGCATCCTTCAATATTCTCTTTATATTAAGACTGTATCTATCATACTCAAGAAGTCTCAGTGAATGGAATTGGACAAGGCAACATATTATAGGACTTTAGATTCACCTATATGTTAAATGAAGCTCTGCGCCTCGTATTGTGCCTGATACATAATTAATGCTCAATAATAGATAGTACTATTATATATTTAACTTAAGATGTGCGTGTTTGTGGGAAAGAGAGAGAGACTGACTTAACCTACAAATACTCCCCACTAAAATACTGATGCAAACCTTAAGTCAAGGGGATGCAAAATGCTACAGTCATTCTGAAAACCACTTTGGAAGTATCTCAAAAATGTAAATATACATTTACCAAGTGACCAGCCATCCCACTCCTACATATTTACCCCAAATCAATAAAAATGCAGGTTTATACAAAAACCTGTACATGAAGTTTTATTGCAGCTCTATTCATAATAACCAAAACCTAGAAACAAATGTTTTTCAATGGGCAAATGGATAAACAAATTGTGGTAAATCAACACAATTCCATTGAAAACTACTGAGCAAAAGATTGAACTATTGCTATACTCAACCACTTAGATCAATCTCAAGGGAATGTTTCAGAAGTTTATATACTGTATGATATATATTTCTATTACTTTCTCAAAAATACAAATTTATAGTGACAAAGCACTGATTAATAGCTGACAGAATTTGGGGTTGTAAGGAGGCTGCAACTAAAAAGAAATAGCTTGAAGGCTTTGGGGGGTTTACAGGAACTGTCTGTATCCTGATTTTGGTATTGGCTATTCATATTTGTAAACATGTTAAAATTTATAGAGCTGTACACCAAAAAAAAAGTCAATGTACTAAGTGTTAATTTTTAAAATAGTATTAAAAATGAATAAGTACATAAGTGGTCTAGACATTCCAATTAAAAAGCAAAGATTTGGGGGACTTCCCTGGTGGTCCAGTGGTTAGGACTCCATGCTTCCACTGCAGGGGACATGGGTTTGATCCCTCCCTGCACAGGGAACTAATATCCCGCATGCAAAAAAAAAAAAAAAAATTAAAACTTTCAAATTTTGTTGACTAAATATAGAGCTGTATTTATGGAAAATGTATAACATTAAATGCTTATTCAGAAAAAGTAGGAAGGTCTAATATCAAAGACTGATAAAATTAGAAAATTTAAAGCAGATGAAACCCAAAGTAAATAGAAATAAAGAATAATAAAAAGAGCAGCAATCAATGAAATAGAAAACAAAAAACAATACATAATAAAAATCAAAATCCAAAACATTATTAGAAAAGATCAATATATTAATAATTGATCTATCTATGTCTATACTGGGAGACAGAAATAGAGACAGAGGTGAAGGGGGAGAGAGAGCATAAAAATTACCAATATCAGGCATGAAAACTGGAACTCTGACTCTGGTCCTATTAATATTTCAATGATATTAGGGAAATTTTATCAATAAATTATGCAAATAAATTTGATGAAATGGGCAAACTTCTTGGAAGATACAAATGATCAAAACTGACACAGGAAGAAACAGAATATCAGAATATTCATCTATCTTTAAATATTCAATTTTTAATTAAAAGCTTTCTAACAAAGAAAACTACAGGTCCAGTCACTTCACTCGTGAATTCTATCAAACATTTAGGAAAGAAAGAACACCAAGCCTCAAAAATCTCTTTCATAATAGAGATAAGGGAATACTTCCCAAATAATTTTATGAGGCATCATTACCCTGATATCAAGACTGATCAAGGACATGATAAAAGAAAGGATAGACTTCATAAACATCATACTAAAAATTAAAAGAGAGAAAGTCACAGATATTCATGAACATAGATAGAAACATTCCTAGCAAAACATCACCAAATTAAATCTAGCAATATATAGGAAAGAACATCATTACAAACTAGGGTTACTTGGCAATGAAAAGAAATAATAACATGTATATTATAGAGAGAGAAGTAAAACTCTTGATTTTCATAGGAAATGATATGCACATAAAAACTAAGGAATATACAACAAAAAGCTGCTAGTGCTAACAAGTGAATTTATCAAGAAAACAGAATACAAGTTCAGTGCACACAACAATAATTATTTTTCTATATACTAGACATAAACAATTGGAAAGTAAAATAAAAACTGGTATTTTATAATAGCATCAAAAATACCTAAAATACTTAGCGATAAACTTAATAAAAATTGTGCAAACTTCCAAACTATAAAACATTGTTGAAAGTTATTAAAGACCTAAGTAAATGAAGCAGTAGACTATGTTAATGAATTGAAAAAGTCAATATTATTAAGTTGTCAATTTTCTCCAATTTGATCTATAAATTTCAAACAAAATCCCAGCAAGTACTGTGAAAATTCACAAGCCGAATTTAATATTCAAGTGAAAGAACAAAAAATCTAAACATCCAAAACAACTTTGAAAAATAACAAAACTGGAAGACTTATAATACCCAATAAATCTATAGAAGTCAAGACAGTGTGGTACTAACATACAGATAGATACATAGGTCAATGAGACAGCATTTAAAGTAAAAATAAACACAGACACACACACACATGATCAGTTTATTTTCAACAAAGGAATTAAATTAATTTAAAGTGAGAGGATAATCTTCTCAATAAATGGTGCTGGAAAATCTATAATCTGTCCAAATGAAAAAAAGTGAATGGCAATACTTACCTCTCACCATGCACAAAATCTAGCATGGACTCAATCATACACCTAATCCTAAACTAAAACTATAACCAAAGGAGAAAAATCTTTGTGATATTTGAGGAGTCAGAGACTTCTTAGACAAGACACCAAAAATTCTAGCAACAGAATAACAAAATTCATACAGACTTTTTCAAAATGAAAATATTCTGTTCTTCAAAATAAAAGAGCAAACCCTAATTTGGAGAAAATATTTGGTATCCAGAGTATAAGAACTTTAAAACTTATTAATAAGACCCCCCCCAGAAAAAAAAAACAGAAAAAAATGAACACATTTCAACAGATATTTCACAGACAAAAAGATATAAATCTTAAATATGTACATGAAAAAATTCTCAATATTATTAGTCATCAGGAAAATGTAAATTAAAACCATAACGATATACCACTACACACTCACTAAAAAGGCTAAAATTAAAAAGACCAACAAGTGTTGACAAGGATGTGGAAAAATAAGAAATTTCAAGCATTGCTAGTGGAATATAAAATGGTATTATCACTTCAGAAAACCATTGCTGAGAGTTTAGCTAAACTACCCCATGATATTGCTGCCTTGGCATCCATTTTGTGTGATCAAGCAGTCTGCAGGGGCTTTGAACTGACCCTACACTCTCCCCCAAACTCATGCTCTAGATAATAGCCCAGAGAAATACAAGTTCCTGATATGACTCCCCCAGTGGCCCTGTGCTAAACAGTCTCCTCCCACCTCCCAGGGCCTTTCCTCCTGTACACTTTTAGATAAGACCCCCAAAAAGCTTACCAAAACCCTGATCCTTTTGGTTTGAATTGATCTATCTGGTCTTAGCCCAGGAATCCGAAAGCACTCCATCCAGGAACCTAATAATGGCATATGCCCCAGGCACTGTCACTTTCTCTGCCTAGATCCTGCCCGACCTCCCTACATGGTCCTTGGAAGCAGGCCCTGTACTTGCTCCAGGACCTGTAAGTAATAAAGTTCTCTATTTCAATTTCTTTGTGGTCTTTTGTTCAGAAGGCTTACTATCTGACTCCCTGGGGCTCAACTTAACAAATGTTAATCCAACAAAGTCACAACAACCTTGTATATGATTTTTTTAAATAATGTTAAATATTATGATAGATCTCCAGTCTAGGACTATATAGCCTTCCTAGGAATTACTCAAAAAAAAAATGAAGACCTATGTCCACACAAAGACTTGTACTCAAATGTTCAAGGCAACTTTATGTATAATAGCCCCAAACTGGGAACTTCCCAAATGCCCATCAAAACATGAATGGAATGCATGCTTGCAGTAGACAAAATACGGAGTTAATTGTGCACACTGTCTTGATGTCTCCTAAATGCAGCCTCATCAAGAAACAGCAAATTTATTGACTGAACCTGAGGGAACAAAAGTTTCACCACTCGCAAATAAAGACTGTGAGCAATAAAATGGCACTTATCAGTCCAAATACAAATAACAGCCTGAGGCTCTTCATTTTACCTCAAACATAAGTCCCCATGGGAATTTCTAATGTGTAGACCAAATTATGGCAATAACCAATGAAGAGGAAAATGCCATGAAGTATGATCAATAAGGGTTTATGTGAAGGCAGTGATGCTGATGGCTAGAAAAATCCATGGATGTCCAGGAGTAGTAAAAGGAAGCGACCCAATCTAGTATACATCTTTGTGAAGATTTAGCGATCATCGATCTGATCATATAAATTGACAGTTTATTCTGTTAATTCTCAAGCATCTTTATTCAATGTGAGCATCCAATATAACATGATGTATCACAAGAAGACCAAAAAAAGTGTTTTGCATCTCATTAAGTGATCATAAAAAAACAGTTCACTCTTTTGAACTCTACATATGATTAATTCTCTCCACAGGAAATACTCGTATAATTTTCACCTATTCAAAACAGCTACTACATATCATACATTTTCTAAAACTTATTTTACAAATTGATTTTCACGAAAAGGAGAGTAATTGCTGGGGAACTGCCATGTTCCCAGAAATGGCAGATAAGAGAAGGGAAACCAAGTCAATTGAATTATTCTTGCTTTTCTGAGCTATAGTCAGAGTCTCAGTCTATTCACCAGAGTCATGATAAACTAGTTCATCTAACATCAATCTATTAAATAATTTCTCCACTAAAATAAATTTGCCAGGTATAACCCAGCGTGATATCTCCAATGAGGAAAGGAAATGCTGATTCCGAAGTAGTTGGTAGGAAGTATAAACACAGTCCAGTCGGGCAACGCTGGCAGTCCCTTTGCCCTCAGTCATAGTGATGAATGAAGGAGGGAACTAAAAATAACTGCACCACAGCTGGTAAGAAGCGGAGCAACAGCACCTGATTTTCTGCAACCCTTTTTGTAGATGCTAACCTGTATATGGCAGAATGAGAAAACGGATGCAACTTAAAAGATGAGGCAGCGTTCAGAAAACTCTAGATATTAAAGAGTAGCATAATAAGCATGGATGACTTGTCCCTAGCTACTGGCTAAGATTTTAAATTCCAGGAGCTTAGGAAACCCAGCCAAAGGATGTAGTCTTTCTTCATTGTCTGTGACAAGATCGTGCAGCTGTTCCAAACACAGCACATATCACATGACCAGCGTGTAGAATCCTATCTTGGCAACATATCATGGTGTGAAATGTTACAACTTTGACATAGCAGTCAAGAAAAATATGAAATGAAATGAAATGTATAAAAACAAGCTTGTGCAAGCATGGGAACAGTTTTTGAAAAAATTAGAGTCTTACTCCATAACCTACTCAGGCCAAAAGAGTCAAACCATTTGAAGCTGGTTCCATTGCGACCACAATTTCAATGACAGTCCTACTCACTAAATTGTCTACTTGTTGCTTCCTCTCTCCTCCACTTTTCTGCTCTTATTTGCCCATAGATATAGACACTATATTGTCAGGACGATCTTGTTCTTTAGGGGGAAAAAAGATCTTAATGGCATTTTTCTCTTTATGATTAAAAAAAAATCTTGTGAATTCAAATAAAGATTGAAATAAATGTAACTATTGCTTGAGGGCCTATTACTAATTATATAAGTGCTGGATATTATGAGCAGGGTTGTACATAGTTTGTGCAGTTGGGCATGTTGGTACCCAGCCAAAGTGCAAGTGGAGGCTGAAATCTTCCCCCAGGATGAAGAGCCTCCTTCCTCTAATTTGTCCACTGATGATGCCTATTTGCAATTTGTCTGCTGAAGGTGATTCTGGCAGTGGCACAGCTAGAAGAAGGACCTCAGTCCTGGTTTTCCTTGAAAAAGGAATTCAGCAAAGAGACCAAGATTGTGAAATAGAGACCGCATTTATTAGAAGCAAAGTACACGTGGAAGAGCACATGGGCAAACTAGGAGCGAGTTGAGCACAATAGGGGCGGCTTAAGTTCCTTACATGGGGCCAGTTTTCGAAGTTGTCTCTGACCAATCATCTGAGGACCTCTTCTGTGCATGCTTTGGGCTAGGAAATCCCCTTGACTACAAGAATGAGAAAATTATGGTTGCTTTGTCTTTAACCTAATAAGGCCCAACGCTCCTGCTGGTATCTCAAACTGTTAGCAGGAGACCACTTGCAGCTGCTCAGCCTGGTGGGGCCTATCTATCTCCTACATCAAAGGGGGTGTCTTCTATTAAGTCACACAAACATAGTGGTACGCAAGCAAGGATCCCAAATATGATAAGAAACTAATCAAATGTAGAAACAAAACAAAAAACCAAAAACTTGACAGGTTTACAAGGGCCAAGGAAATAAAAAGAACTGAAAGTGGAGAGTATTGTTTTTATAAAAGGCCCAGAAGGCTGGACCTTGAAGTAAGAGCAAGATTGGGTATCTGGAGAGAAAGTTGTAGGTCAGTATCATGGGGCATTGGAGTTAGATGGGACCCCAGTGAGTATATCCGCAAGAGCTACATCATTCATTCAAATTTGCATGAGATTAGAGCTGTGCTCAGCAACTGAGAAGATACATGTTCCTCTCCCTGTACTTTTATTGCTACAGAAAACTCTTTAAAATTTTTAAGAAAGATATCCCAAAAAACAGGAAGAATTTTTATATGTTTAACTGAAAATATATTTCTGCTCTGAATTTTGCCTCAGAAGAGTACAACAATTCAGGGTTTTATAAAAATAGAAACTGTCAAAGAAAAGAATGAGTTGATTGGTTGTTTGGGAGGAAAAGTACTGATTCCATTGAAGAGTCACATGTACATGTTGTAGAAAAAAAGATTAAGTAAGGTAATCACAGAGGATGGAAAAAGATATAAAAGATGTAGGCCATGAAGATTTGCCTAAAAATCAAGTGAATGATTTTTAATGTGAGGAAATCATGCATCTTTTAATGTGGGAAAATGCATCTTTTTTCTTTACATAGATGTAGTACTTTAAAATAGCTTTCAAATAACAAATCTCACAATAATGACAGGGATTGCTACATTTCTTCTATTTTAATACTCAAAGCCATGTTGATCACACCAGTTAAGTTCATCCATATAAGGGGCACCTTATTCATTTTCTTCCATGCCTCTTATCCTTTCATGACCATTACTGACTCCCTTTCTTTTCAGTATCTTCATTTCCTGCTTGCCCTTCACCATATTTCTCCCTCCCTAATGTCCTAACTCACTTCCTAACAACCAACAGTGTGAAAAGTCCAACCCAGTACAATGTCTTTATTATACTCAAATATGTGTAGAAATGAGGTCAACTATTTCTGTGCTCACTGGATTTCTCTGTTATAAACCTACACATCCAAAGTCCTAAAGTGTAGCCAGACTGGAAGAGATCCAAAGGAATCAACCAGGAACAAAAGAACAATATAAAAGAACAATATAAATGAAGCCTCTTGAGGAAAAGAAGTGTTCCTCCAAAGCCACGCATATGCTGCTGCTTTCTCTACCTACGACATCACTCTCCCATGACACGTGCTACTCGGCAGGCTTTCCTACAAGTCATCCTCTAACTTGGTGCCATCCGCTCTGCAAAGCCTGCCCCGACTTCTTACTCTGGGGGCTCTCACAGCAGTCCATTTAACTAACTGTTAAAGCATTTACCATGAATCCTTGGTGAAAGAGGATCAGGTCTACCCACCTCATCTACGTTGAAAACCTGGTAGAAACAGGAGGAAGGAGGGAAGGAGGGAGAGAATAAAAGGAAAGGAGAAAGAAAAAGAAAAGGAAGGGGAAATGAAAAGAGAAGGAAATATGTTTAATTCTGAAGAAGAGAAGCTATTAAAAATATAATAGCTTTATTGAGACATATGAAGAACTGTCACATAAAAAAGAAGCCTCATTCTACATGGTTTAGCAAGAAGAAGAGTGACCAGTGATAATAAGATTCAGACAGGCAGTTTCTGACACACCATAAGAACAAATTTTATGAAATTGTAGTTGTCTGAAATAGGATAAAGTACTATGTTCTTTGTCTCTGAGTATATCCATAAAAAGCCTGGAAAATTACTTTCAAGAGATGTTGTTGGGGGACGAGGGGAAGATGGCGGAAGAGTAAGACGCAGAGATCACCTTCCTCCCCACAGATAGACCAGAAATACATCTACACGTGGAACAACTCCTACAGAACACCTACTGAACGCTGGCAGAAGACCTCAGACCTCCCAAAAGGCAAGAAACCCCCCACGTACCTGGGTAAGGCAAAAGAAAAAACAATAAACAGAGACAAAAGGATAGGAACGGGACCTACACCAGTGGGAGGGAGCTGTGAAGGAGGAAAGGTTTCCAAACACTAGAAGCCCCTTCGCGGGCGGAGACTGCGGGTGGCGGAGGGAGAAAGCTTCGGAGCCATGATGGAGAGCACAGCAACAGGGGTGAGGAGGACAAAGCGGGGAGATTTCCGCACAGAGGATCGCTGCCGACCGGCACTCACCAGCCCGAGAGGCTTGTCTGCTCACCCGCCGGGGAAGGCGAGGCTGGGAGCTGAGGCTCGGGCTTCGGTCGGAGCGCAGGGACAGGACTGGGGATGGCGGCGTGAACACAGCCTGCAGGGGGTTAGTGCTCCACGGCTAGCCGGGAGGGAGTCCGGAGAAAAGTCTGGACTTACCGAAGATGCTAGAGACGTTTTCTTACCTCTTTGTTTCCTGGTGTGCGAGGAGAGGGGATTAAGAGCGCTGCTTAAAGGAGCTCCAGAGACGGGCGCGAGCCGCAGCTAAAAGCGCGGACCCCAGAGACGGGCATAAGACGCTAAGGCTGCTGCTGCCGCCACCAAGAAGTCTGTGTGCGAGCACAGGTCACGATCCACACCCCCCTTCCGGGGAGCCTGTGCAGCCCGCCACTGCCAGGGTCCCGGGATCCAGGGACAACTTCCCCGGGAGAACGCACGGCGCGCCTCAGGCGGGTGCAACATCACGCTGGCCTCTGCCGCTGCAGGCCCGCCCCGCACTCCGTGCCCCTCCCACCCCCGGCCTGAGTGAGCCAGAGACCCTGAATCAGCGGCTCCTTTAACCCCGTCCTGTCTGAGCGAAGAACAGGCGCCCTCAGGCGACCTACACGCAGAGGTGGGGCCAAATCCAAAACTGAGCCCCGGCAGCTGTGCGAACAAAGTAGAGAAAGGGAAATCTCTCCCAGCAGCCTCAGAAGCAGCGGATTAAAGCTCCACAATCAACTTGATGTACCTGCACCTGTGGAATACCTGAATAGACGGCCAATCATCCCAAATTGAGGAGGTGGACTTTCAGAGCGAGATTTATGATTTTTTCGCCTTTTCCTCTTTATGTGAGTGTGTATGTGTATGCTTCTGTGTGAGATTTTGTCTATATAGCTTTGCTTCCACCATTAGTCCTAGGGTTCTATACGTCCGCTTTTTGTTTTTTTTCTTTAAAAAAATTTTTTTTCTTAATAATTATTTTTATTTTAATAACTTTATTTTATCTTACTTTATCTTATTTTATCTTCTTTCTTTTTTCTTTCCTTCCTTCCCTCCCTCCCTTCCTCCCCCCTACATCCGTCTTTCTTTCTTTCTTTCTTTCTTTCCTTTTTCTCCCTTTTATTCTGAGCCATATGGATGAAAGGCTCTTGGTGCAGCAGCCAGGAGTCAGTGCTGTGTCTCTGAGGTGGGAGAGCCAACTTCAGGACACTGGTCCACAAGAGACCTCCCAACTCCACATAATATCAAACAGTGAAAATCTCCCAGAGATCTCCATCTCAACGCCAGCACCCAGCTTCACTCAACGACCAGCAGGCTACAGTGCTGGACACCCTATGCCAAACAACTAGCAAGACAGGAACACAACCCCACCCATTAGCACAGAGGCTGCCTAAAATCATAATAAGGCCACAGACACCCCAAAACACACCACCACACGTGGACCTGCCCACCAGAAAGACAAGATCCAGCCTCATCCACCAGAACACAGGCACTAGTCCCCTCCACCAGGAAGCCTACACAACCCACTGAACCAACTTTAGCCACTGGGCACAGACAACAAAAACAACGGGAACTAAGAACCTGCAGCCTGCAAAAAGGAGACCCCAAACACAGTAAGATAAACAAAATGGGAAGACAGAAAAACACACAGCAGATGAAGGAGCAAGATAAAAACCCACCAGACCTAACAAATGAAGAGGAAATAGGCAGTCTACCTGAAAAAGAATTCAGAATGATGATAGTAAAGATGATCCAAAATCTTGGAAATAGAATAGACAAAATGCAAGAAACGTGTAACAAGGACCTAGAAGAACTAAAGATGAAACAAGCAACGATGAACAACACAATAAATGAAATTAAAAGTACTCTAGATGGGATCAATAGCAGAATAACTGAGGCAGAAGAACGGATAAGTGACCTGGAAGATAAAATAGTGGAAATAACTATGTGCAGAGCAGAATAAAGAAAAAAGAATGAAAAGAACTGAGGACACTCTCAGAGACCTCTGGGACAACATTAAACGCACCAACATTCGATTTATAGGGGTTCCAGAAGAAGAAGAGAAAAAGAAAGGGACTGAGAAAATATTTGAAGAGATTATAGTTGAAAACTTCCCTAATACGGGAAAGGAAATAGTTAATCAACTCCAGGAAGCACAGAGAGTCCCATACAGGATAAATCCAAGAAGAAATATGCCAAGACACATATTAATCAAACTGTCAAAAATTAAATACAAAGAAAACATATTAAAAGCAGCAAGGGAAAAACAACAAATAACACACAAAGGAATCCCCATAAGGTTAACAGCTGATCTTTCAGCAGAAACTCTGCAAGCCAGAAGGGACTGGCAGGACATATTTAAAGTGATGAAGGAGAAAAACCTGCAACCAAGATTACTCTACCCAGCAAGGATCTCATTCATATCTGATGGAGAAATTAAAAACTTTACAGACAAGCAAAAGCTGAGAGAGTTCAGCACCACCAAACCAGCTTTACAACAAAGGCTAAAGGAACTTCTCTAGGCAAGAAATACAAGAGAAGGAAAACACCTACAATAACAAACCCAAAACAATTAAGAAAATGCGAATAGGAACATACATGTTGATAATTACCTTAAATGTAAATGGACTAAATGCTCCCACCAAAAGACACAGATTGGCTGAATGGATACAAAAACAAGACCCATATATATGCTGTCTACAAGAGACCCACTTCAGACCTAGAGACACATACAGACTGAAAGTACGGGGATGGAAAAAGATATTCCATGCAAATGGAAACCAAAAGAAAGCTGGAGTAGCAATTCTCGTATCAGACAAAATAGACTTTAAAATAAAGACTATTAGAAGAGACAAAGAAGGACACTACATAATGATCAAGGGATCAATCCAAGAAGAAGATGTAACAATTGTAAATATTTATGTACCCAACATAGGAGCACCTCAATATATAAGGCAAATACTAACAGCCATAAAAGGGGAAATCGACAGTAACACACTCATAGTAGGGGACTTTAACACCCCACTTTCACCAATGGACAGTTCATCCAAAATGAAAATACATAAGGAAACACAAGGTTTAAATGATACATTAAACAAGATGGACTTAGTTGATATTTGCAAATGAAGCAACTGACAAAGGATTAATCTCCAAAATTTATAAGCAGCTCATGTAGCTCAATAACAAAGAAACAAACAACCCAATCCAAATATGGGCAGAAGACCTAAATAGACATTTCTCCAAAGAAGATATACAGATTGCCAACAAACACATGAAAGAATGCTCAACATCATTAATCATTAGAGAAATGCAAATCAAAACTGCAATGAGATATCATCTCACACCAGTCAGAATGGCCATCATCAAAAAATCTAGAAACAATAAATGCTGGAGAGGGTGTGGAGAAAAGGGAACACTCTTTCACTGCTGGTGGGAATGTGAATTGGTACAGACACTATGGAGAACAGTATGGAGGTACCTTAAAATACTTCAAATAGAACTACCATATGACCCAGCAATCCCACTACTGGGCATATACCCTGAGAAAACCATAATTCAAAGAGTCATGTACCAAAATGTTCATTGAAACTCTATTTACAATAGCCCGGAGATGGAAACAACCTAAGTGTCCATCATGGGATGAATGGATAAAGAAGATGTGGCACATATATACAATGGAATGTTACTCAGCCATAAAAAGAAACGAAATTGAGCTATTTGTAGTGTGGTGGATGGACCTAGAGTCTCTCATACAGAGTGAAGTAAGTCTGAAAGAGAAAGACAAATACCGTATGCTAACACATATATATGGAATTTAAGAAAAAAATGTCATGAAGAACCTAGGGGTAATACAGGAATAAAGACACAGACCTACTAGAGAATGGACTTGAGGATATGGGGAGGGGGAAGGGTAAGCTGTGACAAAACAAGAGAGTGGCATGGACATATATACACTACCAAACATAAAATAGATAGCTAGTGAGAGCATAGCACAGGGAGATCAGCTCGGTGCTTCATGACCGCCTGGAGGGGTGGGATAGGGAGGGTGGGAGAGAGGGAGACGCAAGAGGGAAGAGATATGGGAACATATGTATATGTATAACTGATTCACTTTGTTATAAAGCAGAAACTAACACACCATTGTAACGCAATTATACTCCAATAAAGATGTAAAAAAAAAAAGATGTTGTGAGATTTATATAGTGGATAATGGTTGGACCAGATTAACATTGAAGATACTTTCAAGCTTGGATTATATTCTTTTGTTGAACTTCAACATCTTCAGATGAGGTACTACATTGATTAAGGCTATGTATTTTTTTCCCTCTGTCTCTCTCTCTTTTTTTAAGTTATTGAGCCCTGCACAAAGGGTAATATTTTCAACAAATATTTATTTTACAAATCTGCAAAGATTTGGAAGAACAAAAAACATTTCATGAAGTCCTTATGATAAGTTATCACATTACACAGATTGACATCTGAAAACAGTTTTAAAAAGTACAAGGCAATGAGACATACCGCAAGCAAATATTTTTATGCCTACTGTACATGAGAAAAAAAGAATTTCAAAATATATAAACCATATTTCACAGAAAAATATTTGTGATGCATAAACAAAAGCTATGAGTAGACTCCATACAAATAATTATGATAATTTCTAAATATAGTCATTACACATTTATATCATGTGTTTAGCTTGTTACATGTGGGTATATCTAGATTGTGCTGTGTTGATCAAAAGTTGTGTGACTTTTTTTGCCAATATTTGGAAACTGGAAAAACTTAAAGTGAATTTTTCCATTATTTATTAAGCCCATATGAATTTCAAGGATTATTTATGAGCACAGTTTGATACATTTATAAGGTTCCCAGTGATGGATTTGTTTATAAAAGTATGTTAATGCCTAGAAAGTGTACTCAAACAAAATTTTCATGTGAACTTTTCCATCAAAAGGAACACTAATTCTGAATTTATCCTAACGACTTGGATTCCAATCCCTCTTTGGCCAGGTTTCCTTAATGGGTTAGCCATTTCCTGAGCACCCACTCCATGCCAGGGATTTTACATGTGTACCAAGGAAGCCCTGGCTGAGTTCATGCCGTAAGAAATTTCTTTTTCAATTGAGAGAAAACTAATTAGGAACTGGACTGGGCTTGATGTAGCCCCATGTGAACTAGACATCTGAAGTCCCACAGATGGTCTTACTTAACACTAAAGAACTTAGATTTTAGGAAAAGAATCTGACGTTCAACTACCGTGGGAACTGGGCACTGCATTGTTAATGCCATGGGTCCAAACTGGAGTCTTACTCCTAAAAAATGATAATGAAAAACCAGCATTTACTGTAGACCTTGAAACTATGCTTTTCATCCGAAAAGTGACAGAGAGTTCAAAATCATGAGCATACTTTACTAAAAATAACCAAAAATCATGAATCTATGAGTAACAGCTAATTCCTGCAAGCTTCTGAACACAAAGGAGACATAGAGCTACAACCCTTAATTGTCATGTAGAAAAACAGGTTGTGCATAATTTTATGAATAAAGGCAAACTAATGTTGAGTAGCTTTAAAGAAGATATTTTCTTTCCCATGAAAATGTAATGACAAATTGATGGTTCAACTTTCAGTAGAAGCCATCTTTAACATTTTTGTTCTAATTTTGGGGGAGCTAGTTCAATCAAATATTGTGGTCTGGTATAGTTTTGACCATTTCCCTCCCCCCCACCAAAAAAAAATTTTTAAACACATTAGTGGTATTTTATTCAACTGTGGAACACACGTCTGCCACAGTGCTCTGACTGTTCCACTATACTCTGTATCAGACTCTAGGCATGCAAAGGGCGTAGATCTAAAATGGAAGGTTTGTGAAAGGAATCACTATGCATAGTAGTCATCACTGAATAGGCAGAAAGCTTAGTAGACTGAGATGAGGGCCAGGAGGTTGAAGATTTAAAAAATCAAGAGGGCTTCCCTGGTGGCACAGTGGTTGAGAGTCCGCCTGCCGATGCTGGGGACACGGGTTCGTGTCCCGGTCCGGGAAGATCCCACATGCCGCGGAGCGGCTGGGCCCGTGAGCCATGGCCGCCGAGCCTGCGCGTCCGGAGCCTGTGCTCCGCAACGGAAGAGGCCAAAACAGTGAGAGGCCCGCATACCGCAAAAAAAAATAAAATAAAAAATCAAGAGGTGATTTTCTTTTTTTCCCAACCTTATTGATAGGTAATTAACAAATAACACTGTATAAGTTGTACAACATGATGATTTGATATATGTATATATTGTGAAATGATTACAATAAGGTCAGTTAGCATATTCATCATCTCACATAATTACCGTTTTGTGTGAATGTGGTGAGAACATTTCAGAGATGATGTGATTTTGAATATGATTTTATGATTCTGAATCTTTCAGTTCCAAGGATTGTTTTTTATTTCCTTAACCACTTAGTTACTAGCCTCCACATCTCTTTTTTGTTCCCTCTTTCTCTCAGGGTTTTCTTTTTCAAATGTTACGGGATTCTCCTGGGAACATAACCTTTGTAATATGAGGCATATTTTAGAACCAGATCTGATCCAGTGACC
The DNA here is from genome assembly GCF_005190385.1 of Monodon monoceros. Classification (NCBI taxonomy): domain Eukaryota; kingdom Metazoa; phylum Chordata; class Mammalia; order Artiodactyla; family Monodontidae; genus Monodon; species Monodon monoceros. The sequence goes on along the minus strand of NW_021703771.1, from coordinate 14,810,877 downwards.
ATGGGATCAGAACCATTCTTTTATTCCTCATGGAACATAATGGCACCGATCATGTTTTAGAATAAAACAGGAAGGTAAACAAAACACCTTTCCAACTTTCAAGTAACATACAACATAATGAGCAAAGATCTGGAAAGCGGACTTAACTATTTTTCAGTCTACAAAGAGTTTCAAAGGCATGACCGTCCTTTGCTGCACTGATGTCTCTCCTAATTTGCTGAGGAGCGGGGTTGATGGCAGGGGATGGAATCCAGGAAGCTGTATATAAGCCATTGCTATTATTTTCTTCTTTTGAGGAAGCCTGGCATTCTAGGGATAAGGAAGATGTCTGAGCCAAAACTCGAATCTTACTTGATTTACTTCCTTCTCCATAAACTTTTCAACTTTGTGAGTGTTACCCTGGCTCTACACACTTTGCTTCTCCTTTCCTTACTTCCACTTAGATGGTAAACTTCTTGAAGACATAATGGTGTCTTTTTTTTTTTTCCTCTGAGTGTCCCTCAAGTTGCCATCATCATGCTTTGTACACAAATGCTTAGTGAATTCTTCTTGGATTATAAAGTTTGCATTAATGAAAAGGAAACCATAAACTACTACTATCAAAGTAGTAAAATAAAACTTTCCAAAAGCTACTAGAGTTTAACAGGCTTCTTACCAAAAAGTAAAGTGTTTGTACTCAATTGCCTATAATGTCGTGTGCACAGTAAGCCCATTCAGTGTTGTGTTGAATTTTCCACTGGTCAGATAATGCATGGATAGGGGTGTTCAAATTAATGAGGAAGAGAGAGAGAAGCACTGTAAACGTATTAATTAAAAATTACTCCTCAGAAAATCTATAAGATAAAACCTATTTTTATTTCAGCATACGTGGCAGATACCATAGGTTGCCGAGAAAAAGCTATTCCCCTCCTGTTCCACTGGCTATCCTCCCTCCCTCCATGATAATTTGAAAATGTCAGCTATTCAAGTTACCAGCTTCAAATGCCTGTAGATGAGACATAAAAGGATTCCACAGAGAGGCTCTTAGTCATAAGGTTCACTCCCTGATGAAAAGAGCAAGACCCGTGAGGACATTTCTCTCACCCCGTATCCCCTGCCTTTGTATTTCTGTGGGTCCTACAGTGGCAGGCATCTTGCAACCATGAGAAAACATGTGGAGGATGAAAGGCAGCACCCAGAGGCTGGGGAAAAGTGAGGACTGAAGGAGGCTGGCCTCCCAATGCTGGACTTGTGAAGTGGGGCAGTGTAAAACTCCATTGTTTAAGAGACATTTATCCAAGTGTGCTGTCCTGCATGTGAGATGTTCTGCTCTGCTAAAAAGTTTACATACATCACCTCATTTTATTCTTTTCTTTAATTTTTATTTTATAATGGAGTATAGCTGATTTACACTGTTGTGTTAGTTTCAAGTGTACAGCAAAGTGACTCAGTTATACACATACCTATATCTATTCTTTTTCAGATTCTTTTCCCATATAGGTTATTACACAGTATTGAGTAGAGTGCCCTGTGCTATACAGTAGGTCCTCGTTAGTTATCTATTTTATATACAGTAGTAGGTATATGTTAATCCCAAACTCCTAATTTAGCCCTCCCCCCTCCACCTTTCCTCTTTGGGAACCATAAGTTTATCTTCTAAGTCTGTGAATCTGTTTCTGTTTTGTAAATAAGTTCACTTGTATCATTGTTTTTAGATTCCACATATAAGTGATAGATGTGGCACATATACACAATGGAATATTACTCAGCCATAAAAAAGAATGAAATAATGCCATTTGCAGCAACATGGATGGATCTAGAGATTATCATACTAAGTGAAATAAATCAGACAGAGAAAGACAAGTATCATTTTATTCTTCAAACAGCCCTGTGAGAAGATGTCTGCAGTCTGTTTCAATGAATAAGGAAATCGGGGCTCAGGAGGTTCAGTTCCACCCCAAGGCCATCCTATATGGCAAGCTTGGGGTTCAAAGCCACAACTACCTGAGACCGGACAGTCTATACTTTAATGATACTTTAAAACTAAATGATTGGCTCAATTCTCATTGTTGAAAGCATGCACAAGCATCTAGTTCAATGCAATTCAGCTTTACTTTAAAAGAGATGGCAGGCTTCCCTGGTGGTGCAGTGGTTGAGAGTCCGCCTGCCGATGCAGGGGACACGGGTTCGTGCCCCGGTCCGGGAAGATCCCACATGCCGCAGAGCGGCTGGGCCCGTGAGCCATGGCCGCTGAGCCTGCGCTCCGCAATGGGAGAGGCCACAACAGTGAGAGGCCCACGTACCGCAAAAAAAAAAAAAAGATGGCAGAAGACAGCAATATTGGGCAAAGGTCTTTGGGGATGGCTGATAAATCAGGATTCGTCATGATGAAGAGTTTTCTGATTTCACACCCTATAACTTGGGCAGGTAACATAATCCCCCAAGAGGCTCAAGTCTGGGACTATGCATTTGTAGTATTCAATAAGGGCGTCTGCGTAAGAGGCACTCAGTAAATATCCATGTATGAATGAATAAGTGAATGACTGCTGACTATTGGGATAAGTGAGGAAGTACACACATAAGGATCAGGTCAAATTCATTCTCTGAGTAGCCACAGGAGGCTCAAGTAGCATGTAGTACGTCAACTGTTTATTGAATGAAGGAAGGAAGGAGAGAGAAGGAAGGAGGGAAGAAAGAAGGAACCTAAGAGAAGTCACTGTCATAATTGAATGGCAGCCACACTTGAATACTGAAGCACTGGTCCAGGTCCCTCCCACCACTCTCATTGATTTTTAGGGTCCCAGTGATCACACAGACAATACTTCAATCCTACCATCTCTTCCACGGGATTTCCTGATCTTGGCTTCTAATCTCCTTGATCTCCAGTGGCTGGAGACATGGCCCTACAACTGGATCTCTTTGATGCCATTTGACTCCATGTGAGTTTGTACAGATGGCTGCTATTTGATCATTGACCTGCCTGCTCAGTCTTACATGAATTTTCTGATTCTTGGATATCTATCATGACTTTAGTGCAATACACTCCTGCCCTTTTTACCTTTTTCCTTAGATTTCTTTCTCGTCAGAGTTGCTTCTGGACCTGTGTCCCAACATGTTCCTAGGTATTCTACCTCATTCCCATCTACTATGGCCTGAATGTGTGTCATCCCAAAATTCACATGATGGAATCCTAATGTCCAATGTGATGATGTTAGAAGGCAGGGCCTTTAGGAGATGAGGGTGGAGTTCTCATGAACGGAAATAGTGCTTTTACAAAAGACATCCCACTATATACACTACTACATATAAAATAGATAACCAACAAGGACCTACCGCACAGCACAGGGAACTATGCTCAATATCTTATAATAATCTATAATGGAAAAGTATCTAAAAAAGAACATGTATATATATACATATATATATGTATATATATATATATATATATATATATATATATACGTAACTGAATCACTCTGCTGTACACCTAAAACAAAAAATTGTAAAACAACTATATTTCAATAAAAATTTTTAAAAGAGAGAGAAAGAGATTCCACTGAGTTCCCTAGCCCTTTCCACCATGTAAGGATACAATGAGAAGTCTGCACCCTAGAAAAGGGCTTTTATCTAACCATGCTGGCACCCTGATCTTGGATTTCCAGCCTCCAGAACTGTGAGCAGAAAATTCCTGCCATTTATAAGGCACCCAGTCTGTGGTATTTTGTTAGAGCAGGCCGAATTGCTTAAGACATTAATATGCATTCATTCTCATTCAAGGTGTTGCTTGAACCTTAGGTGTGTTTATTTACAACACACTAATGCAGTGGTTCTCAGGGTGTGGTCCCAGAAACAGCAGAATAAGCATCACCTGGAAACTGGTGAGAAATGCACATTCTTAAGCTCTACCCCAGACCACCCAGACCTACTGATTCATTGGAATGGGGCCCAGCAATCTGTGTTTTAACGAATCCTCCAACAGATTCTCATGAGTTCAAAAGCTCGAGAAGCACTACACAAATGATACTAATGGATTTTATTTTGAAAGAAACACATTTGTCGTTATCTTTTAGGTACAGAAACTATGATAAACACTTTTATTAAATCACTGAAAAGGAGAGGTAATAGACTGAATTTCTGGGCTTAGTTCGGACTTGAAAGCAAAGACTGATATAAGAATGAAAACATTGGTAGTTTTTCTGGGAAGTAATACCAAGAAGTAGGATTTGGGAAGCACTGAGGTCACTATCCTCAGCAATAAAAATTCAGCTTTGCTAGGGCCTCTCAGATGAGTACAGGAAAAAAAAAAAAAAAAAACCCACCATAAGCAAAAAGGAAAGACAACTGATGGACTGGGAATAAATATTTGCAAATGATGCAACCAACAAGGGCTTAATTTCCAAAATATACAAACAGTTCATACAACTTAATAACAAAAAACAACCCAATCAAAAAATGGGCAGAAGACCTAAATAGACATTTCTCCAAAGAAGACATACAGATGGCCAACAGACACATGAAAAGATGCTCAACATCACTAAGTATAAGAGAAATGCAAATCAAAACTACAATGAGGTAACATTTCACATGGCTCAGAATGGCCGTAATTAAAAAGTCTACAAATAACAAATGCTGGAGAGGGTCTGGAGAAAAGGGAAGCTTCCTGCACTGTTGTAGGAATGTAAATTGGTGCAGTCACTATGGAGAGCAGTATGGAGGTTCCTCAAAAAATTAAAAATAGAGTTGCCATATGATCCTGCAATCCCACTCCTGGACATATATCCAGATGAAACTATAATTCAAAAAGATACAGGCACACCTATGTTCATAGCAGCACTATTCACAATAGCCAAGACATGGAAGAAACATAAATGTCCATCTTCAGGTGGAATCTAAAATGTAACACAAATGAACTTATCTATGAAACAGAAACAGACTCACAGACATAGAGAACAGACTTGTCATTGCCAAGGGGGAGGTGGGGTAAGGGAGGGATGGATTGGGAGTTTGGGATTAGCAGATGCAAATAATTATGTATGTGTATAACTGAATCACTTTGCTGTACACCAGAAGTTACCAAAACATTGTAAATCAACTATACTTCAATAAAATAAATTTATTAAAAAAGAAAAAAAACCCAGAACATTTCATACAAAGTCTAGGAGTGTGGAACACTTACCCACTGATTCCTGTCCCCCAGTCTTTTAAGGCTTGCCCAAGGACTACCAATGCCCTTGCACTATGGCTGTACCTGTGTGGAACTAAGGTTGGCAGCTTTGGTTGGAGAAAGTCCTGAGGCAGAAATGTGGAATGAAGCATGGGAGGCCCCTGAGGCAGGACCCTTCCTGTGCACAGACATGCCCATCACAGCTAGGACTCTAATTCCATGTGGGCTGAGAGGCTGGAACAAAGTGGGGCATCAAAGACTTCTGCTACCACTCCTGTTATAAAATTACCCTGAAGTGTTTACAGGGTTGCAGAAGGGCAAGCCTTAGTAACAGGAGACAAAAGATTGGTAAGTTGCTTTTCTTGTTTGCTTGTTTTTAACTCACAGTAGTTCCATTTTTACTTTAGTTATATTTGACCTGACTGACGAGAGTTGCATTTTATGAACAATTACTATTTTTTACATGAGCCATGCTTTATAACCAACCACAATTATCTGATACATGTTTCACAAACCTCGACACCCAGACAAACTTAGACGGGAGTCAGGGTCTGAGAACATGGCTTAGATAATGATGGATAGTCACAAAACATGATAAATAAGTCTACTGATTAAAAGGGTTTTTCACTACATCAAAAATTATGAGTATTTACCACTACTATATGTAAAATAGATAAACAACAAGGACCTACTGTAGAGCATAGGGAACTGTATGCAATATCTCATAATAACCTATAATGGAAAAGAATCTGTAAAAGAATATATATATGTATAAGTAAATCACTGTGCTATACACAAGAAACTAACACAATATTGTAAATCAATTATACATCAATTTAAAAAATTAGTGTATTTACAAATATAGAGTAGAGACAATGCACAGAGTCATAAGGGAAAAAAAACTGTGGATCAAATAATTTGCTTTATAGTTTTTTAAATTGTTTTCCTATTTATAAAGGAAGATTCATATTTCTGATTCTTATTTTCCTTTCTCAAAGAGAAAGCTTATGCCATATTGTTTTTGAAGTAGGCATTTCCCTTCTCTATGATTTAAAAAAAATAGGATTTAGTGAAACAGTAATCATGCCCAATCATGTGGTCAGTGAATTCAGTTCTTCTGTCTCTTCACCTCCACACTCTGCACACTAAACACCAGAGCCTGCCGGTTGTCCTGCAGTGTTATTTTCCCCTTCCTCCACAGAGAAAGAACCCCCAGTTTTTAGCTAGGCAGTTGACTGATCAGCAAAAAGCCTGCTAATCCCAGCTTCCCTTGCAGCTAGTTGTGACCGTGTGATTAAATCTGGCCAGTGAGATAGAAGGAGAAATGTCACATGGCAGCTTTTAGCAGCTTTCTTAAAATCCAGCCTGAACATGCCCTTTGCTCCCTTTTTCTTCTTCCCTTCCTTCCTACCGACTGATACAGCTGTGATGCTTTAGCAACCATTTGATCCTTTAGATGATCTGGGGCAGGGGTCAGCAAACTACAGCCCCAGAGACAAATGACGCCAGCTGCCTATTTTTATACAGTCACAAGCAAAGAATGGATTTTACATTTTTAGATGCTGAAAAAACTCAAAGACAAATAGTATTTCATGACACATGAAAATTATTTGAAATTCACATGTTAGCACCCATTAAAAAAATGTACTGAAACACAACCACGTTCATTAGTTTACTTACTGTTTACGGCTGCTTTCGCACTACAATGGCAGCACTGAGTGGTTACAAGAGACCTTATGATCCACAAAGCCTAAATATTTGGTATCTAGCCCTTTAGAGAAAAAGATTGTTGACACCTACTCTTGGCAACAGTATGCAGAGTAATAAGATAGAAAATAGAAGGAGCCTAGGTCCTTCAGGTCTTTGTGGAGTGAAACTGCTATGCATTCTGGACAAGGTATCACCAAACCTTCCTGTGATAGTGAAACAAACACCTATCTTTTTAAGCCAATGTTCCATAATCTAGTACACTGAATATTGGCCCCAATTCCTCACCTCTCCCTGTATCCCACCTGCTATGTGTCTTTACAGTTCTTCCCACAAAAGGCATAGTATTTTTCCCCAACCCTTACCTTTGGCCTTGGCCAGTGGAATATTAGCAGCTGAGGCTTGAAATGTATATGCGCAGTTGAGCTTGTCCTATTTTGCTTGTCATTGTCATGAGAAGAAATTGGCTTATTAGCCTGCAGGTCCCTGAAGAATGAGAGACAGAAGGATTTGAAGTTCACCTTCAGATCTGCAGGTGAAGCAGAACTCCACCCAACCCCCGCTGATCCACAGACCTTCAGCTGGAACCACCTTAGCTGGAACCACCCCAAGACCTGTGAGCATGATAAATGCTTGACTGCTGCATGCCATTAAGTTTTGGAGCGGTTTGTTTTGCAGCAACACTTGACTGATACAGGTGGTCCTTTTTAGTCTGTTATTTGCAGCCAAACCTAAACCTACACTGTGGTCTCTGTCAATTATCTCATAACTGAGAAGACAAAAAATTCTAAGCTTTCTGAAGAGGTATTATGCTATGGAATCCAGCAGACCTAGGTAATAATAATAATGAAGCCCACCTCTGTCCCATAACATTTGTGTAATCATAGACATGCTATCAACTGAGCCTTAGTTTCCTCATCTGAAATAAAACAATTATTCTATCTACATCATGGTGCTCGCTCAGAATTTAATTACAGACCCCTGGAATTCTCACTCCAGAATCTATCATCTTAATTTCTAACATTTAGTTGCTTCAACCTTTCCTTCCTTACAATCCTTGTATTCCTTATAGCCTAATTAGTATTTACTTTCAGGAGAAAATCATCCTTCTATATCTGGTAAGCTAAATGCACCACCAAGTGTTGACTCTGAAAGCAAAGAGTCAATTCCCACCTTTTTAAGAGTAGACTTGGTGGCACCCAGGTGTACCCTCAAATCAGTGGTGTCCTGGTAACTCACCTCCACACCCACCCGCCATTTATAGCAGTTGTAGATTTCCATGGTGTAAATATCACAAGGGCTGATTTCAAGCTACCAAGCTAAGTGTTCCTGATCAGGGCTTGGGAAGAATGTGCATAATGAGCTGTCTGGCCCACCACTGCCTTCAAGCTCACCATGTAAAGAGGCTACTCACATCTAGAAAGAGTCAAAGAATGAGTGCAAGCAACTGAACTTCCCTTCAGATGCCAGAGTCAGGAAGTAGCCTGATGGGTTACAAATTGACAGGCACAAATGCCTCAAAACCTGGACAATTAATATCACTGTAAGGCAGCGCAAAAGTGTTAAGACAGAAATGGTGGAGCCAGTGATGAGCCAAGGGGTAGTGTAGGTTACTGAAAAAAGGTATTTCAAAGTCAGATTTTTTCAAACGTGCTCACTCTACACATTCACACACACAGAGACATTAAAAATATATACTGGAGGGCTTCCCTGGTGGCACAGTGGTTGAGAGTCCGCCTGCCGATGCAAGGGACACGGATTCGTGCCCTGGTCCGGGAAGATCCCACATGCCGCGGAGCGGCTGGGCCCGTGAGCCATGGCCGCTGAGCCTGCGCGTCCAGAGCCTGTGCTCCGCAACGGGAGAGGCCACAATAGTGAGAGGCCCGCGTACCGCAAAAAAAAAAAAAAAAAAATATATATATATATATACTGGAATGAATGAGGTGTTTTCAAGTTCTGCTTCTCTGTGACTCAAAAAAGGAGTAATTAGACTGTGTTGGAGGATTGTATGCAAAACAATTATTCAGGAATCTTCAAAATTAATTCTGCTCATGTAGCCTTTATTGTAATCCTGTGAAACAATATTATCTTCTCTGTAACAAAACAAACTCTTAAGTGACAAAATTCTATTGATGTCTTCATTCCCTGTTATCCTTAATTAACCCAATATAATAAGCCAAATGTCTGCTTTGAATTTCAAGCTGCTTTTTTTTTTGTAGATTCTATATTTTTCATGAACAAAGGTGCCCTGCTTGAAAATGTTAATCTCCAAAGCAGTATTAGTTACTAAGCTACCAGCTCTATTTCCATGGTTTTAAAAAATACCTCAGACAGAGATTTGGAATGAAGATTTCCAAAATCTGGAACCAATCAAGAAATCAATCCCTAAAAATCTTGTTAGCTCGATTAAGTGTTTCCATCTAAAAAACAAGTTTTACTTTAGAACAAATCCAAATCCTCTGAATTAATTTTCCATTTTCCCTTTTTACTGTTCCAGCACTTCTTTTCATATATGCCTCTGTTTTTTCCAACATGGCAGATGTTTAAAAATTTTAATGAGTAGGGCAGCTTCAAGATGGCGGAAGAGTAAGACACGGATATCACGTTCCCCCCCACAAACACATCAGAAATACATCTACAGGTGGAACAACTCCTACAGAGCACCTACTGAACACTGGCAGAAGACCTCAGACCTCCCAAAAGCAAGAAACCCCCCACGTACCTGGGTAGGGGACAAGAAAAAAGAATAAACAGAGACAAAGGAATAGGGACGGGCCCTGCACCAGTGGGAGGGAGCTGTGAAGGAGGAAAGGGTTCCACACACTAGGAAGCCCCTTCACGGGCAGAGACTGTGGGTGGCGCAGGGGGGGGGGAGGTTCGGAGCCGCGGAGGAGAGCACGGCCACAGGGGTGCGGAGGGCAAAGCGGCGAGATTCCCGCACAGAGGATCGGTGCCGACCGGCACTCACCAGCCCGAAACGCTTGTCTGCTCACCCGCCGGGGCGGGCGGGGCTGGGAGCTAAGGCTCGGGCTTCGGGCGGAGCGCAGGGAGAGGACTGGGGATGGCGGCGTGAACACAGCCTGCAGGGGTTTAAGGCGCCACGGCTGGCAGGGAGGAAGTCAGGGGAAAAGTCTGGACCTGCCGAAGAGGCGAGAAACCATTGTTTCAGGGTGCGCGAGGGGAAGGGACTCAGAGCACCGCCTAATCGAGCTCCAGAGACGGGCGCGAGCCGCGGCTATCAGCGCGGACCCCAGAGACGGGCATGAGACGCTAAGGCTGCTGCTGCCGCCACCAAGAAGCCTGTGTGCGAGCACAGGTCACTCTCCACACCTCCCCTCCCAGAAGCCTGTGCAGCCCGCCACTGCCAGGGGCCCATGATTTAGGGACAACTTACCCGGGAGAACACACAGCGCCCTCAGGCTGGTGCAACTTCACGCAGGCCTCTGCCGAAGCAGGCCCGCCCCGCAAGCTGTGCCCCTCCCTCCCTCCGGGCCTGAGTGAGCCAGAGCCGCTGAATCAGCTGCTCCTTTAACCCCGTCCTGTCTGAGCGAAGAACAGGCGCCCTCAGGCGACCTACACGCAGAGGCGGGGCCAAATCCAAAGCTGAGCCCCGGCAGCTGTGCGAACAAAGAAGAGAAAGGGAAATCTCTCCCAGCAGCCTCAGAAGCAGCGGATTAAAGCTCCACAATCAACTTGATGTAACTGCATCTGTGGAATACCTGAATAGACAATGAATCATCCCAAATTCAGGAGGCGGACTTTGGGAGAAAAGATATATTATTTTTTCCCCTTTTCCTCTTTTTGTCAGTGTGTATGTGTATTCTTCTGTGTGTAATTTTGTCTGTATAGTTTTGCTTTCACCATTTGTCCTAGGGGTCAGTCCATCCGCTTTGTTTTTTTTCACTTTTTAAATTTTTTTCTTAATAATTATTTTTTATTTTAATAACTTTATTTTACTTTACTTCATTTTATTTTATCCTCTTTCTTTCTTTCTATTTTTTCTCCCTTTTATTCTGAGCCGTGTGGATGAAAGGCTCTTGGTACTCCAGCCAGGAGTCAGTGCTGTGCCTCTGAGGTGGTAGAGCCAACTTCAGGACACTGGTCCACAAGAGACCACCAGCTCCACGTAATATCAAAAGGGAAAAATCTCTCAGAGATCTCCATCTCAACGCCAACACCCAGCTTAACTCAACGACCAGCAAGCTACACTGCTGGACACCCTATGCCAAACAACTAGCAAGACAGGAACACAGCCCCATCCATTAGCAGAGAGGCTGCCTAAAATCATAATAAGTCCACAGACACCCCAAAACACACCACCAGACGTGGACCTGCCCACCAGAAAGACAAGATCCAGCCTCATCCACCAGAACACAGGCACTAGTCCCCTCCACCAGGAAGCCTACACAACCCACTGAACCAACCTTAGCCACTGGGGACAGACACCAAGCACAACGGGAACTACGAACCTGCAGCCTGCAAAAAGGAGACCCCAAACACAGTAAGATAAGCAAAATGAGAAGACAGAAAAACACACAGCAGATGAAGGAGCAAGGTAAAAACCCACCAGACCTACTAAATGAAGAGGAAATAGGCAGTCTACCTGAAAAAGAATTCAGAATAATGATAGTAAAGTAGATCCAAAATCTTGGAAATAAAATAGACAAAATACAAGAAACGTTTAAGAAGGACTTAGAAGAACTAAAGAGCAAACAAACAATGATGAACAACACAATAAATGAAATTAAAAATTCTCTAGAAAGGATCAATAGCAGAATAACTGAAGCAGAAGAACGGATAAGTGACCTGGAAGATAAAATAGTGGAAATAACTACTGCAGAGCAGAATAAAGAAAAAAGAATGAAAAGAACTGAGGGGAGTCTCAGAGACCTCTGGGATAACATTAAATGCACCAACATTCGAATTATAGGGGTCCCAGAAGAAGAAGAGAAAAAGAAAGGGACTGAGAAAATATTTGAAGAGATTATGGTTGAAAACTTCCCTAATATGGGAAAGGAAAGAGTTAATCAAGTCCATGAATCACAGAGAGACCTATACAGGATAATTCAAAGGAGAAACACACCAAGACACATATTAATCAAACTATCAAAAATTAAATACAAAGAAAACATATTAAAAGCAGCAAGGGAAAAACAACAAATAATACACAAAGGAATCCCCATAAGGTTAACAGTTGATCTTTCAGCAGAAATTCTGCAAGCCAGAAGGGAGTGACAGGACATATTTAAAGTGATGAAGGAGCAAAACCTACAACCAAGATAACTCTACCCAGCAAGGATTTCATTCAGATTTGATGGAGAAATTAAAACCTTTACAGAGAGAGTTCAGTACCACCAAACCAGCTTTACAAAAAATGCTAAAGGAACTTATCTATTCCGGAAACACAAGAGAAGGAAAAGACCTACATTAACAAACCCAAAGCAATTAAGAAAATGGGAATAGGAACATACATACTGATAATTACCTTAAATGTAAATGGATTAAATGCTCCCACCAAAAGACACAGATTGGCTGAATGGATACAAAAACAAGACCCATATATATGCTGTCTACAAGAGACCCACTTCAGACCTAGAGACACATACAGACTGAAAGTACGGGGATGGAAAAAGATATTCCATGCAAATGGAAACCAAAAGAAAGCTGGAGTAGCAATAATCATATCAGACAAAATAGACTTTAAAATAAAGAATATTAGGGCTTCCCTGGTGGCGCAGTGTTTGAGAGTCCGCCTGCCAATACAGGGGACGCGGGTTCGTGCCATAGTCCGGGAGGATCCCACATGCCGCGGAGCGGCTGGGCCCGTGAACCATGGCCACCGAGCCTGCGTGTACGGAGCCTGTGCTCCGCAATGGGAGAGGCCACAGCAGTGAGGGTCCCGCGTACCGAAAAAAAGAAAGAAAGAAAGAAAGAAAGAATAATAATAATAATAAAGAATATTAGAAGAGACAAAGAAGGACACTACATAATGATCAAGGGATCGATCCAAGAAGAAGATATAACAATTGTAAATATTTATGCATGCAACATAGGAGCACCTCAATACATAAGGCAAATACTAACAATACATAAGGCTAACAGTTTTTCCCATAACAGGAGAAATCGACAGGAACACATTCATAGTAGGGGACTTTAACACCCCACATTCACCAATGGACAGATCATCCAAAATGAAAATAAATAAGGAAACTCAAGCTTTAAATGATACATTAAACAAGGTGGACTTAATTGATATTTATAGGACAGTCCACCCAAAAACAAAAGAATACACATTTTTCTAAAGTGCTCATGGAACATTCTCCAGGATAGATCATATCTTGGGTCACAAATCAAACCTTGGTAAATTTAAGAAAATTGTAATCATATCAAGTATCTTTTCTGACCACAACGCTAGGAGACTAGATATCAATTACAGGAAAAGATCTGTAAAAAATATAAACACATGGACGCTAAACAATACAGTACTTAATAACCAAGTGATCACTGAGGAAATCAAGGAGGAAATCAAAATATACCTAGAAAACAATGACACTGAGAAACAACGACCCAAAATCTATGGGATGCAGCAAAATCAGTTCTAAGAGGGAAGTTTATAGGAATACAATCCTACCTTAAGAAACAGGAAACATCTCAAATAAACAACCTAACCTTGCATCTAAAGCAATTAGAGAAAGAAAAACAAAAAAAAACACAAAGTTAGCAAAAGGAAAGACATCATAAAGATCAGATCAGAAATAAATGAAAAACAAATGAAGGAAACGATAGCAAAGATCAATAAAACTAAAACCTGGTTCTTTGAGAAGATAAACAAAATTGATAAACCATTAGCCAGACTCATCAAGAAAAATAGGAAGAAAACTCAAATCAATAGAATTAGAAATGAAAAAGGAGAAGTAACAACTGACACTGCAGAAATACAAAGGATTATGAGAGATTACTACAAGCAATTCTATCACAATAAAATGAACAACCTGAAAGAAATGGACAAATTCTTAGAAATGCACAACCTGCCAAGACTGAACCAGGAAGAAATTGAAAATATAGACAGACCAATCACAAGCACTGAAATTGAAACTGTGATTAAAAATCTTCCAACAAACAAAAGCCCAGGACCAGATGGCTTCACAGGCGAACTGTATCAAACCTTTAGAAAAGAGCTAACACCTATCCTTCTCAAATGCTACCAAAATATAGCAGAGGGAAGAACACTCCCAAACTCATTCTAGGAGGCCACCATCACCCTGATACCAAAACCAGATGAAGAAGTCACAAAGAAAGAAAACGACAGGCCAATATCACTGATGAACATAGATGCAAAAATCCTCAACAAAATACTAGCAAACAGAATCCAACAGCACATTAAACGGATCATACACCATGATCAAGTGGGGTTATTCCAGGAATGCAAGGATTCTTCAATATTTGCAAATCAATCAATGTGATACACCATATTAACAAATTGAAGGAGAAAAACCATATGATCATCTCAATAGATGCAGAGAAAGCTTTTGACAAAATTCAACAGCCATTTATGATAAAAACCCTGCAGAAAGTAGGCATAGAGGTAACTTGCCTCAACATAATAAAGGCCATATATGACAAACGGACAGCCAACATCATCCTCAATGGTGAAAAACTGAAACCATTTCCACTAAGATCAGGAACAAGACAAGGTTGCCCACTCTCACACTATTATTCAACATAGTTTTGGAAGTTTTAGCCACAGCAATCAGAGAAGAAAAGGAAATAAAAGAAATCCAAATCAGAAACAAAGAAGTAAAGCTGTCACTCTTTGCAGATGACATGATACTATACACAGAGAATCCTAAAGATGCTACCAGAAAACTACTAGAGCTAATCAATGAATTTGGTAAAGTAGCAGGATACAAAATTAATGCACAGAAATCTCTGGCATTCCTATACACTAATGATGAAAAATCTGAAAGTGAAATGAAGAAAACATTCCCATTTACCACTGCAAGAAAAAGAATAAAATATCTAGGAAAAAACCTACCAAGGAGACAAAAGACCTGTATGCAGAAAATTATAAGACACTGATGAAAGAAATTAAAGATGATACAAATAGACGGAGACATATACCATGTTCTTGGATTGGAAGAATCAACATTGTGAAAATGACTCTACTACCCAAAGCAATCTACAGATTTAATGCAATTCCTATCAAACTACCACTGGCATTTTTCACAGAACTAGAACAAAAAATTTCACAACTTGTGTGGAAACAGAAAAGACCCCGAATAGCCAAAGCAATCTTGAGAACGAAAAACGGAGCTGGAGGAATCAGGCTCCCTGACTTCAGACTATACTACAAAGCTGTAGTAATCAAGACAGTATTGTACTGGCACAAAAACAGAATAATAGATCAATGGAACAGGATAGAAAGCCCAGAGATAAACCCACGCACATATGGTCACCTTATCTTTGATAAAGGAGGCAAGAATATACAGTGGAGAAAAGACAGCCTCTTCAGTAAGTGGTGCTGGGAGAACTGGATAGGTACATGTAAAAGTATGAAATTAGAACACTCCCTAACACCATATACAAAAATAAACTCAAAGTGGATTAAAGACCTAAATGTAAGGCCAGAAACTATCAAACTCTTAGAGGAAAACACAGGCAGAACACTCTATGACATAAATCACAGCAAGGTCCTTTTTGACCCACCTCCGAGAGAAATGGAAATAAAAATAAACAAATGGGACCTAATGAAACTTCAAAGCTTTAGCACAGCAAAGGAAACCATAAAAAAGGCCAAAAGAAAACCCTCAGAATGGGAGAAAATATTTGCAAATGAAGCAACTGACAAAGGATTAATCTCCAAAATTTACAAGTAGCTCATGCAGCTCAATATCAGAAGAACAAGCAACCCAATCCAAAAATGGGCAGAAGACCTAAATAGACATTTCTCCAAAGAAGTTATACAGATTGCCAACAAACACATGAAAGAATGCTCAACATCATTAATCATTAGAGAAATGCAAATCAAAACTACAATGAGATATCATCTCACACTGGTCAGCATGGCCATCATCAAAATATCTAGAAACCATAAATGCTGGAGAGGGTGTGGAGAAAAGGGAACCCTCTTGCACTGTTGGTGGGAATGTAAATTGATACAGCCACTATGGAGAACAATTTGGAGGTTCCTTCAGAAACTAAAAATAGAACTACCATACGACCCAGCAATCCCACTACTGGGCATATACCCTGAGAAAACCATAATTCAAATAGAGTCATGTACCAAAATGTTCATTGCAGCTCTATTTACAATAGCCAGGACATGGAAGCAACCTAAGTGTCCAGCAACAGATGAATGGATAAAGAAGATGTGGCACATATATACAATGGAATATTACTCAGCCATAAAAAGAAACGAAACTGAGTTATTTGTAGTGAGATGGATGGACCTAGAGTCTGTCATACAGAGTGAAGTAAGTCAGAAAGAGAAACACAAATACCGTATGCTAACACATATATATGGAATCTAAGGGGAAAAAAAGGTCATGAAGGACCTAGGGGCAAGATGGGAATAAGACACAGACCTACTAGAGAATGGACTTGAGGATATGGGGAGGGGGAAGGGTAATCTGTGACAAAGTGAGAGAGTGGCATGGACATATACACACTACGAAACGTAAAATAGATAGCTAGTGGGACGCAGCCGCATAGCACAGGGAGATCAGCTTGGTGCTTTGTGACCACCAGAGGGGTGGGATAGGGAGAGTGGGAGGGAGGGAAACGCAAGAGGGAAGAGATATGGGAACATATGTATATGTATAACTGATTAACTTTGTTATAAAGCAGAAACTAACACACCATTGTAAAGCAATTATATTCCAATAAAGATGTTTAAAAAATAATTTAAATGAGGAAATTCAAGTTCTTACGTTAATTCAGAAGGATGGGATTATACTAATCTATGGCCAGTAAATTATCAATTTAAATCACCAGGCAACCAGAATCCATATTACTCTAAAAAATCATCAAAATACACCAGAGACTGTCTAAACACTTCATACTGTTTTTGGAATTTGCTGTTGCCAGTTTTCATACTCTATATAAATGCATGGTATTTTGCCAGTGAATACAACCTTGAATGGTCTGCTGTCCTAATCTTATCAAAACCCATGTAAAGGAGAGTGATATTTATAGCATGTGATTTGAAGCACAGGTGGCACCCATTCCTCTAAAGCAAGGCCTTCCTTATTATGTTCTAAATTTCTATGGTTGGGTTTCAAGCACAAGGGCAGGCCAAGGTGGCAGATTTCAGAGTCTCTCACTCCCGTGTAAATCAAGGGAGTTTGATTTTATATACTGACTTTCTGCCAAAGATTTCACTTGAAAATAGAAGATGGATTCTGATAACTAAAAACTATGAAAACCAGTGCTGTAATAGTGTTAGATTTTATACTTAAATCAACTCCAAGCACCGGAAATCTACACCACGTTGATTCCAGGATAGTAATGATCTTGATTACTGTGATTAAGGAGCACACAAAGGAACTACACTGTGAACCCTCTAATACAATTGCTGTGAGTAGTTACTGAGGTCCCTGTTCACTGCATATGTCATTGCAACACTTGTCATATGTCAAGTAGCAAGACATGAAGAAATTGTTTTAGAATTAAGTCATAAGACAAGCTTTACCTTATGATATTGGAGAAAGTGTATCTAACCATGTACTTTTTACTTCTACCTCATAGAAACTTGGAACGAAATGCATGTCTCAGAGATAACCAGTTTACATAAATAACTACGACTTAAGGTTCTGGTTTCTATTTTGGTCTTCATATATTAACTTATATTTTTACCAGGCTCTATGCTTTTTTTTTTTTACAATTTTATCATGTTATGTTATTTAAGATATAGCTTGATAATATGTAATGGAGATCTGAAATAGCTAGATAGAAATGTCTCTCTGTCTCGTGAAAGGGCTCTGCTCCATGAGAATGTCCAGAGACTCTGACTCCCTCTATCTCGCTGCTCCCTCAAACCTACAGTGTGGTCCTTATTTGCATGGTCTATGATGGTGCACCCACCATGTCCATATCCCACCCATGCAGCAAGATGAAGGCAGCGCTGGAAAAGCAGCTCAGACTGTCTCCTTAAGGACAATACCAGGAAGTTATATATGTCAGTTCCACATATATAATATTGGCTATATCTAGTCACACATACAATTTTTAAAACTGTGTCTTCATTTGTGGGTTCCACTGATATAAAAAAGGAAGCAAAGAATAGATATTGGAAGAGGAAAAAAACATCCATTTTCTTAATATTATAGCCTATACCATTGATTCTCAAACAACTACCATGCACCAGATTCACCAGGAGTGTGCTGGTTTGAAACCCAAATTCCTGTGCAACCAATGCTGGCTTTCTAAACTAGGATTTCAAGGCAAGAGGCCTGGTAATCTGTATATTTAACAATCATTCCAGATGATGTTGATCATCAGATATATTTGAGAAACTGTAAATTATCTTTCGTGTTTTCAATAAGATATCTATGCTGAACTAGGTAATTCAGGTATCTTATCCCTTTAAATCATGTTGGAGGTAAAAAGTAACATAAATAATATAGCCCCCAGGCTTATCTGCAACAACCAAGACAGAGCCTTCAAAGAGCCTCTTCTCTAAAATCAGTGTCTTTTTTTAATGCATAGCGGCCATTTCCTCCTAAATTAGGCTTTTTCATCACTGTTCTACTTGAGTCCACCTCTTTTTTCCTAAAAGCAGCCCCGCTGTAAATTCAACATCACCCTTGACAGTACATGGTGTCCTCAGGAAATTAACAAATAATTACATTGCACCATGACAATTGCAATTTTGGAGGCAAGTGCAAACTGCCCTAGATGATGAATAAAGTGATGGCATCATGGAAGTCTCAAAGTGAGCCTCCATATGAAGTCTGGTTGGAGTAACTGGAGAGAAGAAGAAAGAACAAAAAAGCCCGGGCTATATGGACAGCAGTCAAAAAAGGCAAAAAGGGTACCAAGGCTTTTTACAGCTCACAAGCCTACATCAAAACCCTGATCAGAAACCTACGGGGAATTGGTATATACACCTCTCTTAATTCCTTCTAATATCATTTTCCTGCTATTGCTGGGGTGGCTCACAGACTGACATGTCTCTAGAAAGCCTCTGCATCAGCTCCCCATGGTGCTGACCTGGTCATCAGCAGAATGGACCATCTTTTCTGTCTGAATTCTTAAGCCAGACCACTCGGAGTGTCAAAGGAAAAGTTCTCACTGTCTCTCCTGAGGCTCCCAAATCCTGCGTGTTATACACAAGCAGACCTCATGGCCAGGATAAACAGTGCTTCCTCCCTGTGCCCCATTAGCCAATTCCTGATTTGTTCCAATAAGTTTGTACTTAATCACATTGATTGTGTGTTTAAAACTCCACAGTATTCTAAAGTAAGTTTATTTCCATTTGAAAATGATGTCTTATTTTTGACTTGACAAAGAAATCATGAGAAATCTGAATAGTATTACAGAAATATATTTGCTGTCACATTTTTAGGCTCATACATATTCCAGGAAGATTGACTTATCCTTCTATCATCAGACTAAAAACCATGCATTCTCAAAACCACACTGACTAGGAGGTTAATAATATCACGTAGGCTGATATATATAGCTAGTAAGGGGTTAAAGCTGTGTCACTAAACAAGTGATATAAAGAAAAAAAGATTCCCATTATAGGTCTTCTAATAGACCTTAGCAAAACAAAGGAGTCATGAAAGAGGAGAATTTTCTGAGAAAAAGAGCCTGTGTAACCAACATAGACAGAAATGGTAAAGAAGTTTCGGGAGTTGATGCCCAGAAATGTACATTCAAAATGCTGTCCCTGGTACTAAAAAGTAATATTTGATTTGAGTCGTTGATTTATATGCAATTGTAACACTAAAGAAGGTGATATTTTATATACAAATATATATGTAAGGTGATATTTATATATAACTGAAATTAGTTTGTGATACACAATTTAAAAACACACAGGCCTTTGTAGCAATTAAAGCTTTATCTCATTTTCCACTGTGAATTTGATATACAAGATATTCACTAGAGCTAAAATAATTCAAAAATATTTTACATTATTTCTGCAATAAAATATGATTTTTAATATTAGAAATAAGGAGTTAAAAGCATTATATTTTTAAGATGATAGAATTATTTAACAAAGAATTTCAGACAATCAAAATAAAAATTATTAGACTTGATAAGAAAGTTGACTAAGTGACTGGATACCAGAAAATAAACAAAAATAAAGAATTTTCCCACTATTATTTAGAAAATTGAAAATAAAACACTAATTTAAATACAAAGAAAATATAAACAATTCTATAAAATGCCTGGGACCAAAAAAAATACTAATTTTGGGCTTCCCTGGTGGCGCAGTGGTTGAGAGTCCACCTGCCAATGCAGGGGACACGGGTTCGTGCCCCGGTCCAGGAAGATCCCACATGCCGCGGAGCGGATGGGCCCGTGAGCCATGGTCACTGAGCCTGCGCGTCCAGAGCCTGTGGTCCGCAACGGGAGAGGCCACAACAGTGAGAGGCCCGTGTACCGCAAAAAAAAAAAAAAATATATATATATATATATATACACACACATATATATATTAATTTTAAGGAATCTATAAAAATAAAAGTCTAATACTTTATTGAGGGATGTAAAAGGATTTGAATAAGTTTTTTTAAATTTTTTAAAATTTATTTATTTATTTTTGGCTGCATTGGGTCTTCGTTGCTTCACGTGGGCTTTCTGTAGTTGTGGCGAGAGGGGGCTACTCTTCATTGCATTGTGCAGGCGCACGGGCTTCAGTAGTTGTGGCTCATGGGCTCCAGAACACAGGCTCAGTAGTTGTGGCACATGGGCTTAGTTGCTCCACGGCATGGGGATCTTCCTGGATCAGGGCTCGAACCCGTGTGCCCTGCATTGGCAGGCGGATTCTTAACCACTGCACCACCAGGGAGGCCCAATCTGAATAACTATTGAACAAAACTAGTTTCATAATTTGGAATACTCAATGTAAAAATATTGATACTCTATGCTTTGGTCTTAAATAGTTACCTAATATAATTCCAGTAAAAGTCAATATGGAACTTTCTGACATATATTGAATTGATTCTAAAGTTTCTTAGAAAAAAAAGACAATATAAAGAAGAAAACTGGGGGCTAGAAATGAGCAGGGAAATGTTAATTAGCACTTTAAGATTTTAAAATATAGAAATCAAAATATCATCATATAGTATGGCCAATAATATACAATAAAGTAAAAGAGATGCTGAAAATATAATCAAATATGAAAGCACATATCTTTAGAAAGCAATAGGACTATTCAATAACCTGGTTATAATATAGAAAACTGGTGCCAGATAACTAACTGGTTATAATGTACAAAAATATAGACTTCATGTCACATTTTTTTAGCCTTGCCATGTGTTGTGTTTCTTTCTAATTCCAGGTTTTTTTTAGATATAATTGACATATAGCACTGTGTAAGTTTAAGGTGTTCAGCATAATGATTTGACTTACATACATCATGAAATGATTAGCACGATAAGTTTAGTGAACATCCATCATCTCATATAGATACAAATAAAAACATTTTTTTCTTGTGATAAGAAATATTAGGTTTTATTCTCCTAACAACTTTCATATATAACATATTGCAGTGTTAACTATATTTATTTATATTTTTAAATATTAGAAATAAGGAGTTACATGATCACTGTGATAAGTCTAGTGTGATATGTCACCGTAGAAAGATTATTACATAGTTAGTGACTATAATCCCCATACTGTATATTTCATACCCATGACATTTATTTTGCAACTGGAACTTTGTACATCTTAATCTCTCTCACCTATTTCTTTCTTCCCCCCACCTCCCTCCCCTCTGGCAATCACATGTTGGTTCTCTGTAACTATGACTCTGTGTTTTGTTATGTTAGTTCATTTGTTTTGTTTTTATATTCCACATATAAGTGAAATCATACAATATTTGTCTTCGTCCAACTATTTTACTTAGTATAATACTCTCTAGATTCATCCATACTGTCACAATTGGCAAGATTTCATTCTTTTTTATGGTTGAGTAATATTTCATTGTATATATATACAACTTCTTCTTTATCCATTTATCTATTGATGGGCACTTGGGTTCCTTCCACATCTTGGCTATTGTAAATAATGCTGCTGTGAACATTGGGGTGCATGTATCTTTTTGAATTAGCATTTTCATTTCATTTCATTTCAGATACCCAGGAGTGGAATTACTAGATCATATAGTAGTTCTATTTTTAGCTTTTTGAAGAATCTCCATACTGTTTTCCATCATGGCTGTACCACTTTGTATTCCAACCAATAGTGCACAAGAGCTCTGTTTTCTCCACATCCTCACCAGCATCTGTTATTTGTGGTCATTTTGACAACAGCCATTTTGACAGGTATGAGGTGATATCTCATTGCAGTTTTAATTTGCATTTCTCTGAGGATGAACAATGTTGAGCATATTTTCATGTGCCTGTTGGCCATTTGTATGTCTTCTTTGGAAAAATTTCTATTCAGATCCTCTGCCCATTTTTATTTGGTTTTTCTTTTGACATTGAGTTTTATAAGTTCTTAGTATATTTTGGATATTAAGCCCTTATCAGATATATCATTTGCAAATAAAGTATCCTATTCCGTATGAAGCCTTTCCTTTTTGTTGGTATTTTCCTTTGCTGTGCAAAATCTTTTTAGTTTGATATAGCCCCATTTATTTTTGCTTTTGTTTCCCTTGCCTGAGGAGACATACCCAAATGTATATATATTATTAAGACCAATGTCAAAGGCCGTACTGCTTATGTTTCCTCCTAGAAGTTTCATGGTTTCAGGCTTACATTTAAGTCTTTAATGCAGTTTGAATTTATTTTTGTACATAGACTGAGAGAGCAGTCCAGGTTGATTCTTTTGCATGTAGCTATCCAGTTTTCCTAACACCATTTATTGAAGAGGCTATCTTTTCCCCATTGTATATTCTTTCCTCCCTTGTCGTAGATTAATTGACCATATATGTGTGGGCTCATTTTTGGGTTCTCTATTCTGTTCCATTGATTGATGTGTCTGTTTTTGTGCCAGTACCATACTGTTTTGATTATTGTAGCTTTGTAGTATAGTTTGAGATCAGGGAGTGTGAAACCTCCAGTTTTGTTCTTGTTTCTCAAGCTTGTTTTGGCTATTCAGGGTCTTTTGTGGTTCCATACAAATTTTACTTTTTCTAGTTCTGTGGAAAATGCCATTGTCATTTTGATAGAGGTTGTATTGCATCTGTAGATTTCCTTGGGTAGTATGATCATGTTAACAATATTAATTCTTCCGATCCAAGAACACAGTATATCTTTCCATCTGTTTGTGACATCTTCAATTTCTTTCATCAACGTCTTATAGTTTTCTGAGTACAGGTCTTCTATTTCCTTAGGTAGATCTATTCCTAGGTATTTTATTGTATCCCTTCAGCCATTCCAGGTCTTTTAATTAAAACATTTAAACATTAAAAGGAAGATGACAAGCTGAGGACAAAAATTCATAAAATATATAATGGGAGGTGGAAAGCTGATATTCTTGATAAATACACATTGTTTAGAAAAATTAAATACCCTAAAAGAAAAATGAACAACTGTAATAAAAAAGAAAAAGAAATATTGATGGCTATCAGGTAAGTGATCTGTTGAGGGCCTGAATAGAACAAAAGGCCAAGGTAAGAGGAATTTGTCCTTTTTTTCCTGCCTCAGTGATTGAGCTGCTACATCTCACTCATTTCTCTGGCCTTACATTGGAATTTACATGATTTACTCCCCTGGTTCTCAGACCTTCAGATTTGAACTGAATCACACAATCATACTGCCAGCTTTCCTGGTGGTTCTGTTTCTCTGGATAACCTTGACTAATACAACACCTCTAAAGCAATCTAAACACTGGAGGAGAAGCATGGATTCCTATGCTCCTGAATTAACCAAGAAAGTTAAAAAATGGTTATTACACGAAAGTAAGTTATCCAGCTGTTTAGCATCACTCAAATAAATATCTAAATAGGTGGCTGGAATTTCCACTTGAAAATTTTTGGTCTGGTATTATGTAGGCACAGGCTGATCTGTAAGTTCAGAATGTGTCCAATTGACCATGTGACTAGATCCATATATGAAACAAAACAATCTGAACAGCTAATGCTTTTCTCATCACCCTGTTGTGCCTGAAGAGATCACATACATCATTTCACCAAAATCAAAGTGGCAGCCGTTCTCAGCAGGCCTCTGCTACCACTGGGGGAGCCAAGGGAGGTGCTGACTGAGTTACCAACTGAGCAACAAACTGGAAAATGAAAAATCAAACGGCTGGATCCGAGAAAGAATGCAACAGTAACCCACAGCTTGGAATCAAGCAGAAAGTTTACATGTCATCAATTCTGGAGCTGTTGGAGGTATGCCCTTTGTGCTACACCTGCACATAATTTCTTCTGTATTCGCTGAAGTTTATGTCAAAGAGTGAGAACTTCTACAAATTCTACCTTCCATATAACTCCACTTTCCCTGTCCTCGTTCAGGAGATTTGTTTTTTACCTGCCTTCTGCCATGACCTTCTCATCCATCTGCTTTCTTCACTCTATCACATCTCTAATCTAGGGGTCTCCAAAGTGAGACCCACATAGCCCAGGGATGATGAAGTCAATGTCCTAGAGTACTGGAAGAAATATGAAATCTTCTCTTTACATTTATTTTTACCTACAAAATTTAACGAAAATAAAATTTAAAAATGATACATTACTTTATATATAATAGGAAGATAACATTAATACTTTTCCTATAGAAAAATTCTCCTATGTGAGAATTGATTAATAAAGAACAGTGCATGGGAAAAATAATAAGTTCTAGGTAAAGCTTACCTATAATTATTAATAGGGAAGTCAATACTAGCACCCCCCACCACCTTTGCCAAATGTTCCCTCTAACATGGTAATTCTCCTTTGGGAAAAGAGGGTGTTCTGGAGTAGAGGAGTTGACAGTGATAGTCCCTTCAACATATTGCTTCACAAAGCTGTTAAGGTAGGGTTTTGATGATATTCAGTTGTAATCACACTGGTCATCACTAAATAGTGATAAAAAGATTTCCACACCAAAAATAAATAAAATGAAATAAAACAGTCAACTGAAGAGAGCACTAAACAGTCAAGCCAAAGCCCAGAGAAGAAAATCGGAGCATCGATATATTTAAGAAGCCACATTCTGAGGTAGAAACATAATGAACTAGACAAATTTAAGATGGTTATATAATTTTCCCCCAGATAGTAATACCAGCAACCATAAAAATTCTTACCCACACATTTAGAAACTCAGAATACATCTTGCTCACTTATTAAGAATTTTTACAAATAGTATCAGTGGGTATAGAGCTGATTTATTAAAAATTTAAAATCCTACAACTTCCAATTAGCTTATAACAACTGCCCAATATTAGGAAAAATGGAAATTTCCTAGGCAAATTTTAATACAAAACTTTTCTTAATTGGAGGACAGGATTTACATATGAATAAATACCATGAAAACTGAATAACTATTACAACAACCGTCACAGCAATGGAATTAAAGCATCAAGACAAACTAAGACAGGCACTTCATATAGCTCCAGGACAACGTGTAAACTATAGAGTTGTTGGGTTTTTTTTAAGAAATGTATTCAATCACACTGTTCTCAAAATAAACAGACATAAATTATATATAGTAGCAAAACTGTATGACTACCTTAATTTTACATTAGCAGCATATTTTACTGTTAATAGTAAAATGTAAAAGAATTAAAGATGGAATCTTTATTTCATTTCTCTCTTTTGTATAATTTTATAATATACATAATTTTAGTACTATAATATAGTAATATAATTTATAAATAGTAAATATGTAGTAAGTTCATGAGCAATCAAAAAAGCCAGAAAAATAAACACTGCTCTAGTCTTTAATTCTCACAGCTGCTAAAGTTATTCTCTTAATACACACTTGCACCATGCCTTATGCTTCTTTAAAAATCTGTTAATGGCTCCCCATGGCCTAATGAACAAAAAGCAAACTTCTTAGCAAAGTATATGAGTGACCAGGTCAAACATTTTCGGCCTTATAGCTATCTGGTCTTTCCCACTCCCTCAGACATGATTAATTCCCCATATTTCCATAGCACTTGACCTGTAACTCCAGCAAAGCACTCATTTTACTCTGCAGTATTATTAGAGGTATCTATGGAATGGTGACTAGAAGATGGGACAGAGTCAGGAAACCTCTGGTCTCACGCAGTTCTACTATCGCCAAACTATGAGACCCTGACTTGGCACTTTCTGAGCTTCAATTCCTCACCTTTAAAATGGGATAATATGAGACTCAGAAATAATATACATAATATACATTTTCTAATAAAGTTGTCTGTTTCCAGCAGTCACTCAATACATACTAGTTGAATCAATACACCAATGAGTAAATGATTCATTTTGAGAAATGGATTTATATGTAGAATTTGACCCAAAGTAAATTACATTCTTATTTCTATAGCTCTCTAAAGGAATCAGGGATTCTGATTAATTAAATATACAACTTAATAGAAGTACTATATGTTACACAGGAAAATAATTTTCAAAAAATGTAAACATAACCAACTCAACACTTGTTACTTCATTTAATCACCTTTAATTATTTCCAAGAGACAGTCAAATTGTGTTGCCATTTAACACCTAAAGCATTTGATTTTTTTTCCTATTTCGGACAATTTTATTTTAGGATTAACAGAAGTTGTACCTATTTGGTTTTCAAAAAGATTATCACTCCTCACCACTTATCCAGAAAAAGGGGGCATTTGGATTTTAAATGGCCTAGAAGTCTCAATCTACTGTAGGTCTTCTCTTTAATGTTCTTCAACATACAGCAGAAATCACTATGGGTGAAGTTTATCTTAGACCCTTTGTAGGAAATTTAGTTAACCAAGCAATTAAAATAAGTGTAACTAAATTTTTACCAAGTATGTGACCATGTAGCCTGGTGGATGGTGTAAGGTTCTGAAAATTGATTAAGCTCCTTTACTGATGCAAATCACAAAAGATCCCACCTGTGGACCAAGTTAGTTGATGATGCTTTGAGCCTCTGGAAATCAAAAAGAGCGATGAAAGGGAATTGTTCCTGACTTAAATCATTATGGTTTTTCTCTACACTCCACAAACTAAGAGCAGAAAGCAATTTTTAACCGCACAAACTTCCCAAATGCACACACATATGAGAAAGGAGTATTAGAAAGGATTATGTGTATTTTTATTAGTAAAAATGCACAACGAGCATATGCATGACTTAAAGGACAACTAAAGCTTCAAACTCTTGTCTGGGCTCAGGTTGATGACTAAAAACACTGTTATGACATGCCATGAAGATATCTATTTATATATATTTATGTATTAAATAAATGTAGTGGGATCCATATTTTGAGTAAAATAAAATATGAACATATGTCTGTAAGTATCCCAGAAGCATTTCTCTAGGTGTTGCATGGCTGTGTTTTGCAGAAAGTGTCAGAGAAACTCATATGTGTGTGGGGTGGATACAAAGAGAAAAGCAGTAACTCATTCCCTATAGAATACTGAATGGTTTTAATGCCCCTGGTAGAATCTAAGCTAGGGATATACTGAAATCTTCTGGCTAAAAACATTATTAATAAAATTATTTATTTTGAAATTCTTTCTTGTTTCTAAAAATGGTACAAGACTCTGCCAAGCCCACCACTAAACTTTACTAGCATGCTTCAGATCTAAGAGCATTCACCTTCATTTATCCATCAAATAGAACAAAGACAAATCCTGAAACTCATGAATTCTGGAAACAGAGAAAAAGGATGTGGAGAAAGGAAGGTAGACAATAAGGTTCTAATGTCGTTTACAGACTTTAGCTTTCAACTTTCATTTCAATAGGTGGATAGAAGAATCCTCGACCACAGATTGAAGATACCCTATAAGAAGAAACTTTGCTATTAAGGTAAACAAGACTCTTTAAGAATCACAATAGTAATCTGGGGAAAAAACATCTTAACAAGTTTCATATGCACTTAAGATTTTCTAATTTTGAATTTTCCAATGATTTTGAACCTGCTGGCATTGAAAAAGATCTTTGGAAAAATCAAGTTGTGTTTATAAGAAACAATATTTCAAAGATGTGCCGTGACCACTCCCCACCTTCCCCACCACCTACAAAACTAATTCACAAAGATGAATAATTAATTCAATGAACAGTTAATTTTTTCCTAAAATTTATATGGATTTAAATATTGAGATGAATCATCTATAATGGAAAAGAATCTGACAAACAATATATATACATGTATAACTGAAACACTTTGCTATACACTTGAAACTAACACATTGTAAATTAACTATACTTCAATTAAAAATAAATAAATATCAAGGTGAATATATCATGAACTTCATCTTGAAACTTTTAAAATTACTTTCTGTGAACTGTGTTAATTATTTGATAAATCTATCAAAATAAATTTGGCATATTGGGGTGTAGTGGGTGAGATGGCAGTAGGCCATTATTGAACATACCCCATGTTGAAATAATTTATCAAACTGAAAATAGGGTTCTTCTTCGAGTTCATTTTTATTTCTAAAATATATCCTAGGTATACGCTCAAAGTAAACAAAATCCTATAGAACAAGATTCTTTATGCTAAGAGGCATATACTCAAATATTTACTGATGAAATGATATCCTGTCTGGGATTATATTCAAAGTAATTCAAAGTAACCCAGAGATGGCGATAAAAGTTGGAGTGGGTTATAGAAGAAACAAGATTGACCATGGGCTAGTAAATGATGAAGTGAGATAATAGGAAAATGTCAGTGTATTACGTTACCCTGTCTCAATTTGAAATGTTAGATAATCATTGTTTAAACATTATGCAGATATTAAATACAGCACTCTTTTTTGAAAAAGAGAATGGTAATAAGCTAAATATTCATCAATAGGATAGAAAACTGATATAAAAATGTATTGCAACCTTTATCAAAATAGTACACAGCTCTTAAGAGAAAAGGTATATCTATTTGAGCTGACAAGACTATATTATAAAATAAAATGGAAGGTGCTTAAGTGCATATAATATGTTCTTATTTCCAGAAAAGATAGAAATGTGATATGTATGTGTGTGTGGGTGTACATATATATATATATATATATATATATACCAATAGAAATATAGATTTATTAATTTGCTAATGCTGCTTAACAAATGGCCCCAAACTTAGTGACTTAACACAAATTTATTCTGCAGGTTGGAAACTCAAAACAGGTCTTACTGGGCTAAAATCAAGGTGTTGGGTGGGTTACATTCCTTCTCTATGTTCTAGGGGATAATTAATTTCCTTGTTTTTTCCAAATTTCAAGAGGCTACTTGAATTTCTTGTCTCATGGCCCCTCCACCATCTTTAAAGCCAGCAGCAAAGCATCTTCAAAGTTAGTTTCTCTAACTCTGACCCTCCTGCCTCCCTCTTATAAGATAAGGACCCTTGTGATTACAATGGACACACCTGGATAATCCAGAATACTATTCCCATCTTATGATCCTTAAATTAATCACATCTGCAGTCTCTTTTCCCATATAAGGCAACATATTCATAGGATTTGGAGATTAGCATGTGAATGTCTTTGAGGTGGGGGCATTATTCCCTACCACAGTTATGCACATATATATCTTTCTAGAGATAAATCAAAACTGGTAATATTGGATTCCTCTGGGGAGAGAGGCTATGGCACTGGTGGTCTAAGATAGGAAAGAGATTTACTACTTACTCTATGTCATTTTTCACTTTGACCTTGAGAGCTTGTTTGGAGGTTCTAGGAGGGGAGTGCAGCTACTTGTATACCCTTGACCAGAGAACGGTCCTCCTCTATCAGAAAAGGTCGTCCTCTTCGACTGAGCGTGCAACTTCAGGAGGGATGCACATGGAGCGGTGAGGGAGGATGGGGACACGCACCTAGCCAGTCGGATCAGCTGAATCCACCCTGGCAATCAATGGGATGACAGATGTCTCAGCCAGATCACCCTCACATCCTGTCATTTTGCACTTTGAATCTTTCCCTTGTGTATGCCTTATTTTAAGGCATTATGTTTAAAAGGTCATCATTTAGACAATGTTTTAGGAAGCTATAATTGCACCTGTCAAAGAAACTCGAGTAAAAAGTTACAATTAAAAAAAATGACTTCAATACAAAAAATGATCCTTGGGAGGTTGGATCTTAATTTTAAATATTCCTTAAATTCTAAATCTTTTTGTAGCATTTGTTTCCATTTATTTTAAGATGACCACAGTCTGCTTTAAGCCTGAATGTGCATATAGAAAATCTAGCCACAAGCTTAAAAATAATCACCCTGAGTTTAGGATGTACTTCTGAAGAAGTACATCCCACTAAATTATTTATTGTTTAATTAATTCAAATGAGTATCTTGTTCTTGGAAACATGAAAAAGGAAAAGTTGAGTAACAACAGAAAGGAATTTATTATGGGCTATCCCAGATATCAGCCCCACACTCAGGTACCTGAAGTGGTAGGTGCCATGATTAGGAGAGCAGAAATATGCTCTCATTTGCAGTTAAGAGAATGAAGTGGAGCTAACAGCTACTCTGGTCCATGAAGATGGATAGCATATGTGGAAGTAATCAGGGCAGTTGAGGACAGAACTTTAAAGGCTCAAAATTATAGAGAGAAGAGTCAGAACCTTGAGCAGTAGTGTAGTGTATGGACTGATGGCAATACAAACATATGGCATGTGCACAAGCACTGTTTGCCAAGTCCTACTAGAAAAGTGACCAGAAGCCACAGACCTTATTTACTTTCCTTTAGTTCTTAGTACGTTTATTTTTAACAATGGCCAATGAATTGCAACAACCAAACCTCTTTTCCATTGTTTTACTCCCATTTCCCTAGACGTTGAATGTTGCAATGAAAACATCCAGTTTTAAAGGCTGTTCTCTTTTTGTTTTTGATCATTAACATTCTACACAGCATGTCTCAGGAAGCGTAAAATGAGATGTTCATATTCTAATTTGTATGAATGAGTTAATGAGGGAGCCAGAAAAAGGTGGTAGCTTAGATACCAGATTCAGGAATGAATGATGTCACATCTCAGTGTGAGATTGATATCTCAGCTGCAATTCCTCCTGCTAACTTCATTCTTAAGTCTTATTCAAATCTTTCCCATGTTTGAGAAAAAGATAAAAATTCATTCATGGGTTTAAGTCGTTCGTACGTATGCCAATTTTGTATTCTATCCCAAAGGTGGAGATAAGCAAACCTTGCTCACAGTTAAAAAAATAAATCATCCAACACTTCTGAGATTTTATAATATAGCATGTACATAAATCTAAGTAATCAACCGAAAATATTTTCATATTAAGTGTTTCATCCTATAAAATACATATAGGCAGATAGGCTATTTCTCAGTGGCACAAAAGTTATTTTTAATTGCTACACTCTTTTCCCACCCCATATTAGTAAATTCAGGCTATAAGGGATTTTGTCCTAGAGAAGGAAATGGGAAATAATATTTTGAGCCCTTGTTTGATGTCAGCACTATGCTCTTCTATGTATGTCATTTAATTCTCATGAACACCTTGGGAGGATGGTGTCATCCTCAATTTACAGATGAGCAATACAGAGCACAGGAATTAACTAATTTGCTTGAGAGTGTTCAGCTGGTGATTTAAACCCAATCTAAAAAATTCCGAATCCTCGCATGCCATGTCCATGCACAACATAATTATTCCCATAATATTTTTCATGTGGAACTAGGAGTGTATCTACTAAGAATTATTTTGTTCATTTATTCAAGATTAAAGCACACACCAACATACCTATACAGGTAGTCAAGAACATTCTGTCCTATTGAAATTTTAGAATCTTAAACACCTTTAAAGTTTTTATTCATAAAAAGAATCGGAAGACAGTAACAACTATCCCATCCTGATATCACTTTGATACATTACAATTACAACCATAATTTAAATTATATCTAGAGTGAGCATGACAGTACAGACAACCTAAAGAGACTAAAATTTGACGGCACTTGGCTAAGGTTGAAAAGTTCAGTAAACTGATACATTTTCTAGAGTTTTTTGGTTGAAGGGGCAGAAATTGCTGACTTCCACTAAGATAAGCACACTGTCAGAGGAGCCCCTGTTATCTCTACAGAGGCTATTTGGGCTTATTCCTGTGTGGGCGATTCTAAGCCAAACAAGAACCCCCCAGGCAGCACTGTCCTTAAAGAGTGAGCCAGTAACATTGTAAGATGAGCCCCAGCCTAACAAAAACTTGTTTCAATTTACAGTTCCTTGCTATTTCTATTGTGTCTGGATTATTAGCTTTTACTTCTCCTTTTCCTATTGGTTTCCTATAGCCTTTGAGACGACTTGCACTCAAAGCCTGCTGAGAGAGGAAGGCTGGGAAAACCACAGGCATTTCCCACAATCACTACGCCTACAGAGCAGCGAATCTTCCAACTGAGATCCGAGCGGAAGGGCCTAATGTGTCTGCTGGCAAACAGGCTTCAGTGTTTTACCCTTTCTCATCCCTTCTGTCCTGGCCCCAGCCACACGGTGGCATTCCAAAAGTGTCTCATCACACTTTTCAATTCTAAATCAGTCTTCATAAATCTCTTTCACAGCTTCATCTACTTTCATCAGCAATTTGGACCAGCCCTTTCAAGACCTTTTGACACAGTTCTTTCTAATCTCTGGCCTTGTAGAGCAGTTGTCACTGACAACGAGATGAAGTCTAGTGAACCACTGAATGCCAGCCCTTCCACCAAGTTCTGGCGTCATTATAGTTAGAAACTCATCTACCCAGTACACATTCTCAGCGGGCAGGCAAAGGAAACTATGATTTCCAAGTGGTGTTGAGGAGTCGTATGTGAAAATGATATGCATGCCATTATTTGAGCTGTTATTTTTGTCCAAGCAAGCTTTCCATGAAAACTATGGTCTGCATTACATTTGGAGGAGGTGGTCAACACTTAGGTACTCACACTAACCAGTGTGTGAATAACAGTAGTAAGAACTCGCGAGAATTCATCTTCCAAGCGTTATCTAACAAGTACAGTAAGTCCCCTATATATGAACCTTCAAGTTACGAACTTTCAAAGATGTGGACGTGCGTGCACATATCCAATCACGTAAGTTAGTTCACGTGTTTGGTGTCCATTGTCACGTGCATGCAGCCTCTACAAGTGGTGGTGCTTTTGTGTACTTTACTGTGCAGTACTGTATATACTACAGTAGTACAGTATCTTTATTTCAAGCCCAGGATGTCCAGAAGCAAGCGTAAAAGCAGCGGATCGGTTTTTCAAGATGGTAGATAGAATTGAATCCAGCAAGGAACCAGAACCTGTGCCCTCAACATCAGGTGTGAGTGAAATTGCAGCTTGCCCTCCATTTCCTACTGCTGACAATCCTTCAGCTCTACCACCCATCTCTATACTATCCCATCTCCTCTCCCTCCTCCAGTCAGTAACTCTTCTTGCCTGTTCCCTCGATGCCAGCCCCTGTATCCCAGCTGTTGTACTGCACTACTGTACTTTTCAAGGTACTGTGCTGTAAGATTTGAAATGTTTTATTTTTTGTGTTTGATTTTTATGTATTATGTGTGTGAAAAGTATTATAAACCTGTTGCAGTACAGTACCATATAGCCGATTTTGTTAGCAGGTACCTAGGCTAACTTCATTGGACTTACAAACAAAATTGATTTATGAACATGCTCTCAGAACAGAACTCGTTCGTATGTAGGGGACTTACTGTAGGGGCTAGTTCGCACTGATTGTCATCACCTAAGCAGCCTGCAATGTTCTGAACCATCCCTCCAGATGCTCTTGTAAAAGGGACATGGGGAGGAGAAGAGGTTCTTCTGCTGTCTCCCCATCAGCCCAGCCCCAAGGCTTGGTTCTTCTCACCATCAATGTGAATCAGCTTTATTAGTCAATTTCTCACACCAGGGATGAAGCTATAGAACCCAAGATGACAGAGAGTTGACTTTTATTTTGTTTTAAAATCCATCTTGGATTAACTCTCACATTTCCCTTCCATCCTACTGGTTGCCACTATTACCTTGGTTCATCAAGATTCATGATATTTTGCTCTTTGGGATGATTATAATGGTAATATTAAACTTTTCTACATAAATGCTTTTTTATTTATTTGAACCTCACAGTAACCTAGTTGGAATAGATGATAAACCAAGGCTTACAGGAGGGTAGGTATCTAAACTAAAGGCACTCAACTATTAATTATGGAGCCAACTCAAGCCCAGGTTTTTTATTTCAAAACTCTCTGTTGCTTCCTCTATGTTATACTACCTTTCCTTGATGGAAGAATGTGTGACCCACTCGGGGAGATCATTATTTAACACAGAATCCACTTTAATTCTGAATGTGAATCTCTATTTGAAATATACCTAGTTCAACAGCTCCTAAATATGGTGATAATGTTTTACCATATGCTAATATCCTTAATTAATGTTGATTTTTAAATTCTGTTCAAAATGTTTAAATGACCTGTCTGTGGATTAGCAAGCTAGGTTTTCCTGTGTCTGTAGTATCTACAACAAAATCTGCTAAATTTGTTCTGAAGGCTCATAACTCCCAAGGAGAATATATATAGCAGATAAACAGCTTCATTTTCTCAAAGAACTTGGATATCACACTTGGACTTGTTCACTGAGACATTGGGAAAACTTCCCATAAAAGCCAAGGGAAGAAAATAAATTTGGAACTTAATTGTGGAGCTTTTATAAAACCTTGGTGACTCAAAGCTAACATTAAAAAAAAAATGATACTCTAGGAAACAAAACAAGGACTTATGACACTACTGTGTTGTTAATGAAATGGAACAAACATTTACTGAAAGCATATTATATAAACACTCATAAAATTAGTACAAAGATTCACAACCCTAACATATGGAGTTGTCCCACTTTCAAAGGAGATGAGAGTTTTCCAATGGTCCTATAAATTGTTAATGGCAAATCTCTAATTAACACATAGGTCTAACAAGATTAAAAACTCTATGCTCTTTTATTGAGTGCATTCAGCCATTGTGCTGACACTGTTTTCCTCAAATATTAAGTGTTTTACACTCTGCAAGTGAAAATAAACAATTTCCACGAAGCGTAGACAAAGTTTTTCTTTAGTGGGTCCCCCCTTTCTCCTGGTATGCCTCTGGCTACCGTCACCACTTCCACACCTTAGCCTTTCCTTTCTGATGTTTACTGACGTCATCAGCTCAGTGACTCTTAGATATGGTCTCTTCAGTTTATTATTAGAGTTCAAGATAAATTTTACCTTCCCAGTACCTTAGCCCATTAAAAACTTGCTCAAGGTAAGTGACAGTTGAATGGTGAATATTTTATGTACTGTAGCAGTCTAAGTGGACAATTTGTTTTCTCTAAATTGGCTTATAACCAGAAATTTTTCTGGAAAGGAATGGAGCTATTTCAGACTCTCCTTCACAAATACAGGCACCCTGAGTACAAAAGCCAGGGGAACAGGACCTGAGTTAGTGGGTTTCACAGACTACCATTTTCCAAAATCATTACTGGGTCATAGTCATGTTGGAAGGAAAGTGATGTTTTTACTTCTCTGGTTCTCTCTAGAGAGGCAAGATGGGGGGACACATATTTGGGGTTAAATCTCAGCTTTAGCCCTTATCAGCCAGGTGATTAAA
The DNA here is from genome assembly GCF_005190385.1 of Monodon monoceros. NCBI lineage: Eukaryota > Metazoa > Chordata > Mammalia > Artiodactyla > Monodontidae > Monodon > Monodon monoceros. Next base: position 14,775,206 of record NW_021703771.1, on the reverse strand, counting down.
ATAGGCATTAGTTCTATCTCTGTCTCTATCTCCATCTCTCTTTATCTCTCTGTCTCTCTTTCCCTCTTTTTGAAACTCTATTTTGCTTTCATCTGTAGAAAGATGATAAGACCACCTACCTCAGGTTAAAGTTTAAACAAGGTCATGTATGTAAAGCTCCTGGTGCAATGCCTGATCCATAGAAGATGTTTAAAAAATGGCCAGTCCTCATATCTGAGTTTGCATATAAATATTCTGGCCACGCACTGACAAAATGTGGCATATTGTCCTATTTTCATGATGCCTAACCTACACGTCAGAGGCATTCATTTCATTTTATTTTTTTATGATTTCTCCAATACCAGGTTTACTATGATGATGAGATTAATAGCAACCACTTCGATTTATAAAGCACCTTTCTCCTAACAACCTCAAAGACAAAAATAACGAATGTTGGCGAGGACGTGGAGAAAAGGGAATCCTCTTGCACTCTTGGTGGGAAAGGAAAGCGGGGCCACCACTATGGGAAACAGTATGGAGAGCCTTCAAAAAATTAAAAATAGAACTATCATATGACCCAGCAATTCCACTCCTAGCTATGTACCTGAAGAAAATGTAAACACTAATTAGAAAAGGTACACGCACCCCTACATTTATTGCAGCACTATTTACAATAGCCAAGACATGGAAGCAACCTAAATGCCCATCAATAAAGATGTGGATAAAGAATATTTGATGTATATATATATTTGATATTATATATATATGATGGAATACTATTCAGCCATAAAGAAGAATGAATGAAATCTTGCCATTTGTGACAACATGGATGGACCTAGATGGTATTATTCTAAGTGAATAAGTCAGACAGAGAAAGACAAATATTGTGTGATTTCGCTTATGTGTGGAATCTTAAAAAATAAACAGGCATAAAACAGAAACAGAGTTATAGAGAACAAACTTGTAGTTCTATCTTTAGTTTTTTTTGAGGAACCTTCATATTCTTTTCCATTGTGGCTGCACCAATTTACGTTCCCACCAACAGCGTACGAGGGTTCCCTTTTCTCCATTTCCTCACCAACACTTGTTATCTCTTGTCTTTTTGAGGATAGCTATTGTAACGGGTGTGAGGTAATATCTCATTGTGGTTCTAATTGGTTTTCACTGATGATTTCAGTGATGTTGAGCATCATTTCATGTAGTTGCTGGACTTCTTTGGAAAAATATCTATTCAGATTCTCTGTCCATTTTTTAAATCAAATTATTTGGGGTTTTGCTATTGAGTTATGTTAAAGTTGTTTAATAATTGTTTCTGTGTCATTTGTTTAGAATGAACTCAGATTACCTTAAAGACTCTATTCTTCTATTTAATCTCTCTCTCTCTCTCTCTCTCTCTCTCTCTCCCTTTGCCCTTTCTCCCAACTGGAGGAGCAGAAAAAAAAGAGAGAAAAGAATCTTGCTTAGACTGTCAATAAAGAGTCTGACTTCATTTTTGGTGTTTGACTGCCAATAGGGGTCAGGCCCCACCACTCCTCCTTCCTTTCTGCCCCCCAATTGGCAAGCTGATACAAAAGCCCACGTGCTTCCTTCTTCGGTGCCAGCAGGAAGTTCAAACCATGTAAGCCCCTATCCTCAAGGGAACCTCATCCCAGCTCCACTCCCTAACCACAATAAAAACCCCAAGCCACTCTCCTTTCCCTGCTCTCTTAGGCCATTTTTTGGGACATGCTTGGAAGCTTTCCTGCTCTCTCTGTAAAGCCTCATTACATTGTAATTAACCTCTTTGTGCATGTGTGGTATCACCAGTCTGAACCAGTTTTTGGGTGAGGGTCGTTTTGTCTCTGAAGTGTCCTCCTAATAGATTGCCTTCAGGCATTTTTGCAGCCAATAGCAAAGAGGAGGGCAATCTTTGATGAAATTCAAAATCAGAATTTGAACTACAGTGAATGGATTCATAAGATTCAAAAGTAATAAAAATAATTTATGAAATCTGCTCATTATTTCACTAAAGGATTGGAAGCAAATAATTTACCAGGGCAGAGTTGGGAGCAGGATTAGAGAAAATAAATATGTTTTACACCCTCTGTGTTGTGGATCCTCAATTTAAAAGTTATATTTATATTAGGAAGAAAAGCAATTTCACTTCAAGTGATTTTATGTATATTCTTTTAGTATAAGTACATTGTGTAACTTAATAAATAGTATGAGAGAAGTGTCTGACAGAAGGTCTACATTTTCAGTCATACCAGAGTTACTGTGCTTTTGAATGACCTATTACAACTATGCAACCTAAATTACCCCCAAAACAAGTTTTTCAGAATTTTTGGGTTTCTCTATATAGACTCAACATACTCATCCACTTATCCCTCACAACATATATAAGCTTCAAGAAGGAGTTTGTTGTCTTAACTTTCAAACTTATCCTGAAAACCTTATACTGTGCTTGGAAAATAACAATCATTCAACTCAAATATTTGTTGAATGAAACACAACCAACCACATTTATCAAATAACTAAATGTCAGGCACTGTTCCAATTACAGCTGCTAAATATTTTGGATTCTTTAGACACAGAATATTATAAATAACAATTAACTGGATGCATTTGGTTACAATGATTTTCCTTTTACTGAGAATGTTCCAGAAACACAGAGAGAGATATGGTGATCAGAATCATGACTTATTTCATGACCTCAAATCTCTGGCCAAAATGTTGAAAGGGGGAGCTTTAGACAGATAGCCAAGTCAGCCCAGTCAGGATCATTCTCCAGAGATTTTCCTAACTGGAACAAAAGGAAGATGGCCAACCCATCTCTGATGTGGAGGATACAGGATGTAAAGTTAAGGAGCTAGAGACAGACTTGTTTTTTATCCGTTGGGAAGCCAGTCTTGAGTGGGAGAGCATAAAATCGGCCGAAGAGGGGCTTCCCTGGTGGCGCAGTGATTGGGAATCCTCGTGCCAATGCAGCGGAAACGGGTTCGATCCCTGGTCCGGGAAGATCCCACATGCTGCGGAGTAACTAAGCCCACATGCCACAACTACTGAGCCTGCACTCTAGAGCCCAAGAGCCACAACAACTGAACCTGCGTGCCACAACTACTGAAGCCCATGTGCCTAGAGCCCATGCTCCGCAACAAGAGAAGCCACGGCAATGAGAAGCCCACACACTGCAATGAAGAGTAGTTCCTCCTTGACACAACTAAAGAAAGCCCACGCACAGCAACGAAGACCCAATGCACCAAATAAATAAATAAAACATGCACATGTTTAAAAAAAAAAACCGCCAAAGAGAGAATAGCACACCGATAGACTGCATCAGTAGCATCATTCCTTACCCACGTCTGTAATGATACCCTCCACCTCGTGACTTTGCAGTTTCACCAAAGAGGCCAGAGTCTATCTACCCATCCCCTGAATCTGAGCTTGACTATATAGTCAATAGTCAATAGTCTAAACAATGAACAGGTTACCGTACACTAGTTGCAAAGCCTTGTTTGTTTCTGTTCTCGCTCTTGTGCCTCTGCCACTGCTGTAAGAACAGGTCCAGGCTAGTCAGCTACAGTACAGAGTCAAGTGCCCTGATAGCCTCAGCTGACAGCCAGAAACCCTCAGACACATAAGTGAGCCCAGGCAAGGTGAGCAGAGCTGCCTCGCCATCTTGTAGCTGATCACAGACACAAGACCAGTAAGTGGTGGTCTGATTGTTACAGATCACTAAATTGGTCTAGAATAGCAATACTGCACAGCATTCTTGTGGGTATAACCAATAAAGTCCCCTATCCTATGTTTATTGGCCGTTTGGATATCCTCTTTTATGAAGTGCTTATCCATTCAAGCTCTCTGAGAGCTTCAAGAAAAACTTTTTTGTTGTTGGGTTTTTCATTATTGCAAGGATGGGAGCTAAGTTCTCTCGAGTCTCTGCCTTCCTAAGTCAACTGCAAACATCCTGACTTCTCCTTCTCTCCTAAATCAAATATTTGGGTGACTCGGGAGTCTGTTTATATCATCTGTGTTTTTTTTCTTGATTATCAGCCATATATTCTTGCCTTTTCATACGTCTAATAATTGTTTATTGCATGCAGGACGTAGTGTAAATAAAAGAACTGTATAGGTTCCAAATGGTGTTATCTACTATGAGACAGAATTTCCCCCACTCCTTTCAGATAGACAGGATAAAGATCTGATGAACTCAATTCAAATCAGACATTGATTCTGTTGGGAGTGAGTTTCAATTGTAATAAATCTCTGTCTGTATCTAGCTTTCTCTCTTTCTAAGATGGAACCCTTCCTGGATTTTGATTAAGAGTGCAATAGAGATCCTTCTCCTTAGTCCTGAGATTCCTAGGAAGATCCAGATCTAGATCGCCCCTGCAGAATCTTATAGCTTGGCCCTCTGCCCTCCATCCCCCACCCACCTCCAAACTCTAGCAAATGTCTTGAAAAGGATATTAGCTCTGTCTCAATTCTAGACACCACCTGTAATAAGTCTTGTTTCCTAAAAGCACCGTGAGACTGGGAGGTTTCACTGTACCTTGTAATAGTTCCAGCCTAGCTCCTCACAGTACTAGAACTTGGCAAATATCCAGTGGAAAAAGCCACCTGTCTCTTCCATGGTCTCTCTTGTTTCCAGTTTGTGACACCAGCCCTACATGATCAATGAAAGCATGGCTGGTTTCTCTTTCCCCCAGCAAGTCCAATGGACATGATCAGCTCATCTCGGAAAATTCTTTCACTTCGGACAGTTCGGTTCATCTAGTCCTTGTTGTTTTCAATGCCCTCTGATTTCTTTAAAAGTATCATGTTATTATTTATCTGGCCTTATTCAGTTGCCTCCATGAAAGCAGTGGCCTGCCATAAACTAAAATGCCATCCGGAAGTAAACATCTCCTATATCTGTTCCTAACAAATATTTTCAGAAAAAGAAAAAATAGATAAACTTGAGCATGGTATCCAACAGAAATAAGTTGGGAATATATTTAGAAGTTAAAAAAAATGATTAATCAAAATATAATATTTCCAAGGTTTGGAAATACCTTAAATGTAGCAATTTTCCTAAAAGCAAAATACTGTAAAATATACGCTCAGATTAAAATATGGGATTTGATTTGCAACACCTTTTGTGCCTTACCTATAACACCTCCAAGACCTAAATGTTACCTTATTTCTTTCCTCATCCCTCTACTGACTATTCATACCAACTAATTTCTTCTACTTTTAAATTCCCGCAAGCACTGAAATAAGTGGCATCTCTGAGCAGCCTAATAAATTGGCCTCCCGTGTCAACATTCTTAAAATATCTGTACAATATTTACATAGTGTTTATAAGGAGAGACATTTTATTTTATTTATTTTTTTGCGGTACGCGGGCCTCTCACTGCTGTGGCCTCTCCCGTTGCGGAGCACAGGCTCCAGACACGCAGGCTCAGCGGCCATGGCTCACGGGCCCAGCCGCTCCGCGGCCTGTGGGATCTTCCCGGACTGCAGCACGAACCCGTGTCCCCTGCATCGGCAGGCAGACTCTCAACCACTGCGCCACCAGGGAAGCCCAAGGAGAGACATTTTAAATTAAGGGACTATATCTCTTTTATCTGAAAGCTGGTAGTCCATATATCAGCGGAAACTTGATGTCCTTCTTTGCTCTTCCCCAAAACAACACTCCACTTGGCACAAGGTTATTGTCAAAAGGAAAATTCTATAGAGAAGACAGAAGAGGCCATTTACATTGTAGAGCATATGGTATTTTATGAGAAAGATTGTAAATAGATGTGTCCCTATGGTCTCACCTCCATGAAAAAAATACTTATAAAATAATATATGAAAGACGGCAGAAGCAAGAAGAATTAAAATCCTGCAGCCTGTGTAACAAAAACCACATTCACAGAAAGATAGACAAAATGAAATGGCACAGGACCATATGCCAGATGAAGGGACAAGATAAAACCCTAGAAAAAGAACCAAATGAACTGGAGATAGGCAACCTTCCAGAAAAAGAATTCAGAATAATGATAGTGAAGATGATCCAGGACCTCGGATAAGGAATGAAGGCAAAGATCGAGAAGGTGCAAGAAATGTTTAACAAAGACCTAGAAAAATTAAAGAACAAACAATACAATAACTGAAATGAAAAATACAGAAGGAATCAATAGCAGAATAACTGAGGCAGAAGAACGGATAAGTGACCTGGAAGACAGAATGGTGGAAATCACTGCCACAGGAGGAAATAAAGAAAAAAGAATGAAAAGAAATGAAGACAGCCTAAGCAACCTCTGGGACAACATTAAATGCACCAACATTTGCATTGTAGTGGTCCCAGAAGGAGAAGAGAGAGACAAAGGACCCAAGGAAATATTTGAAGTGATTATAGTCGAAAACTTCCCTAACATGGGAAAGGATATAGCCACCAAGGTCCAGGAAGCACAGAGAGTCCAAGGCAGGATAAACCCAAGGAGAAACACACCGAGACACATAGTAATCGTGTCTCTACAGATGACACATCTTTGTTCTCAACCAAGGGTGATTTCTCCATCAGGGAACATTTGACAATGTCTAGAGATATTTTTAATTGTCATGACTAAGGGTAATACCGGCATCCAGTGGACCAGGGATGCTGTTAAATATCCTACAATACATAGGATAAACTCCCATAACAAAGAATAGTCTGGCCCAAAATGTCAGTGGTGACGAGGTTCAGAAACCATGCTTTAGAGCAAAGAGCAGACATGCTTGCTGCCCATTATAAAATACTAAGTTTCCCTAAGCTCAGGGTTCCCCTCCTATACTGCATACCACTGTCTATGCAAGTGCCATCTGTCCATTTCTGTGTCACCTGTGAGAACTGGGGCTCAGGGAAATCACCCAAAAGTGCTGACACTTTTGCTACTGCTTTTGTCCCTCATCTCTGACCGAGGAGACTCATTCTTCTACCAGCATTTATGAAACTATGGCAGTTAGATTAAAAGCAGGGTAAAATTAAAGACCCTTCACATTTCTTGATAGACTGTTCTATATTTTAGACAACAGAAAATAAATGCAAAAGCAAAGTGCTTTTATTATTTCTTTTACATCTTTATTGGAGTATAATTGCTTTACAATGGTGCAGCTCAGTAACAAAAAAACAAACAACCCAATCCAAAAATGGGCAGAAGACCTAAATAGACATTTCTCCAAAGAAGATATACAGACTGCCAACAAACACATGAAAGAATGCTCAACATCATTAATCATTAGAGAAATGAAAATCAAAACTACAATGAGATATTATCTCACACCAGTCAGAATGGCCATCATCAAAAAATGTAGAAACAAAGTGCTTTTTAAAAGTGTTTTTCAACCTAGATGGCATAACAAAGGATTCATTTGTTAATTTCTAAGCACTTTTATAAAACTATTAAAAAATAAGCAACCCAAAAGAAAAATGGTCGCAGATATATGAGTTACATATTTTAAAAATATAATAGGTTTATGAACAATAAAAAAAATCTGCCTTGTTCGTAATTAAAGAAATAAAAATGAAAAATCTTTTTCTCTGATTGGCAAAAAGTTTTAAGATTGATCATATCCAGTTTTAAGGGGAAACACTGACTGAAACCACCCACCCTGGCCAGGCACCACAGTAACCATTTGCATGGGTTATTTTACTACAGGAGGTCCTGGCAAGAAACATGGACTAACAAGCCACCACCAACCAGAAGAATTTGGGAAAGGTCAAAAGGAGACACCAGTCCATATGTCCTACCAACCTCCCAGAATCCTCTTCGCTGCAACCCATCTTGGCCGAGTGATGCGTGTGCCACCAAGAAGGACGCTGAGTCAGAATGATTGGCCAGAGACAACCCGGAAATTAACCCCATCACCATAAAACCCGAGACTGCGAGCCACTGGTAGAGAGGTCCTCATGGGTTCCCGTACCCTCCTGCTCTCCACCCAGGTGCCCCTTCCCAATAACGTCTCTTGCTTTGTCAGCACATGTCTCCTTGGACAATTCATTTCTGAGTGTTAGACAAGAGCCCACTCTCAGGCCCTGGAAGGGGTCCCCCTTCCTGCAACACAATCCTGATGAAGCTTGGGGAAAAGGCACTCTTATCTACTTCAAGTGGAAATATGATTTAGATTAAACATTTTGAAGAAAAAATTTGAATAATTAACCAAAACTTTTTATTCAGTAGTCAGATTTCTAAGACTTTATAGACATACTCTCAAAGTTCACCAAAACCCAGTACATGGATGTTCATTGTATGGTCTCTTAAAATAGAAAAAAATTGGGCTTCCCTGGTGGTGCAGTGGTTGAGAGTCCACCTGCCGATGCAGGGGACACGGGTTCATGACCCGGTCCGGGAAGATGAGCGGCAGGGCCCGTAAGCCATGGCCACTGAGCCTGTGCCTCCGGAGCCTGTGCTCCGCAACGGGAGAGGCCACAACAGTGAGAGGCTCACATACCGCAAAAAAAAAAAAATTAAAACAGTCTAAATTTATATTATTAAAGCAATGGTTAAATAATGTTTGGTACATCTAATTATATAATCATATGCAGCCACTGAAAGAATGGTCCAGGTATGTATGCGCTATTATAGAAGGAACTCCAAGATGTGTTAGTAAATGAAAGAAAAAGAATAAAAAAACCAAATATAACATAGGTACCCTTTTCAGGAAATAAAAGAGAGACACAGACAGATATTGAATAGATAGATGGAGGAGACAGAGAAGATGGTGAAAAAGGGGATGACACAGGTTAGCTCTGAATGTACAGAGTTTAGAATCAAAAGTAAAGTTTTCTATAGTCATGAACTCAAGGAATATAATAAGAATAATGGCACTGGCATAAAAGGGAAAAGGATATAAAATAAAGTAGCATCTGGGAATCACCTACATTGGATCAACTTAAAGTATACCTGAAAATTATATTTTTGTGCCCCTCTCCTTGCCCTTCCACCATTGTCCCTGCCCTCCTTAATCTTCTAGTTCAGAATCTCTGGGTTCCAGTGCTCAGAAATTGGCACTTTCAGCAAGCTTCCAGGTACCCTTGACCTCACAGGGCCTGAAAACCAATAAAGTAGCTCTGAGTTTTATATTGTATGTTGAAACCATCTAGTCAGAATCTCTTGATTGTTTTTCCTCCTGGCTGCACCACCCAGTCTTGTTCAAAGTCCACTCAACCTCTTCTATCCCTCCTGTGTAAAAGGAAAGGTAACTCCTCTTTGTCAAGGTGTTCTTAACCCCCACCTGTTCATGATCAATAACTCCCTTTCTCCTTCCCTAGCCCATAACTTTAGTCAACATAAAGAACCACTGGATCATATTTTTGTGGTCCTGAAGGTATGGTTGAATCCATCTTGCAGGTTGTCTTAAAGTATGGGCTTAAGGGGCAAGATGAAAGTTGAACACAGGATAAAATAAGAGAAAAATAAACAGCTGTTTAACCATCAACATTTAAATGCACAGCTGGGTCCTTGATGAGTTTCAGTCTATAATGGTCTTCATACCAAAGAGAAAAAGAGAATGAACTGACAGGGATAAGGATAAAGATTGCCTCACAAATAGGCAGCCCCTTTCAGTTTAAAATGAGAAGTTGGGTAAGAAAGAAGAGTGTTCTGTGAAGAGAGCTGTGGTTCAGGCTTGTGTCGCTTTGATTCTTCAGAGTGCACACAGTTACAACTGCCGGGGAGGTTTTGTAATAATAAAAGACCTGCTTCTAAAGCCTACCCATCTTTGCAGTACTGAGTAATTTTTACTATTACTCAATTTAGATTGATATGTCACTTTACAAATCATAGAAGTAGAAGGTTCCTTTCCATTAATTTTGCTAAACATTTAAAATGTTTTTGATATCAGTTATATGTGGAATCTAAAAAATACAGCAAACTAGTGAATATAACAAAAAGAAAGGAGACTCGCAGATATAGAGAACAAACCAGTGGTTACCAGTGGCGGGGGGAGGGGCAATATAGGGGTAAAGGAATAAGACGTACAAACTATTAGGTCCAAAATCAACTAAAAGATACATGGGGGAATAATTCATCATATTTTCCTCCTACCTTGATTTCCTAAAAGCTCAAGCAGACACCATGCCCACCTCTAGTGCATGTAAGGGCCGCCTCAACCATACAAACTGTGAACTAGCTTCTTCCCATATTTATTACTTTTTCATCTTTGTTTTCTCTTTTGCTCAATTAGCTCACTTGCTTGTGTCACATCTTCTTTTTTTTTTTTTTTCCTGTTCAGCGTCTTATAGTTTCTGAGTACAGGTCTTTTACCACCTTAGGTAGGTTTATTCCTAGGTATTTTATTCTTTTTGTTGCAGTGGTGAATGGGATTGTTTCCTTACTTTCTCTTTCTGATCTTTGTTAGTGTAGAAGAATGCAAGAGATTTCTGTGCATTAATTTTGTATCCTGAAACTTTACCAAATTCATTGATTAGCTCTAGTAGTTTTCTGGTGGCATCTTTAGGATTCTCTATGTATAGTATCATGTCATCTGTAAGCAGTGCAAGTTTTCTTCCTCTTTTCCAATTTGTATTCCTTTTATTTCTTTTTCTTCTCTGATTACCGTGGCTAGGACTTCCAATACTATGTTCCTGATCTTAGAGGAAATGTTTTCAGTTTTTCACCATTGAGAATGATGTATGCTGCGGGTTTGTTGTATACGGCCTTTATTATACTGAGGTAGGTTCCCTCTAGGCCCACTTTCTGGAGAGTTTTTATCATAAATGGGTGTTGAATTTTGTCAAAAGCTTTTTCTGCATCTATTGAGATGATCATATGGTTTTCATTCTTCAGTTTGTTAGTATGGTGTATCACATTGATTGATTTGCGTATATTTAAGAATCCTTGCACTCCTGGGATGAACCCCACTTGATCATGTCATATGATCCTTTTAATGTGCTGTTGGATTCTGTTTGCTAGTATCTTGTTGCAGATTTTTTTTATCTATAATCGTGAGTGATACTGGTCTGTAATTTTCTTTTTTTTGTAGTATCCTTGTCTGGTTTTGGTATCAGGGTGATGGTGGCCTCGTAGAACGAGTTTGGGAGTGTTCCTCCCTCTGCTATATTTTGGTAGAGTTTGAGAAGGATAGGTGTTAGCTCTTTCCCAAATGATTGATAGAATCTGCCTGTGAAGCCATCTGGTCCTGGGCTTTTCTTTGTTGGAAGATTTTTAATCACAGTTTCAGCTTTAGTGCTTGTGATTGGTCTGTTCATATTTTCTATTTCTTCCTGGTTCAGTCTTGGAAGGTTGTACTTTTCTAAGAATTTGTCCATTTCTTCCAGGTTGTCCATTTTATTGGCATAGAGCTGTGTGTACTAGTCTCTCATGATCCTTTGTGTTTCTGCAGTGTCAGTTGTTACTTCTCCTTTTTCATTTCTAATTCTGTTGATTTGAGTCTTCTCCCTTTTTTTCTTGATGAGTCTGGCTAATGGTTTATCAATTTTGTTTATCTTCTCAAAGAACTAGCTCTTAGTTTTATTGATCTTTGCTATTGTTTTCTTCATTTCTTTTTCATTTATTTCTGATCTGATCTTTGATTTCTTTCCTTCTGCTCACTTTGGGGTTTCTTTGTTCTTCTTTCTCTAATTGCTTTAGGTGTAAGGTTAGGTTATTTGAGATTTTTCCCGGTTCTTGAGGTAGGATTGTATTGCTATAAACTTCCATCTAGAACTGCTTTTGCTGCATCCCATAGGTTTTGGATCGTCGTGTTTTCATTGTCATTTGTTTCTAGGTGTATTTTGATTTCCTCCTTGATTTCTTCAGTGATCTCTTGGTTATTTAGTAGTGTATTGTTTAGCCTCCATGTGTTTCTACTTTTTACAGTTTTTTTCTTGTAATTGATATCTAGTCTCCTAGCGTTGTGGTCAGAAAAGAAACTTGATACAATTTCAATATTCTTAAATTTACCAAGGTTTGATTTGTGTCCCAGGATATGATCTATCCTGGAGAATGTTCCATGAGCACTTGAGAAGAAAGTGTATTCTGTTGTTTTTGAATGGAATGTCCTATAAATATCAATTAAGTCCATCTTGTTTAATGTATCATTTAAAGCTTGTGTTTCCTTATTTATTTTCATTTTGGATGATCTGTCCATTGGTGAAAGTGGGGTGTTAAAGTCCCCCACTATTATTGTGTTACTGTCAATATCCCTTTTTATGGCTGTTAGCATTTGCCTTATGTATTGAGGTGCTTCTATGCTGGGTGAGCATTCAGTAGGTGTTCCGTAGGGGTTGTTCCACATGTAGATATATTTCTGATGTATTTGTGGGGAGGAAGGTGATCTCTGCGTCTTACTCCTCCGCCATCTTGAAGCTCCCTCCACATCTTTCAAAGAGTGACTTAAATAATTTGGGGAACCAAGAAGAATATAAACAAATAAATTAGACTTGAGCGTTGCAAGATCTCCCACTGAATCAAAGTTTTTCCTTATGATGCCCACCTCCTCCTGGTTGATAAATATAATTCTTAAAAATAAAAATGTCCTTCAGTGAATGCTTAGCCACTCCTCAAGGCTTCAGCATCGTTCGTTCAGTAACAGAAACTTGAAATCACAATTTGTTTCCATTAGTATCCCATGGACATAAAATGCTTCACTGCCTTCCCAGAGGCTAATTAGAAATCTTTGTACCATCTGCTGTTTGTTGACTATTCAGTGCCGTGAAGCTTTCCTAGGAAAGCCCTAGAGCCACAGACTTCTCCTTCCTTTCTTCCATTGGCAGCATCTGCAGTTAGGAAGGCACAAAACAAATCCCACAGAGCAAGGCTCTTACAGGGTAGCATTTACTGTTTCTCTACTCTTAGCTGCCTAGTGGCTCTTGGTCTTACCTGCCTCTTCATGGAATGTTTCTTTATATTTGTATAGAAAAAGCAGTCTTGCTCTCAATTCTATTTGTTTGGCTTTCTGTTCTTGATTAAGCAATACCTTTTAAAAGGTCTGTTCTCTTAGCTTAATCTTATTCACTGAAGTACATTTCAACCTGGATGCAAATCTCAATATGGGGAGGTAGATGCACGAATGATTTCACGAGAACAAATCAGTGCATCCTTTTAAAGGGGCACCTTCAGATCAGCTGTCTCCCAGCAATGGACACAGACCATGATTTTTGCCTGGCTGGGAAGGAACCAGTGTCAGTGGTGACGCAGGAGGCCGGGCAGGCTAAGTGTATGGATGACTCACATCCATTTGCGCGTCAGCTTGCTTGTAGTTTGCTCATTAGCATCAGTGCTGGGGGCTAATGGATACTCAGGAGGAAGTCATTTTTCTCTGAAAATGTTTGGCGAAAAGTGGAAATGAAAACCCAATGAGGGTTCTGTTCCTGACAAAGCTTTCCAAGGCTGATAGGGAGTGCGTTTGGGGAAGTCTGGTTACAAAGCTCACAGGTGAATTTTGTGTTCTTAGGACTGTCTTCCTCCTGAGATAGGCTTTGAATCACAAAAAAAATTGTATGAAAAATAAGTAAAGCTAAGTCAAAGAGGGTGTGTTTCTCTCAATTGTCTGTTTGTTTTGTTCAAAATTATTAGAGGGAAAATTTTAACTACTGTGCATTCATTATGTATTCAAGCACCCAGTGGTGTGTTCCTAAATGTTTGACAACTGTCTCTGGGGAAAAAGAAAAGGCCCTGATTTCCACTGTTCCCTGATTTCCGTGGTATAAATACTCTCATCATGGCCAATTTCAAGCTACAGCACGAGTCACTGAATGTAGAATGGGAAAAATTGCAAACATTCAGCACTCTTGTGAGCTGGTGTCAGCTCCAACAGTACTAGCCCTCTAAATGCAAATGGGGGCGCATCTTCATGTAGAATAAAAGATCACTACCCTTTTTCACAGAGGTACCCAGAAAATCAAACTATGATTCTCTTTGGGTAAAAGATAAAGACACACACACACACACACACACACACACACACACGTAATTTTTCAAGTCTATATTTTTTATTCTCATTCCTGACTCATTCAGCTCTCTTGGGTTCCTCTAGTTGCCCTATGAGTAATATTCGAAAGGTTATAGAAATGGTCAATTCACTGAAGATAAAAACTGTGTCCTCTGCTATTAGGAAGGTTTTTAAAACAATGTGTTTTTTTGCACAATAAAACTTATCACGACACAGAACCATTGACACACTAACCATATAGAGTAGTTTATTGCCTGCCATTGCAAGCTTTTCTTAGATTTTTGCTTTTATATCCAAATGTTTAATGCTTTTGGGTGGTGATTATTTTCATGCAAGTTATAAGAGGATGTGATATAATTCTGGGAATATGTAGAGACTCTATATCTTCATTTGCCTTTGGAAAACGAAGTGAAAATACTGCTACTCAAATAAATAAACTCTAACACCTGATCAATTTGACATCATGGTTGTGGATCTATTGTGCAGAAATCAAGATGAGCTGTAGGTAAAATACTATCAAAATGTTCTATGTTAAAATTCCAGAACACCGAGGATCTTAAGACAAAAGACAACTAAGAAGAAGGATTCTGAATCAGTCTGAAAGCATGTTCCTCAAGGCCTAGAATAATGGCTTAGAGCTTGGGCCCTGGAGCCAGACTGCATGGCCTGAATGCCAGCTCTCTTGCCTGCTAGCTGTGTGATCTGAACGAGTTGCTCATCCTCACTGTGCCTCAGTTTCCTCCACTGTTAAGTGATGATCATAATAAAACCCAACTCACTGGACTCTAATGAGGATTAAATGTGTCAATATTTTAAATGCCTACATTTAAGGCATTTTATAAATGCCACAGAATGTTCGCTAAATAAACATAAACACGAATTTTCAAGGACTACAAAAAACAAGTGGATTTGAGATCTAATTTAAATCTTTCAAGGGAGCTGATTTACAGAAGAAAGTGCACTTTAGTCTAATGAATTACATGACCACTCAATATTGCCCCCACTCTCCTGACTACGCAAATTAATGCTAATGCTCCACTCTGGGTTGCAAGTTTTTAGTAGTCTAGATGAAAGAAGTTTCCTCTCTCTTCCAATCAGCCTGGAGAAATGTCTTAAATGTGAACATTCAGGCAGTCTACAGGGTACCATTCTTTTTTTTTTTTTTTTTTTTTTTTTTTGTCTGTGTTGTGTCTTTGTTGCTGCATGCGGGCTTTCTCTAGTTGTGGCGAGTGGGGACTACTCTTCGTTTCAGTGTACGGGCTTCTCATTGTGATGGCTTCTCTTGTTGCAGAGCACGGGCTCTAGGCACGCGGGCTTCAGTAGTTGTGGGGCACGGGCTCTGTAGTTGTGGCTCATGGGCTCTAGAGTGCAGGCTCAGTAGTTGTGGTGCACGGGCTTAGTGGCTCCACGGTATGTGGGATCCCCCCGGACCAGGGCTCGAACCCATGTCCCCTGCATTGGCAGGCGGATTCTTAACCACTATGCCACCAGGGAAGTCCCCAGGGTACCATTCTGATGATCACAAAGACATTCATGGAACCATGAAATATTCCCTTCTCCACAGTGTGTAATGGCAGTGGTGGGGGTAGGGGAGGGCATGTATAAGGCTCTAAGGAGTTCTGAGGTATCGCTGGTCATATCTGGAATGGCCCTCAAAGTATTTCATGGAGCAATGATTCATAGTTCCTGTCAAATATCAGAGTCCTTGAGTTAGATTTAAGTCAAGTATTCTTTCTACTCCATGAACCTAGGTGATAATAACAAAGTGCTTCAGTGTTAGTACTGCACGTGGATGCGTTGAAAGAAGAGACAAGCTTATGTCTTCTAGATGTTTGACTTTAATTCTCACCTGCCCTCTTTTGGTTCCTCCTAATCTCTTCATACTGCTGACCTCCCCCTAAGTTTCAAATCTTCCTTTCCCCAACCAAAAAAATGGAGTTTGTGTCCACCATGTTTCATAGCAGCCTATTCCCTGTGAAACTGAGCAGGACCCTGTGGGGCTCCTGGCCGTGAGAGCCTTTCTGTTCAGCCTCCATGACCTTCCCTGAGTTCCAAAGGGCAGATTCAAACAGTTGAAGAGACAGGGGAGGAGCAGTCAGGAAACAAGAGTGCAGCCTTGGGGCAGGGTCCTGGTTCCTCCTCAAGGGATACACATGACAATATCTTTAAGCTCTTCAGAAAACTAAAACCCAACAAATGGAAGATGTCAGCATTCTTCATACCAGAGAAAAGCACCTGAGGCCAGATTAAAGGAACCAGAGAAGCTCAGCAAAAGATTACCCAGACCAGATTAAAAGAGTGCAGGCCCTGCACACACCCTGATCCTTATCAGCAACACCATCATTGAATCATTGCTATAAAACTCCTCACCAAATCTTCCCGGGTTGGGACACACAGTTTTCGAGGGCAGGAGCCCGCTGTGCCCGCCTTTGTCTGGCAAAGCAATAAAGCTATTCTTTTCTACCTCACCCAAAACTCTGTTGCCAAGATTTGATTCAGCACTGGTGCACAGAGGCTGAGTTAGTAATATACATATATAACTAATGTCTCAGAATTTCCTTCCAGCTAACACATTTTCAAAGGACACTGTGGAAATATATTCTCATAATCTAACCATGGGCATATCAGGTGTATGGCAGACTCACAAAAGAACTCAAGGAAATCATTTTGGGTAAGGATGAATTTCCAAAGAAAATATGCTCTCCAGTTTCCTCTGAAACCACACTACACAAGGGATAACTTACTCTAACTGACAGGATTTTCTCCCATATTAAGACTCCCCAAAGTATTAAACATTTCCCCAAGTTAATTTGGTTTTATTGTTCATTTAGATTGTTCACATTTACGATTATTGAATACATATTTCTGCAATTTATTTAGTTCTTTTTATTTTTAATATCTAACACATCAGATGAAAATGAGATATCTGATTCTTGAGCCACATTGGATAACAACCAGAACTGATGGAAAAAAGCTGGGATATAGACACTTGTTACATTTTTTTAGACATATGGACTTTTAAACAGACATTTCTTACATTTTTTAGACATATGGATTTTTAAATGTAACAATAATTAAATCATTCAAGCACCATGATCATTGCAAAGTAGTCACTACAGCATAAAATAGGAATAACCACAAAATAAGGAGAGGTCATTCTTTGAGGGCCCAATATGTATTCTGTATCTCACATGTGTCATTTCATATGACATCTCAACAACCAATGGAAGTTAGCTTTTCCTGATTGCAGACATTGATATTGCCTACACATTATCTATTCCCACCTTCTTTCTGACTAGCCAAACTAGGATTTTATTCAGGATGTCAATATATTCAGCAAAACTATAATGCCCTAGATTCCCTCATTTCTGGGGATAAACTTGTGTCACAGCTCTGGCTAATGAAGCAGAAGTGGAAAATTCTTGGGTTGTGAGGTTTGTTTTCCCCGTGAAAATTCACCTGGCATGTCCCTTTTGAACTCCACCCTTCCCTTCTTCTTGCCTAGAATACAGATACTGTGCTTGGCGGTGCACACCCTTCCCTTCTTCTTGCCTAGAATACAGATACTGTGCTTGGTGGTGCACACCCTTCCCTTCTTCTTGCCTAGAATACAGATACTGTGCTTGGCGGTGCACTTATAAAGGTGAAAACCACACACGAAGAATGGTGGAGCAGACCAGTAGAAGCAGCCCAAGGTAATGATCACATGTAGGAAAAGGCTCACCAGCTCTGGACCACCTATGTCCAGACATCTTGATAAATAAGAAAAGTAAACCCCTTGTTTGTTCAAGCCATTGTAGTCAGTTCTGTTATATTTAGCCAAACACAAAAACATCTATACCCCCTTTTTATGCATAAGAAAATACAAGCTTGGGAGTTCCAGTCCAAGATGGCAACCTCAGAGTCTCCTGAACTCACCTCCCGCTACAGACACACCGAATCTACAGCAACACATGGAAAAATTCTCTCTGAAAGAAGTCCAGAAACTAGCTGAGTGATTCCTACACATTGGGTGAACAAGAAAAAACCCACATGGAAATGGGTAGGAAAAGCCGAGACACAGTCTTGCCATAAACCTCACTCCTGGCACAGCAACATACAATTGAGAGGAAACCCACAATTCCCAGTTTCTTCCTGAGGACTGAAGGATGTGGACCTGCCTGACATCTAGCATCCCAACTTTTAAGACTTCCACCTCAGGGACAGGATCCCAAAACACCTAGCTCTGAAAGCCAGCAGGGTTTGCATCCAGAAGACCCAGAAGACTACCATAAACAAACAGTTCTTAACGATTATAGAGGACTTATCATGGCTATCCCCCTGGGGCTCAGCACAGAAGGAACAGAAAAATAAATGCCCACCTCCCAGTCTTTCCCTGAAAAGGGTCTGTTTGTTTACATTAAAAGTCGTTGCCTGGGGCTTCCCTGGTGGCGCAGTGGTTGAGAGTCCACCTGCTGATGCAGGGGACACGGGTTCGTGCCCCAGTCCGGGAAGATCCCACATGCCGCAGAGCGGCTGGGCCCGTGAGCCATGGCCGCTGAGCCTGAGCGTCCAGAGCCTGTGCTCTGCAAAGGGAGAGGCCACAACAGTGAGAGGCCCGCGTACCGCAAAAAAAAAAAAAAAAAGTCTATGTGCATATTTTTGAAGCTGTTGCCTGAAGGTCCAGCTTCCAACCAGCCTGCATCTAGGTGCTGACTGAGATCCTTCCCTTTGGGATAATGACAGTCTTAGGCACACCCTCAACTACTGGGAACCAACAAGAACAAAGAAGGTCGCTTAGACAATCACAAAGGTTTGAGAGACAACCAAAAACTAAGGTGAGGCTGAAAGATAAGGTTCTTCTTCTACACAAGACCTCTCCATCAAGACTGGGAGAGGTGGCTGTTTCATCTAAGACACAGTGCCCAACAAAGAGAGTTAAAAAAAAAAAAAGAAGAAGAAGAAACAGAAGAATATGTTCCAAACAAAAGAAGAAGATAAAACCCCAAAACAGATCTTAATGAAATGGAGATAAATGATTTACCTGATAAAGTGTTCAACATAATGGTCATAATGATGTTCAACAAGGTCAGGAGAAAAATGTATAAGCAAATTGAGAATTTCAACAAAGACATAAAAAATATAAAGGGGCACCAAAGAGAAAACACATAACTGAAGAAAACAAGAACCGAACTGAAAATTCCAAAGAGGCATTCAACAGCAGACTAGATGAAGCAAAGAAAGGATCTGCAAACTCAAAAACAAGGCAGTGGAATTCATTCAATCAGAGGAGCAAAAAGGAAAATAAATGAAAAAGAAAATGCATGTCTGAAAACAGTAAGCGGCAAAGTCACAGAGCTCCAAGATTTGCACTCAGCTTTCTTTGATGCAAAGCCCATGCTCTTTCTATTCTTCCATACTGCTTTTATGGACATACAGACATTCCACGTTAGCTCCAGAAAAGACCAGAATCATCATTTTAATCATAAGGAACTTGAGGCCCAGAACAGTTAAATGATCTGTCCTTCTAAAGTGTGATCAAGAATGAAATACCAAACATAAAAAAAGATAGCTAGTGGGAAGCAGCCACATAGCACAGGGAGATCAGCTCGGTGCTTTGGGACCACCTAGAAGGGTGGGATAGGGAGGGTGGGAGGGAGGGAGACGCAAGAGGGAGGAGATATGGGAACATATGTATAACTGATTCACTTTGTTATAAAGCAGAAACTAACACACCATTGTAAAGCAATTACACTCCAATAAAGATGTTAAAAATAATAAATAAATAAGAATGACATAGAACAATCCAGTGCATCATCACCGAATATACTCAGAAATCATTAAGATAAAACAAATGGAAAATTAACTGGAAGCCAAAATCAAACATCTTTGATTCAGGAAAAAGTGAGTGAGATTAAGAACCCTGAAAACACAAGAAAAGAAAAAAATGCAAGTTCATTACAACCGATTGTGTTGGCAATGGTGAGGTGTGGTGTTGCAAAAAGCAGATATTTTGGTGTCACAGAGGAGGATCTGAGGATTTCCAGGAAACAAAAAAGCTGTAACTGAGGAGCACAGCCTCTGAATGACCCAGGATGGGTCTTGCCAGGAAAGCCCTGTGAAGAATTTCACTTGTATACTCTTACGCAGGCAAGGCCAAACAAAAATTAGCTTCTAAAATTTAAAAATTCAGCATTTAAGATGTATCTTTTGAACATGTCCATAGTCCCAGGCCCTTTTCTTGCTTCACAATCATATCACTATACATATCCTGTGAATAAAAAAGCAGGTTGTTAAGCAGTGTACATAATAGTGCACAAACACATGCATGTATGCATGCACGTACATAGAGGTAAACACAGGGAAAAAAAAAGCAATACATCAAAATGTCAATAGTGGTTATTTCTGGAAAGTAGAGTCATGACTGATTTCTTAATATGCCTCATTTGCTTTTCTATATTTTTAAATTTCTACACTGAATATATACTACATTTGTAATAAGAAAGTGAATGAAAACATTTTAAAATCCATTTGATGACTGTATGGTACTATAGTACAACACAAATGGACAAATAAAACTTGGGGCTTTTAAATATATTTTCACATTTAATATCAATTTAATTCTCACAATGAACCAATGCATAAGATATCCCAGTAAAACCATTCAACAATGAGTTTCAGTATACTTGTTCACCACCATTTTCTATAAGGATTGAAAAATGTATCAGATGCAGTAAAAGATGCTTTATTTAAAAATCAGATCATTACTATCTTGCTTAATTTTCCAAGACTGTGAGCTAAATTACAACCCTATGTTATATTTGAACATCTATACGCCACACCAAAATTTAATAAGCCACCTACTCTCACTTAAAATAAACTATCATCGATGTAATTTATTAAGTATTAAAATCATTTACTGGTAGTTGTTTGTTTTAGAAAAGAGCATTTGAACTTAAAATCTCTAGCCTAATGTTGGGGAGGAAGTGATCACAGCATATCCTAAAAGGAATTTTGTCTCAAAATATTGAAAGAAATCTTTTCGTATAAACAGTTTCAATGTTTATCTTGGAAAATGTTCACTACTGAGAAAATAAATAACTAGGTGAATGTCAGTGCAAATACTATTTAAATACAAAAAATAACATTCAATTCATAGATTCACAGATTCAGAAATATTTTATTTTCAAGGAAGTGGCATTAAATATAAAAAAAAGACAACAAACTTTTTAAAACTATTTATTGATGCAAGGAAAAATATGTTACAGTAGACATTTGTCATTTTGGATTGACATTTGGATGGATCATTTAGGATTTGGATTGACATTTCGATGGATCATTTAGGTATCCTATTTGAGGGAATCTCAAACCAACTAAAGAAGCTAAAGAAGGTAAAATAGTCCCTTTTTCAACTCCTAGCTTGATAAATCAGACAGTCCGTTACTCTGCTGTAAGTGACTCACAGCCTTGACACAGTCTGCATTATTTGTAGTGCCTGATGCTGAATTCAAAATCCTGTGCCTTGATGGTGAGTTTCTCCAAGGAGCAGGGTCCAGAGGCTTCAGTAAGTGGTTATTGCTAATGGCACCAGTATTGGCATCAGACACAGCCACTCCTATGGCCACATCCTTGGCTGGCTTTGTGTCTATTGGTTCCTGCCATTTTCCAAGTCTAGTTCACAATCAATTTTGTGAACTACTCAACAAATATTATTCTCCTTTTAAGAAAATGCTCATGCATTTTAACTGGCCCAGTCAAGACTAAATACTTAACCATGAGCTGTACAGGACTACATAACACAAATTTTATTTAGTTAGGCAAAAAACTTTGGATGGAGTGAAAGAGGTTATAAGCGAAAAATGTAAATGATGATTGGGGAAGCCAAGGCAGTGGACTGTGGTGAATATCTGTCATTTTGGAAGCCCACCAAGTAACACCCTTTCTATCTGGTGTCAATACCAAAACAAATGGGAATCAAGGCCTCAGCCCACAATAGGGAAGTCAGAGAGACTTCTTTCAGATTCCAGATAATCAGTACATAGCCTCAGCCATTCAAGTACTTCCAGCTAGGACGTGGAGTATGGAAGTCATGACCTAAAACCTCAGAAAAAGTCATAGCTTACTCATTACGAGTTTGGCAGAGTTGAATGTACATCCACAGAGCAGCAAGTATACAGGAATAGCAGAGTCGACTCATGGCAGTTGCTCTTCAATGCAAGAGCACACGTGGTGGTACCCTGACCATTGCTGTGGAATGATGTTGAATGCTACTAGCCTCCCTTGGTGCCTGTCCGTTTTCTAAGCTTGGTGTTCCCATGTCCCATTGCCTTCATGAGCTACCCAATTTCCTTACAACAAAATTCCCTTTTATCTATTTAGACAGAAATTTCTGTTGCTTGCAATCTTTATCCTTTACTTTTCATCAGATCACTTACCAATTAGTGAGTTTCTTCTTCATTCTCTTCCTTCTACCCAGACTGGTCTTCCCTCACTTTATCCCCTGGTTAATGTTTATTCATTCTCTACTCTTAGCTCAATGTTTGCTTATTAGGAAGACTTCCTGATTTTTCCCAGACCAGGTCAAATCTATCTATTTGTATATTAACTTATAGCACTAAGTCCTCTTACGCATAGATCTTGATTATTCTTCATTTAACAAGTAACTAATACATGCCAAACACTATTCTGGAGGTGTACAGGTCAACAAAAAGTAATTAGGATCTCAGCTTCCATATATCACACATTCTAGAGGGTGACTGGCCATAAGTAAGTAAATAAATTTCATCCAGGAATAAATGATATAAATACATTTAAAAGGAGATGAGATTACGAGTGAACAGATCTTTAGCTGGTATAGTCAGCACAGGCTTATCTTAGAAGTAACTTTTGAGCCCAGACATAAAGAATAGAGAGATCAGGGAAGTTCTAAGGGAATAACTCTTCAGGAAAGGGGAATAAAATATATAAAGACCCTGAGGCAGAAATGAACCTGAGAAGTTCAAGCATCTCAAGGAAACCCAGTGTGACTGGAACATAGTGAACATGGAGAACAGTTTGAGATAAAGTCAGATAGAGAGAATGTGAAACACTACTGTCTAACAGAAATATAATGGGAGTCAAAAATTCCAGCTATATTTGTAATTTTAAATGTCTTAGCAGTCATGTTTTTAAAAAGTAAAGAGAAACAAGTGAAATTAATAGAAAAATACAGAGCTGGAGGAATCAGGTTCCCTGACTTCAAACTACACTACAAAGCTACAGTAATCAAAACAGTATGGTACTGGCACTAAAAAAGAAATATAGATCAGTGGTACAGGATAGAAAGCCCAGAGATAAACCCACACACATATAGTCACCTAATTTATTACAAAGGAGGCAAGAACATACAATGGAGAGAAGACAGCCTCTTCAATAAGTGGTGCTGGGAAAACTGGACAGCTACATGTAAAAGAGTGAAATTAGAATACTACTTAACAGCATACACAAAAATAAACTCCAAATGGATTAAAGACCTAAATGTAAGACCAGACACTATAAAACTCTTAGAGGAAAACATAGGACGAACACTCTTTGACATAAATCACAGCAAGATCTTTTTTGACCCACCTCCTGGAGTAATGAAAATAAAAACAACAACAACAAAAAACCAAATGGGAGGTAATTAAACTTAAAAGCTTTTGCACAGCAAAGGAAACTGTAAACAAGACAAAAAGACAACCCTCGGAATGGGAGAAAATATTTGCAAATGAAACAACGGACAAAGGATTAATCTCCAAAATTTACAAACAGCTCATGCAGCTCAGTATCAAAAAAACAAACATCCCAATTAAAAAATGGGCAGAAGACCTAAACAGACATTTCACCAAAGAAGACATACAGATGGCCAAGAGGCACATGAAAAGATGGTCAAAATCACTAATTATTAGAGAAATGCAAATCAAAACTACAATGAGGTATCACCTCACACTGGTCAGAATGGCCATTATCAAAAAATCTAGAAACAATAAATGCTGGAGAGGGTGTGGTGAAAAGGGAACCCTCTTGCACTGTTGGTGGAAATGTAAATTGATACAACCACTATGGAGAACAGTATGGAGGTTCCTTAACAAACTAAAAATAGAACTACCATATGACCCAGCAATCCCACTACTGGGCATATACCCAAAGAAAACCATAATACCAAAAGAGACATGTACCACTGTGTTCATTGAAGCACTATTTACAATAGCCAGGACCTGGAAGCAACCTAAATGTCCATCAACAGATGAATGGATGAAGAAGATGTGGCACATATATACCATGGACTATTACTCAGCCATAAAAAGAAACAAAATTGAGTTATTTGCAGTGAGGTGGATGGACCCAGAGTCTGTCATACAGAGTGAAGTAAGTCCAAAAGAGAAAAACAAATACTGTATGCTAACATGTGGAATCTTAAAAAAAAAAAAAATTGGTACTGCTGAACCTAGTGGCAGGGCAAGAATAAAGACGTAGACATAGAGAATGGACTTGAGGACACGGGGTGGAAGGGGGAAGCTAAGGTAGAGTAAGAGTAGCATCGACAATATATACACTACCAAATGTAAAATAGCTAGTGGGAAGTAGCCGCATAGCACAGGGAGATCAGCTCACTGCTTTGTGACCACCTAGAGCGGTGGGATAAGGAGGGTGGGAGGGAGGCTCTAGAGGGAGGGGATATGAGGGGATATGTACGTATATGGCTGATTCACTTTGTTGTACAACAGAAGCTAACACAGTATTGTGAAACAATTATACCCCGATAAATATGTATTAAAAATATATGTATATATTAATACTGTATTTCCACTATAATTCCAAGATATTATCCTTTCAGTCTGTAACCACTATTTGAAAAATTATTAACATATTTTATATTCTTATTTTCTTACCAAGATTTTAAATCTTCTGTAGATTTTCTATAAGCAACATGTCTCATTTTGGACTAGCCTTATTCGAAGTCCTCAGGAGCCGCCTATGGCTAGTAGCTACCATACTGGACAGCACAGGAGATCAGGTTGGCCTTCTAAATCATTGTACGGTTTGGGATTTAGTCTAAATTGAATGAGAACCCAATGGATGGTTTTTCAATAAAAAGATAATATAATGTGAACTATCCACTGGTAATTTATGGGTTCTTTTATCCTAACATTCAAACACAATAAAAAATGTTAGAAAATATTTTGGTATGATATATGAACCTAATGTTTTCAGCCCAAAATATAGTCAGTGATACTCTACCACTTATCGGGAATAATAGAATATATATAGAAACCAACCAGTTCTCACCTCCCCCACCACTGCCATTCTGGTCCAATCTACCCACCATCATGTCTGGTCTGGATCAGAGACTTTCCTCCCTGCTTCTCTCTTACCCTCTTCTGTCTATTCCCAACTCGGGAGCCAGAGTGATCTTATTAAAACCTAAGTGAGATCCTAAAACCTTCAATGGCTCCCCATATCTCTCCCTACCTGCCTTGGCCTCCTGTTATGTTCATGACTTCATCTCATGTTAGTTGCCACCTTGCTCTCTCTTCCTTGGCCTTTCTGGCCTTCCTGATGTTCTGAGAATATACCAGGCATCCTCCTGCCTCAAGACTTTACCCCGTTCCTCTCTCTTTGCTGAGAGATATGACTCTTGCCCTCACTTCCTTCTGTTCTTTGCTCAAATGTCATATTTTCTGTGGAAGCTTAGCAACCCCTTCATTTAAAACTGCACCCATATATCCCACCACTTTCCATATCACCCTCCTGCTTTGTTTTTCCCCATTTTCTCATTATCATCTATCTTATCTTTCTTTCTTTTTTTTTTTTTTTTTTTACTGTTTTTTATTTGTTTATAGACTCTTGCTTCTCATAAGAATATGAGCTCAATGAGGCAAGGAATTTTTTTCGTAGGTCTTTTTTATCTCTACATCCTCAGTGCCTGCAAAATTACCTGGCACATAGATGTACTCAATAAATATTTGTTTAATAAGTTAAGATTTCACCAATGTCTATCATCCCGCTACATTCTAAGCATCCATGAGGAGAGGACCATACCCTCTTTTGCTCACAATTCTATCTCCAGGGACTAGTGCCCTATAAATATGTATTTATTTTGTAGAAATTCAATAAATATGTATTAAACAAATAAATATACTAATTCTCCTATATTAGATAATATTACAAAGAAAACAATAATTCTTCCATGATAGGTGGACAGAATGACAAAAAAAAAGCAACAGGTGGTAAACAGGAATTAAACCGGCTTTCAGTTATGGCACCTCAAAGATGGTGGTGGTTCATTTATGTGGTCTATTTATTATTTTGGTTGGAAAGGAAGAAAACAGTCTGAAAAATATTAACCTGAGTTTCCTTTATTTTTCTCCAATTATGACAGCTCTACTTCAAGAATATGAAAACCTAGTATCACAGGTTACCATCATTCGCCTCTGATGAAAAGAATTTAAGAACCAGGAAGATGTGAACACCTCAAGTAAAAAGGCTCAAATAGCTATTAACCATTCCTATCTAGATACGTTAATAAATTTTTCTTTGTAAAACTGAGGTTATCAGTATAGTTTCTACTCTATTTTCACCTAAATCTATCTCTTAATGTTTCATTTGTTAAAATGCAGTTAAAGCAATTTTATAAAGGGGATTCAAATTTGTATATGATTCATGGCATTTTGTCAAATAATGAATTTTTCAGAAGAACTGAAAACAAAGATTTAATGACTTGCCCGGCTTCCTTGCCAGTGTCAATAGGACATGCTTGTTGAGTAATTTTTTCCAAGCGTGAGGAGGGATTTGCTCTTTTCCATTCACATTGCACTTTGCTTTCAGCTAATAGTATGCATTAGCAAGGAGGTGGGCTGAGGTCAAGGGTGCAACGTGACTAAATAAACGGACCCACACAGGCACTGAATCCATAAACGTGACTTCATTCCTATGGTGCTTTAATCAACTGAATTAAGCAACCACAGTTCATTAAAGATCTAATCCTCTCTACCACTCACACACCTCTGACCTACACGTCAATCCATGCGCTGTCTCTCTGCACCATTGAAACGCTTGGTTTTGGGATAGGCTTAATTAACAGTCAATACCAGAAAACAGCCATAAAAAACCATGTCACATAGTTTTCCTTTACTGCTCTACTTAGTGGAAAAAGAGCTTACTGAGAAAATTGCTGCCTTCCCAAATTGACAATTTCATGAGTGACAGAAACATCAAAATGAACACAAATTGTAATGCCGTCTGATTGGCTTGAAGAAGCAGTGTGGTGTAGTAGTTAGAGACGCAAATGGGGTTTCAGACGTTGAAGGTTCAACTCTGGCTCTGCCTCTTCCTGTTGTGTGACCATTGGCAACTTGGTTTCTCTCAGCCATAATTTTCCTTACCTAACAAAATGGAGTAATGATATTGCTATGAGAATCAAAAGGTCTGATGTATGTTAAGTGCCTGGAATAGAGTAAGCAGTCAGTGCATTTTATTATTATAGACACATTTACTCTGGTAGCTGTTTCAAGAACAGATTCAATAAATCAAGAACGGAGGAAGGGGAACTAACAAGGTGTGGTTGCAACACTTCTGGTCCCCAAAACAGATTTGAGAGACGTTGAACCGACAGAATCGATCATTGTCTGGCATGTGGTGGTCGGGAGTGGTGGAAACAGTGAAATTCAGGGAAGGGGTGCCGAAGAAAGAAGAGTCTAAAAGGGATTTCATGTAAAGGGTATTCTACAGAGTTCTGGAAGAAGAAGAGGTGATAAAACCAGCAAAAGTCGCATGAAGTATTGTCTTCATGCCAAAATCCAGTCTTCCCAGGCTCTTGGCAGCTAGATTCATCATAAGAGATATACTATAAATCTATAAGAACTCCAAGCTATCCTTGTAAATGAATTGAATACTATTCCCTTCATGTGTTTTACTATTACTTTTCTAATTCATGTCAATGCTGTAGTGATTAATAATTACAATTTCTTACGCAAACATTCTTAAAAAGTAACTTTTATTCTTATTTATACTTTCTAATTCTCAAATATCATGTCATGTTTTGGTAAATGGGCCAGAATATAATTCTCTTATTTTCTTTAATAAGAGTCCTTGCCTTGAAAATAATGGTAACTATGTATAGCCAGTCCTTGGGAACCACTTTTCAATTTCAGAATTTTTTTCTGATTATTTGAGATTTGATAAACACAACCATAATGGAGAGGAATTAAGAGGGAAGTCATGGAATCTTCTGCTGTATCCAAACAGTGTCATATTTGTTTCATAATTATTTTTCTTTGCATCAATTATTTCAGTCACTGTGACTGTTCCCATAAATACTTGTACACAGATGTACATAATTCTGCAGTGTTTATTTCCCTGTTAAAATCTCTACTCAACCCAACGGACCTCCAACAAATACTTGAGTGGAGATCCCTCCAGGTAATTGCAAGAGAATCTGTAACTGTCTGTGAAAGGACTTAGATTGATGAGTTGAGAGGAAACTAATCTAGAAAGAGAGGGAAATGTGAAATAGAGAGATGAGTTGCAAACACCGCCTTCCTGCCATTTTGACACACCCGGGACATTAGTCACTGGATCTGCATTTTTAGTTAGGTTGTATACAACCAAGAAAAGTTAACATTATCCAAGTCAGTGAGGACATGGGGAAATAGTTGCTACCAGCTCATCTTTCACCACCAACCTATTTCATAGCCTATTTAATAGCTCCCTAAAAAAGAAATTGACTAAGAAAAAATACTCAACAATTATTCGAATAGGATGACAGTTTTACTTATTTTATTTTGTTCCTGGAAGCTCAGAACAAATGTATTCTTAGTCTAGTTAAGTCAATTAGAGTGTGCGTTCCCCTATCCTACCCACCCCATCACCACCACCACCACCTACACATACACAGAGACAACACACACACAGGCAAAACACACACTTTTTTGTTTAGAAATATTTTGGTGGAATTTAATATTTGGAGAACATGTTTACTACATGGTATGCATTGTCAGCTCTATAGCTGTGCTTTTCAAAACCAAGGACAACAGTTGTGGACTTCTGTTCTTGGTGAAAATAGCAAAGGTGAATTTGCAATAAGATCCAACTACTCCACCAGAGGTCTATGAGGCCTCAAATTTAGCAGAAAAGTTAAAGGACTAAGAGTCAGGAAACTAGGCTTAAATCCAGCTCAGCTACAACTGTGGCCTAAGCTGAGGCCAGTCACCTTGATAACCTGGGCCTCTGATTCCTGGCACAAATGGAAGACTCAGCCTAGATGGTATCTAGTTTCTTGCAGCTGTTGAGTACATTGTTTCTCTGAGAGGCCTGTCTTGCATATTTTAGATATATATATATATATATATATATATTTTTTTTTTTTTTGCCACCAGGGAAGGGGCCACCAGGGAAGCCCGCATATTTTATATTTTACCAGAGAAGAGACAACCAGGCTCAGCACCATCCTGATCCTAAGAGAATGCCTAAGCCTCACCTACAGAACACAAGTTTAAATTATTTCTACATTTGTCTTACCCTATGATGAAAACCCAATTCTATTTTGTCAAAGAAGGATGTGTGAAAAATACATATGAAAATGTGAGTAGAATGAGGTTAAAAGTGTAGGCCATGTGAAGACTCCTGTTGACTAAATAGAACCAGTGAAATACCTGAAACATGTATGGAAGGGAAAATTGGAATAAATGACCCATTCAGTCCAAAGAGTTAGTCAGAGAGGTTAAAACAGAGCAATAGGGGGCTTCCCTGGTGGCGCAGTGGTTGGGGGTCCGCCTGCCGATGCAGGGGATGTGGGTTCGTGCCCCGGTCCGGGAGGATTCCACATGCCGCAGAGCGGCTGGGCCCGTGAGCCATGGCCGCTGAGCCTGCGCGTCCGGAGCCCGTGCTCCGCGACGGGAGGGCCCACAGCGGTGAGAGGCCTGTGTACCGCAAAAAAAAACAAAACAAAACAGAGCAATAGGGACTTCCCTGGCAGTCCAGTGGTTAAGACTTTGCCTTGCAATACAGGGGATGCAGGTTTGATCCCTGGTCTGG
This sequence comes from Monodon monoceros, assembly GCF_005190385.1. Classification (NCBI taxonomy): domain Eukaryota; kingdom Metazoa; phylum Chordata; class Mammalia; order Artiodactyla; family Monodontidae; genus Monodon; species Monodon monoceros. The sequence goes on along the minus strand of NW_021703771.1, from coordinate 14,745,317 downwards.
GAGCTAAGATCCCACATGGTTTGAAGCCAAAAAACCAAAACATAAAACAGAAGCAATATTGTAATAAATTCAGTAAAGACTTTAAAAATGGTCAACATCAAAAAAAAATCTTTATTTAAAAAAAAAAGAACACAGCAATAATTACCAAATTGTGTTCCACAAGGTGTTAAACACGTTCCTTTTTTTTTTTTTTTTAAAAAAAAGAGAGAGTTTGGTTATTATGGTCAAATTAGTTTGGGACTAGATGGGTTAAATGAGTTAAGTAAATTTATTTTTGCTGCAGGACCTCTGAGACAATGGTTTGAAGCCTTTCCCAAACTAGCTGACCATGGAACCCTTCTTTCCAGGAATACCTCATGGGACCTCTATGAAAGAAAGACCCTTTAGAATATACTAAGATAAATTAGGGAAACTAAAATATATTGACAAAACATGTCAATCTGCTTTCTGACATATATTAATGAATTGACATATCATCTTTAAGAGATGCCTCCAAATTTGATGTCTACTGGAGATTTTATCCAGCCAGGAATAAAAGCATTTGTTTCAAACTGACATTTGTTAAATGTCTGAATGGTTCTCAGAACCCCTGCTATTATATTCCAATATAAACATGGTATGTGTACCTTTTGAAAGTGGTCTTTGATATTTATGGACTGAAGAGCCAAAGAGAAATGGGAGAAAAACGACTTTTGAAGTGATCTATGTTTGTCTTCCATGGAATTTTTTCCATCTTTTTAAAAAGGAGTTCCTTGGCCAATTCTGGCAACTCTCGGGAAACTACAAGCCAGGGTAAACCAGGAGCCTGCTATAACACTTCATTCTTATGCATCATTTAAAAGGCATGCATGCTTCATGTGAATCCAATAACACTAGGCATACGGAGAGCAGGGGTTATGTTAGGACCCCATAAATAATGCTTCATCTCGTCTTTTAGGCTCGACGAACAAAGAAACCTTGTGGAAGGGAGAGGTTACATTTTAGAATAAGGCGTCCTACTTTGTGAATACGTTGAAGAAGCCTTCAAGCCTACAACCACAAAGATAAATAAAAGTCTATAAAACAACACCCTTACTTAAAAACACTGAGATGGATATTTTTTGCAGCAATAATGGATGAGAGGGCTGTCCATGACTCATAAGCATATGAAGTACTAATATAAACATGAGAGTCTTCTCTAAGAATCAAACTAAGGGAAAAGGCTCAAAGTTGGCATGATCTAGAGATTTTATTGGGGTATTTGGGTTACAGTAAGTGTATCAGTTTAAGCCTAAACAATATTCACCTGTGTCTAGCAGGGTGCTACGGGGTGCCTAGTAGGGATTATTACATGGGAGATTAAAACCCTTCCTTGGGTAAAACTTACAGAGAAAAGGAACTGAGCACACATGTTTGGTTCACGAATGATGTACCAGAATCAAAGGGAAGAGATAACTAGGGGGACACCTCAATGTCAATCACTCTTATTTCCCTCATCCCAGAGCTTGCAGGCTCACGGCCAAGTACCAGAATGTGGAAGCATCCACTGAGAAACAAGTGAAAACAAGAACAGCTGAGACAGACTTTCATCACTCAAGCACCAGCAGCACCGGGGCCAGTCTCACTCCCCATAGTAGGAGACACTGGTGGCTGATGCTGTGACAGATTCATCAAGACACTCAGCGATAGGCACTGGCAGCCTGGGCACAGACGCTATTGCTTCTAGAATCATCCCCATAGGGCAGCATTGGCAATAAAGCTGCTGTTTTTAATACTAGAAGGCAGTGAGCATAGAATAAGGAGTCAGGGTAAGAGAGAAAGAAAGTAGAACACAGGATGCCACTGGGTGGTTAAAAGGATAAATTTGCTGATGGTAGATGACATACATCTGAAGAATGTCATACAACTATTTAGTAGACGTATAAGTGTGGTCTAGAGTTCTCACATGGGGAATAGGAACAGTGCCAGAGAAATACCAACTGGCAACAATCATAATATTCTATTTTTATCCCCACGTGAGTCTGGCCTGAGAATCAAGAATTACATAAGAAAGGACTGCGTAATATTGAAACTGCTTGTATTGGAATGGAGTCCTGGCTGGCTGTGGTCGTCTTGGTAAACAATGGAAAATCTCGTTTAATTGAATTGGCTTAAACTTGGTCCATTGTGCGAGGTTATGAATTTGATAACCTCTTAAGGTCATCTCCCTAACCACTATAAAGGTTCTAATGAATACTGCATTTTCTCCATCTTATTCCCAAAGATCAGAGCACTTTGGCATAGTCCTAGTCAAGTTTTATTATCTTCAAACTATAGATTCTAGAGTACAATAAAAATGCATTTTTTGGGCTTCCCTGGTGGCGCAGTGGTTGAGAGTCCGCCTGCCGATGCAGGGGACAAGGGTTCGTGCCCCGGTCCGGGAAGATCCCACATGCCTCAGAGCGGCTGGGCCCGTGAGCCGTGGCCGCCGAGCCTGCGCGTCCGGAGCCTGTGCTCCACAACGGGAGAGGCCACAACAGTGAGATGCCCGCATACCACAAAAAAAAAAAAAAAAAAAGCATTTTAAAAAGCCATAATGCTCATCTACTTGAGTATTTTTAATATCAACAAGTAATTTTTATAAAGATAGCTCATATTTTTATAGGTATTTTCAAAGTTCCTCCATCTGATCATGTTATCCTCTAAGAAGAGGTAAGAGATTTAGCAGGTAAGGAAACAAATGTGCTGAACTGGCCAAGGACGGTCAATCACTAAGTGATAAAGTTAGGTCTAGAACTGACATCTCTGGACTGCTAATCGAAGCCAACTCACTGAACCACACCAGACCACCTTTTTTCTGGTACCTTCTCCCAATCTTTGCGTCACTTCAACAAGTTCAAATATTATCCATGCCAACTCCACCAAAAAACTTAAAACAATGAGCTTCTTTAACCTACATTAACCAAGAAGTACCAAGCTGTTAAATCTCCCTAGGGCTTTAAATTATTTTCAAGTAAAAGATGCTTTTTGACTGTGAGTTTTCAAACTTTGCTTTATTAGTGTCTTTCATGAAAAGAATGCCGTCATTAGTTTATTTGTTTCTGTTCTGGATGTTCTTACAAAACTCTCTGTGGAGTGTTCTTCTCAAGCCTTAACGTTGTTCTTTCCATGAGTTGCACAACCCAGCTACCCAGCCAGAAGACAGACAAGGTATCCCCTATAGAGGTCAGATTACCCTGTGATTTTATACCTCCAGCACAAGGAATGACCACATTCTAATACAAACTAATTCACTACAGGATAGAAAGAGACAACAGGGGAAAAAAAAGACTTTCACAGCAATAAGAAAGTTTGTTTATTCCTCGAAGAAGCAAATATTAAAGTTATTTCTGTTGTTGATCAGTCACACAAACACTTGGGTGCGCGCACACACACTTATCCAATCTGCTCCCTCATAAAAATAATCTCATTAGTCTCAGTCAGGGGAATCTCTGTATGACTTGTTTTTTGAAGATCAACTCAAATAACTAAATCTAACATAATCCTACCTAAAGTAAAAAGTTATTAAAATGATGAAGATGTCCAGCACGCCAGGATATCTGGAAAGACCCAAGTTCGTGTTATATTTTGTTGATATAAGAGTTTATACATCCCCAACACAAAAGAAACTACACAGACATTATTTATCATTATCTTCTCTTTAAAAATGAAATGCTTCCTTTTTCTGATATCCTTCAGCAGATGAATAAAATGATTTACATTAAACTCACATTAGCTCTGCATTATCACAGATTTTTCTTCTTTTTTGCTTCTTCGCTTCCCCTGTGGCTGTACTTTAATATAACTTTATTAAATTCAAGGAACAGTTTGGGAAACTAGACCTTATACATCCAAGGAGCCCTCATATTGAGCTCATCCAAAGAATTCAAGAAATGACATTCCTAAAATTTTGCAAGGGATGTTGTAAGCCGCACACAACTCTTTGGCCTTCTTCATGATTATACTTGACAGAATTATGTAAACCAAAATGCTCAGGGTAATGAGAAGCTCTTTTGGCCTATAATGTTTTGATAGACATTTTAAATGGGAATGTAGACACATTATGTATAGTATAGGTACTGTATGTGTATACATATATACATAAACACATATATTTGAAAGATTCTTTTCAGAAGGACCTTCTCTATTTATTTTCTTGATCAAATATAAAATACAATTTTATTGTGAATGTAGTAAAATCTCCAATGTAGAGTATGTGTGAAAATCTCTTCAAAAGTTTTAGACAACACAGATAATAGAAAAAATTTATTATCATTTATCCTAAGTAATAGCTCGAAAGCTATTTTTTTTACACATTCAAAATCCCTTTGATGTAGTTCCTAAGCTACCTAGGGTTTTGAAGGCCTAAAATTTTAGTCCTGAGTTTTCACCTAGTAGCTTTAGAGGTTTTCATGGGACTCAAGATTGTAGAAAGAAATCCTGTAGGTAGAATCTCTTAGAACTGACTTCACAAGTGCATGGTAATTATAAAGAAGAATTTCTGCCTTGGGATGACGGGGAATATATATTAAAAACATAGCCTAGCTCTAGAGAGCAACCATCCTGGAAGGTCCGCAAGCAGAAACAAGGACACTTAAACATCTCTTTTGCTCCCTCTGCTGGTTGCTTTCATAAAATAACGAATGGGTACTTTGATCTCTTTCCAGAAAGGCTGATGCATTTTAATTTTCCCAGACTTTCAGAATTTGAGTGTCAAGACTTACCTATTTGGTTTGTTATAACTAAGCTTTTGTGACTGACTTGTTATGACTCAGTTGAGGCTTTGCTTGTCTAAATTACAAATGAGTGTGAAATATTAGAAAAAAAGATATCCTATGAAAATGGAACTTCCATTAGATTAACAGTTCAGAGGTTATTGAGCATGGTACAAAAGAGAATATAAGATATTCTCATTTTAAAATAATATATCAAAAAAATTTTTTTAATAAAATAATATATCAAGCAGGGTATAAGCACTTATATATAAAATTAGTTAAGAAAAAGACAGTACTTCTGGGAAGATGGCGGAAGAGTAAGATGCGGAGATCACCTTCCTCCCCACAGATACACCAGAAATACATCTACACGTGGAACAACTCCTACAGGACACCTACTGAACGCTGGCAGAAGACCTCAGACCTCCCAAAAGGCAAGAAACCCCCCACGTACCTGGTGCACAAGGAGAGGGGATTAAGAACGCTGCTTAAAGGAGCTCCAGAGACGGGCGCGAGCCGCGGCTAAAAGCGCGGACCCCAGAGACGGGCATGAGACGCTAAGGCTGCTGCTGCCGCCACCAAGAAGCCTGTGTGCAAGCACAGGTCACTGTCCACACCTCCCCTCTCGGAGCCTGTGCAGCCCGCCACTGCCAGGGTCCCGGGATCCAGGGACAACTTCCCCGGGAGAACGCACGGCGCGCCTCAGGCTGCTGCAACGTCACGCTGGCGTCTGCCGCCGCAGGCCCGCCCCGCTCTCCGTGCCCCTCCCTCCCCCCCGGCCTGAGTGAGCCAGAGTCCCTGAATCAGCGGCTCCTTTAACCCCGTCCTCTCTGAGCGAAGAACAGACCCCCTCCGGTGACCTACACGCAGAGGCGGGGCCAAATCCAAAGCTGAACCCCGGGAGCTGTGCGAACAAAGAAGAGAAAGGGAAATCTCTCCCAGCAGCCTCAGAAGCAGCGGATTAAATCTCCGCAATCAACTTCATGTACCTGCATCTGTGGAATACCTGAATAGACAACGAATCATCCCAAATTGAGGAGGTGGACTTCGAGAGCAAGATTTATGATTTTTTCCCCTTTTCCTTCTTTTGTGAGTGTGTATGTGTATGCTTCTGTGTGAAATTTTGTCTGTATAGCTTTGCTTCCACCATTTGTCCTAGGGCTCTACCCGTCCATTTTTTTTTGTTTTTGTGTTTTTTTTACTCTTAATAATTATTTTTTACTTTAATAACTTTATTATATTTTATCTTACTTTATTTTACTTTATCTTCTTTCTTTTTTTCCGTCCTTCCTTCCTTACCCCCTCCCTCCCTCCCTACCTCCCTCCCTTCTTCCTTCCTTTCTTTCTTCCTTTCTTCCTTCCTTCCTTCCTTCCTTCCTTCTTCTACTAATTATTTCTTTCTACTTTTTCTCCCTTTTATTCTGAGCCAAGTGGATGAAAGGCTCTTGGTGCTGCAGCCAGGAGTCAGTGCTCTGCCTCTGAGGTGGGAGAGCCAACTTCAGGACACTGGTCCACAAGAGACCTCCCAGCTCCACATAATATCAAACGGCAAAAATCTCCCAGAGATCTCCATCTCAACACCAGCATCCAGATTCACTCAACGACCAGCAAGCTACAGTGTTGAACATCCTATGCCAAACAAGTAGCAAGACAGGAACACAACCCCACCCATTAGCAGAGAGGCTGCCTAAAATCATAATAAGTCCACAGACACCCCAAAACACACCACCAGACGTGGACCTGCCCACCAGAAAGACAAGATCCAGCCTCATCCACCAGAACACAGGCACTAGTCCCCTCCACCAGGAAGCCTACACAACCCACTGAACCAACCTTAGCCACTGGGGACAGACATCAAAAACAATGGGAACTACAAACCTGCAGCCTGCAAAAACGAGACCCCGAACACAGTAAGGTAAACAAAATGGGAAGACAGAAAAACACACAGCAGATGAAGGAGCAAGATAAAAACCCACCGGACCTAACAAATGAAGAGGAAATAGGCAGTCTCCCTGAAAAAGAATTCAGAATAATGATAGTAAAGATGATCCAAAATCTTGGAAATAGAATAGACAAAATGCAAGAAACATTTAACAAGGACCTAGAAGAACTAAAGATGAAACAAACAATGATGAACAACACAATAAATGAAATTAAAAATTCTCTAGAAGGGATCAGAATAGCAGAATAACTGAATAGCAGAATAACTGAGGCAGAAGAACGGATAAATGACCTGGAAGATAAAATAGTAGAAATAACTAATGCAGAGCAGAAAAAAGAATGAAAAGAACTGAGGACAGTCTCAGAGACCTCTGGGACAACATTAAATGCACCAACATTCGAATTATAGGGGATCCAGAAGAAGAGAAAAAGAAAGGGACTGAGAAAATATTTGAAGAGATTATAGTTGAAAACTTCCCTAATATGGGAATGGAAATAGTTAATCAAGTCCAGGAAGCACAGAGAGCCCCATATAGGATAAAGCCAAGGAGAAATACGCCAAGACACATATTAATCAAACTGCCAAAAATTAAATACAAAGAAAACATATTAAAAGCAGCAAGGGAAAAACAACAAATAACACACAAGGGAATCCCCATAAGGTTAACAGCTGATCTTTCAGCAGAAACTCTGCAAGCCCGAAGGCACTGGCAGGACATATTTAAAGTGATGAAGGAGAAAAACCTGCAACCAAGATTACTCTACCCAGCAAGGATCTCATTCAGATTTGATGGAGACATTAAAAACTTTACAGACAAGCAAAAGCTGAGAGAGTTCAGCACCGCCAAACCAGCTCTACAACAACTGCTAAAGGAACGTCTCTAGGCAAGAAACACAAGAGAAGAAAAGACCTACAATAACGAACCCAAAAAAATGAAGAAAATGGAAATAGGAACATACATATCGATAATTACCTTAAATGTAAATGGACTAAATGCTCCCACCAAAAGACACAGATTGGCTGAATGGATACAAAAACAAAACCCATATATTTGCTGTCTACAAGAGACCCACTTCAGACCTAGAGACACATACAGACTGAAAGTAAGGGGATGGAAAAAGATATTTCATGCAAATGGAAACCAAAAGAAAGCTGGAGTGGCAATTCTCATATCAGACAAAATAGACTTTAAAATAAAGACTATTAGAAGAGACAAAGAAGGACACTACATAATGATCAAGGGATCAATCCAAGAAGAAGATATAACAATTGTAAATATTTATGCACTCAACATAGGAACACCTCAATACATAAGGCAAATACTAACAGCCATAAAAGGGGAAATCGACAGTAACACATTCATAGTAGGGGATTTTAACACCCCACATTCACCAATAGACAGGTCATCCAAAATGAAAATAAATAAGGAAATACAAGCTTTACATGATACATTAAACAAGATGGACTTAATTGATATTTATAGGACATTCCATCCAAAAACAACAGAAAACACATTTTTCTCTAGTGCTCATGGAACATTCTCCAGGATAGATCATATCTTGGGTCACAAATCAAGCCTTGGTAAATTTAAGAAAACTGAAATTGTATCAAGTATCCTTTCCAACCACAACGCTATAAAACTACATATCAATTACAGGAAAATATCTGTAAAAAATACAAACACATGGAGGCTAAACAATACACTACTTAATAACGAAGTGATCACTGAAGAGATCAAAGAGGAAATTAAAAAATACCTAGAAACAAATGAGAATGGAGACACGACGACCCAAAATCTATGGGATGCAGCAAAAGCACTTCTAAGAGGGAAGTTTATAGCAACACAATCCTGCGTTAAGAAACAGGAAACATCTCGAATAAACAACCTAACCTTGCACCTAAAGCAATTAGAGAAAGAAGAACAAAATAACCCCAAAGTTAGCAGAAGGAAAGAAATCATAAAAATCAGATCAGAAATAAATGAAAAACAAATGAAGGAAACAATAGCAAAGATCAATAAAACTAAAAGCTGGTTCTTTCAGAAGATAAACAAATTGATAAACCATTAGCCAGACTCATGAAGAAAAAAAGGGAGAAGACTCAAATCAACAGAATTAGAAATGAAAAAAGGAGAAGTAACAACTGACACTGCAGAAATACAAAAGATCATGAGAGATTACTACAAGCAACTCTATCCAAATCAAATGGACAACCTGGAAGAAATGGACAAATTCTTAGAAATGCACAACCTGCCAAGACTGAATCAGGAAGAAATAGAAATTATGAACAGACCAATCACAAGCACTGAAATTGAAACTGTGATTAAAAATCTTCCAACAAACAAAAGCCCAGGACCAGATGGCTTCACAGGCGAATTCTATCAAACATTTAGAGAAGAGCTAACACCTATGCTTCTCAAACTCTTCCAAAATATAGCAGAGGGAGGAACACTCCCTAACTCATTCTACGAGGCCACCATCACCCTGATACCAAAACCAGACAAGGTTGTCACAAAGAAAGAAAACTACACGCCAATATCACTGATGAACGTACATGCAAAAATCCTCAACAAAATACTAACAAACAGAATCCAACAGCACATTAAACGGATCATACACCATGATCAATCGGGGTTTATCCCAGTAATGCAAGGATTCTTCAATATACACAAATCAATCAACGTGATACACCATATTAACAAATTGAAGGAGAAAAACCATATGATCATCTCAATAGATGCAGAGAAAGCTTTTGACAAAATTCAAAACCCATTTATGATAAAAACCCTGCAGAAATTAGGCATAGAGGTAACTTACCTCAACATAATAAAGGCCATAAATGACAAACGCACAGCCAACATCGTCCTCAATGGTGAAAAACTGAAAGCATTTCCACTTAGATCAGGAACAAGACAAGGTTGCCCACTCTCACCACTCTTATTCCACATAGTTTTGGAAGTTTTAGCCACAGCAATCAGAGAAGAAAAGGAAATAAAAGGAATCCAAATTGGAAAAGAAGAAGTAAAGCTGTCACTCTTTGCAGATGACATACTATACATAGAGAATCCTAAAGATGCTACCAGAAAACTACTAGAGCTAATCAATGAATCTGGTAAAGTAGCAGGATACAAAATTAATGCACAGAAATCTCTGGCATTCCTATATACTAATGATGAAAACTCTGAAAGTGAAATCAAGAAAACACTCCCATTTACCATTGCAACAAAAAGAATAAAATATCTAGGAATAAACCTACCTAAGGAGACAAAAGACCTGTATGCAGAAAATTATAAGACACTGATGAAAGAAATTAAAGATGATACAAACAGATGGAGAGATATACCATGTTCTTGGATTGGAAGAATCAACATTGTGAAAATGACTCTATTACCCAAAGTAATCTACAGATTCAATGCAATCCCTATCAAACCACCACTGGTATTTTTCACAGAACTAGAACAAAAAAATTTCACAATTTATATGGAAACACAAAAGACCCCGAATAGCCAAAGCAATCTTGAGAACAAAAAACGGAGCTGGAGGAATCAGGCTCCCTGACTACAAAGCTACAGTAATCAAGACAGTATGGTACTGGCACAAAAACAGAAAGATAGATCAATGGAACAGGATAGAAAGCCCAGAGATAAACCCACGCACATATGGTCAGCTTATCTTTCATAAAGGAGGCAGGAATGTACAGTAGAGAAAGGACAGCCTCTTCAATAAGTGGTGCTGGGAAAACTGAACAGGTGCATGTAAAAGTATGAGATTAGATCACTTCCTAACACCATACACAAAAATAAGCTCAAAATGGATTAAAGACCTAATTGTAAGGCCAGAAACTATCAAACCCTTAGAGGAAAACATAGGCAGGACACTCTATGACTTAAATCACAGCAAGATCCTTTTTGACCCACCTCCTAGAGAAATGGAAATAAAAACAAAAATAAACAAATGAGACCTAATGAAACTTCAAAGCTTTTGCACAGCAAAGGAAACCATAAAGAAGACCAAAAGACAGCCCTCAGAATGGGAGAAAATATTTGCAAATGAAGCAACTGACAAAGGATTAATCTCCAAAATTTACCAGCAGCTCAATAACAAAAAAACAAACAACCCAATCCAAAAATGGGCAGAAGACCTAAACAGACATTTCTCCAAAGAAGATATACAGACTGCCAACAAACACATGAAAGAATGCTCAACATCACTAATCATTAGAGAAATGCAAATCAAAACTACAATGAGGTATCATCTCACACCAGTCAGAATGGCCATCATCAAAAATTCTAGAAAGAATAAATGCTGGAGAGGGTGTGGAGAAAAGGGAACCCTCTTGCACTGTTGATGGGAATGTAAACTGATACAGCCACTGTGGAGAACAGTATGTAGGTTCCTTAAAAAACTACAAATAGAACTACCATATGACCCAGCAATCCCACTACTGGGCATATACCCTGAGAAAACCATAATTCAAATAGAGTCAGGTACCAAAATGTTCATTGCAGCTCTATTTACAATAGCCCGGAGATGGAAACAACCTAAATGTCCATCATCGGATGAATGGATAAGGAAGATGTGGCACATATATACAATGGAATATTAGTCAGCCATTAAAAGTAATGAAATTGAGCTATTTGTAGTGAGGTGGATAGACCTAGAGTCTGTCATACAGAGTGAAGTAAGTCAGAAAGAGAAAGACAAATACCGTACGCTAACACATATATATGGAATTTAAGAAAAAAAAACGTCATGAAGAACCTAGGGGTAAGACGGGAATAAAGACACAGACCTACTAGAGAATGGACTTGAGGATATCGGGAGGGGGAAGTGTAAGCTGGGAGAAAGTGAGAGAGTGGCATGGACATATACACACTACCAAACGTAAGGTAGATAGCTAGTGGGAAGCAGCCGCATAGCACAGGGAGATCAGCTCGGTGCTTTGTGACCGCCTGGAGGGGTGGGAGAGGGAGGGTGGGAGGGAGGGAGACGCAAGAGGGAAGAGATATGGGAACATATGTATATATATATAACTGATTCATTTTGTTGTAAAGCAGAAACTAACATACCATTGTAAAGCAATTATACTCCAATAAAGACGTTAAAAAAAAAAAGAAAAAGACAGTATATAATTAAGGACTAAATTGTGTAGTATTGACTATATGTTGTAGACTTCAGAGAGTGGAAAAATTTCATAAACAAGAGACAGGAGTTGCAGTGAGACTCAAAAATGATTGATATAGAACACAGGCTGGAGCGTGATAGGAGTCGTTGCTGACAGAGCATCAGTAGTAATTAACTACCATCAATAACCCAATCTTTGGACTTTTCCACCCAAACACAACCTTCTTCCTATACATATAATTGCAACAATAGCAATAGCAGCAATAGCATGTCCATACCTGACATAAAGAAAATATCTATATTCCAAATTAAAGCATGTGCCTCTTCTCCCCAAAAGTGAATACCCACAATCATTCAGTCACCATCGCTATCTCTGAGAGATAGTCAGTCCTTCTCTATCAAGTCAGTCACAACTTTGATCTGCTACCTATGGATCAAATAAGAAAGTTAATCACCGGTAATACACACTTTATAAAATGCTAGAAAACAACCAGAAGGAAGATATACTTGAGACTGCTGCAGGGTTCTTCCTCAATGAGACAGATCTGTCCCTTCATTTAAGGAGTTCTGAGTCTATGATCTGATTCAGGTCAGCCAAGTGTGGGAGGGACTGTGAATTTCCATTGTAGTGAGTCACTCAGGACACTGCCAAACCTAGAGATTTTTTTAAGTAGGACCTTAGTAGGATATCATCAATTTCAGTCCTAGAATCCCCCATGATCAGTTAGCCACTTCCAAAGTCTTCTGTGTGTCAAACTTTATTATTAACAATCTCACCCTGGTGATTATTACAGAACCACACCACCTTCCTTGGCTTATTAAGTGCTGCTAATTTGCCCTCAGTTGACCAAGGCTACCAATGTACATGGTGGTATCATCCCCTCCTAGAGATGCTAACCACTGCAGTCTTTTTCACGAATGCTGCACTCCCCTCACCAATGAATTTCTTAATGTCTAGAAGTGTTTTCTATTATCCCCTTAAGGAACAAAGTTGCAAAATATCAAATCTCCCAAAATTCTTTGGATTTATCTTTCTACAAGGTACCAATTTATTGGGAGTTCCCTGGTGGTCCAGTGGTTAGGACTTGGTGCTTTCACTGCCGTGGCCCGGGTTCAATCCCTGGCCAGGGAACTCCCGCAATCCACACCACAAGGCCGAAAAAAAAAGGGTACCAACTAATTTCTGGTATTTTAACTTCATCAGGCACATTCCATTGATGAGTCCAGGTTTGAGGCAAGCAGCCAAATAATCAATTAGAGCCATTTCCAGGTGCTCAAGCTAGTACATTGAATCTATCTCTTTATTTATCCATTTATTCAACAAATGTTTATTCAGTTTTCATTAGGTATCTGACAATATTCCATGTGCTGGAAAGACAGCATTGGATAAAACAAATAAAATTCCCTGGCTTCCTAGAGTCTACATTTGATGGGAGAGAGGAGAAAACAATAAACAAATAAGTATTTCTAAATACATAGTGCTTCGGGAGATAATTAGATTGGTGCTCTAGAAAGAAACAGAGCAGACTAAGGGAGATTGGGAGCAGTGGGGTGTGTAATTTTAAGTATAGGGATCAGAGGAGGCAACTCTGAGAAAATGACCTTGAACAAAGTCTTGAAGGATGTAAAGAAAGGGGCCAGTGCAAATATACAGGAGGAGAGCAGGCCAGGCAGAGGCCATAGCAAGTGCAAAGGCTCCGAGGCTTATTTAAGAACAGAAAGGAGGCCAGTGGTGCCAGAACAGAGTGAGCAGATGGAAAATAATTGTTAGCATAATACTTCAGATAAACTCATAGTTTTGGAAATTAAATTGAATACAAGTCGAATTTTCCTCACTCTCCCAACTCAGTTTCAGGTTTGTTAAGAACATGCGCTAAAACTTATCATTTTATATTAGCAAATACTTCATAGCCACCAGTGTCACTGGTTCTCTCAAGTATGGGGTTAAATTAACTAGAATAATTCAGAGCCGTTCTTTCCACCATAGTCATCTCACAGCAAGTTTATCAATCGTCTGTTGTGATTCTCCCTAATCACCACAACTACGGGGGAATTATCAGTGTGAGCTGGGTGTGTATTACAAAGCAGGAATATAATGCTAAGACTTCAGCATCCTGATCAAGAGTCATTAAAAGTTCTTTTCAAATAAAGCAATAATCTTCAGAGAGCTTATAAAAGAGCCTGACAACATCTTCCAACTTGTCAATAAATATATACTTTTTATAGTCTGGCTTTTCTATTTTTAATTGGCATGCTTTCAGGGAAACACCCAAGTCATATCTTTTGAGTGGGGAAATTAATTATTGATTTGCCTCTAGGCAAATAACTTCATTAAATTTGTGTGCTGAATGCCTGGTTTGTTTAAGAAATTGAATGTAGAAGCTCATTTCTTATTCAAAAATTTTGCGATTCACCTCAGTTATCAAAACAGATTACATGTTGGGAAAATAATAAATAGGTTTTAATATGGAAAAAGCATGTACTAATAATCAATAAAACCAATAGCAAAGCCTCATTGAAAAGCCAGAGCTGCAACCTCATGTTAATGGATGACGTTACAGAGAAATGACTTTTCCATGGAAGTTTTCCTTAAGTAAACTGCTCACTTAGGACTGCTCATCTGTATAGAGAGATTAAGTAAATCAGGCTGGAAACAATAGAACTTCTTATAATCCCATTTCAGTGGAAAGGTTAATTTTCACTTTATTGGTTGAATCTAGTGTGTGTACCTGTCCCTGTTATTAAATTACTTACAAATGCAATCTGATGCCATCATCATAACAGTTTTGGGGGTCAGGTATTATTATCCCCATTTTACACATAAGGAAATTGAGGCTCCAGGGTAGGTGGACCTTCCCAAGATCATACATAGAGAAAGTGGCAGAACTTCTGATGCTACTTTACCACACCCCAGCTGGCCCTGTCATTCTCTCTTGCCTCCTGGAATCAGCAGCATTTCCTGTAATGCCTTTATCAAACTATCACTTATCATCTTCCTATAACATTTCCTACATTTTTTTCCAGGTTACTATTTATTAAGAAATCCTAGTCATTGCAGAAAACTACCCTGGAACGTTGCAAACACTAAATTGGTCTATATTATAGCAAGGAATTTAACAACCAAACAAGCAAGCAGTCTTGAGATTTAAACAGTGAAATTTTCTTCATGGTTGTGTTTGCTTTTAACAGAACATGAAGCATACACAGATTCATACAGGTCTGTGGAAAGCAATCTTTTCCTTTAAATACTGAAGAAAATACTCATGTATATATGTTCATATACAAACTATCATGAAATATTAAATTAATGTTTTGGCTACAACAAATACCTACAAGATTCTATACAATTTTCTTGCGCTTCTATATCACTGTATTATTAATTATATTACAACTAGTGCTATTCCTAGAAAGACTATTGTTTCTTAGTCTTTGAGTATTATTATTATTACTATCAATATTATTATTAAAAGTTAGACCTGTCATTTAGATATTGTTCATGTAATTTTTAGGTAAACAGCTTTCAAATAATATTTATATGGTTAATTATTTTTAAAAGGTCCACTTTAATTCATAATATATGTGCAGTATAAAAACTAATTCCAACATCTTTGTGAGTGTGCTCATATTTTTTATATTTATTATGAATATTTTTCTACTTCTTCTCATGTCTCAGTTTTGATTTTATATCAGCCACTGTGAATGAAACAATAGTTGGGACTGAAATTTGGTGATATTTTCCATAGAAACAGCTCCCTTTTCTTTGCCAGACATCTAGAGTAAAGTCCTGTGGTTCTAAAACTGATAAATCTATTTCATTCAAAGTCCTGCTAAATGATATATGGGAATAAAGATGCGGACCTATTAGAGAATGGACTTGAGGACATGGGGAGGGGGAAGGGTAAGCTGGGACAAAGTGAGAGAGAGGCATGGACATATATACACTACCAAACGTAAGGTATATAGCTAGGGGGAAGCAGCCGCATAGCACAGGGAGATCAGCTCGGTGCTTTGTGACCACCTAGAGGGGTGGGATACGGAGGGTGGGAGGGAGACGCAAGAGGGAAGAGATACGGGGATATATGTATATGTATAACTGATTCACTTTGTTATAAAGCAGAAACTAACACACCATTGTAAAGCAATTATAAAAATGTTTTATAATTCCAATGAAAATGTTTTATAACTCCAATAAAAATGTTCAAAAAATAATGATATATGAATGAGAAGAAAGAGGTGTCAAGAGAAGCAGATGAGAAAAGTGAAAGATGAGAATTACTAATTATTTTTAAGTAACAGAAGAGGAAAGAAAAAGGATGATAATAGTCATCATAATACAAACACTTTTGAACAGTCAACATACAGAGGGAACTGTGTATGCTTTACAAGCATCATATATATATATATTTATATATATATATATATATATATTTATATTTTTTTTTTTTAACAAAGTAGGCAATGAAGGTTTAAGGAAACTAAGTAATGTGCTCAAAGTTACAGATAGAGAATGACTGAATCAGAATTTGAACTGAAGGCTGTCTGATGCCAAAGTATATACTTTTACCAGTGTGATATACTGCCTTCCTAAAACTCTAATGAATCCTTATAGACACCCTTAGCTCTAGCAGTTACAATCAGTGGTGTAGATTTAGAGGGCAATGTTACACACAATATCATTCCAGTAAAAGCAAAGATCCTGCTGATGTCTGGTACATGTATTTACACTGGCTTTACAATATTAGATCACATTTTTAACTTGGAAAAAGCTATCGAACTGTCTAAGAAACAGCAACAATTTGTTTCATTATTTACTTTTTATTAATAACTAAACTCTTTAAAGGAAATGTTGTTCCCAAAGATTTCAAGCTTTTATAAATAAAACATAACTAGATTATATGAATTTTCCATGCAAATGGAAGATAAATCAAAAAAAAAAAAAAACTTCGGTCTAAGTATCAGCGGGGAAAAATTCCTTAAGAAGTTAGCCTTCACTATTAATAACACCAAGAACCAGTTTAGGCCAATGACGGACAACTCAGGTAAGAGAAACTTGTTTTCTCTCCTTATCTTTCACCTGCGTCTACTCACACACAATAATGCTTTTGCATCTCACCCTTCTTGCAATTCTCTCTCTCTTTCTCTCTGTGCATGGTAACAATATTTCTTCAATCCGATGGCTTTCCCTCTTACCCATTCTTCAAGTTCACTATTTTTGCATGACTTTATAATTTCCTAAGTCTCTTCCAAGTCATACTCACTCCTTGTTCAGACCTTCGATCTTTGAGATGTCCGTCAATCCTTGTGTTTGGCAATCTCTAGATCAAACGAGATTAGTAATCATACATACTTTGAAACCTGTGCATGTGATCAGGTGAACTTTAGAAAGAAACAGATGTATAGAAATCTGGGAGGAGGTGTAACCCTTTGGAAAATAAAATTTTCATGTGCCAATCTGTTATTCATAGCATCTTCTCCACACAGCTTGTAAATTATTGCCAAAGGACTTTATTTCCCTTGGAGATAACACTTTCTAAATTGTTTACCATTTTTATCTGACTTCATTAAATGAAGAACTAATGAGTCAAAGCATCATTATCATTTCTTTCCACCATCATCACAATAAGAGCTGGTAGTTTTCTGGATAAGGGGGTGGAGTGTAGGAACAAAATATCAGGTAGTATTAGCCTGACCATGGTGTAGGATAAAACAAAGTAGCTTTACTATAAATAATGTTACTTAAATACAGTTTTCTTAAATCGTTCATTAGCACCATTTTTCTTCAGAGAAGAAAATGAACCTTCCCAAAACTGACTATATAGACATCACAGACTATCCATAGCAAAGAGGCAGTAGAACAAAACAACCAAGATAAACAGTAGTACTTACATAAGTGACTTGTTTACACCTGAGTAAGGAAAAATAAAAGTGTTTGTATCCTATTTTAATGTAGTAGTTACAAGTATGCATGGATAGGAAAATGTATTACCCTAAACCCCAAAGTAACATTTATCACAACTCAGATCCATCTTAGGGGGGCCTGGGGGGTGCAGGTGGTTAAAAGGTGAGAACAGCTCTTGTATGTGCTGTTTTTTAAGAGTGCAACCAGGATCTATAATTACTTCTGAAAAGAACAAGTAACAACTGAGTATATTAACTGTCAACAAACATCTGCTAAAAGTGGTAATTAACACCATAAGGCTCATGGAACTCCAGACAGACATCTGATCATCTAGGTAGCACCACAGTAAACGTTTGCTGGGACATCAGACCATCTTAGCCTTGTCTGAAAATTTCCCTAGTTAAATACTCCTGGTTTATAGTCTAAAAAGCCTGCTTCATAAAAGCGTGAGGTGTCAAAAGTCCACACTAGTAGGTGTTTTTAAACACTAAGTTCACTGGAATATTTGCAATGAAATACCCGGTGTCAGGTCTCCAAAAATAAACTAGTAACAGAAAGGGAGAAATAACTAAACAGTCAAAACAGTCATTGCATAATCCATCTTCTAAAGCCCTAATGTAATCTTATCAAGGAAACCACTCGGCCTCTATTTGCTATTATTTTAAACAACTTTTCAACAGATTGTTAGAATAGAGCTTCAGGGCCCATATTTGAAAGTGGACAGCTACACTCAGAACAGAAAGAAAAGTCAGGTGACAGCCGACACCCAGTCAGGAAGAGAAGAAGGGGAAAAACTATAAAGAGAGCATCAAGAGTTATTGAATGCAGCCATCCAGTCCACTTTTTATGTCTGGGACATTTCCTGTGTTCAGTATTGAGATGGCTTCTAACAATTCCTGAAAGATCCGTCTCTTTTCAGAAAGTCACTCAGGTCTGTGTCACAGTGAGCTGAAAATCCCAGACACTAAGGCCCGCTTTAATGAGACTATCTTCATATATGTAATTGGAGGTCTACAGGAGATACACACATAAATGTTACTGACTAGAAATTGCAGCATGTTGACATGATGTTTGCATCATAATGTTAATTTATATACACTGCTTGAGTTTTCTGTTCAATTATATTTGTTGCTTCATTTGCATATACTCAACATCATTAGTTAGTTATTAGGGAAGTGCAAATCGAAACTACAATGAGATATTCTCCAGGATGGCTATAATTTAACTAAAATAAAATAAAACAGAAATAAATGTTGGGGAGATTATGGAGAAATTGGAACCTCATCCTCATACATTGCTGGTGAGGATGTAAAATGGTTTGGCCACTGTGGAATTTGACATTTCCTCCAAAAGTTAAAGATAGAGTTACCATATGACCCAGCAATTCTACTCCTAGGTATATACCCAAGAGAACTGAAAACATATGTTCACACAAAAACTTGTACATGAATGTTCACAGCAATATTAACCATAATAGCAAAAAGTGGAAACAACTCAAATGTTCGTCAACTGATCAATGAATAAATGAAATGTACATACAACAGAATATTGCTCAGTCATTAAAAGTAATGAAGTAGTGATACATGCTACAACTTGGATAAATCTTGAAAATATTATATTAAGTTAAAGACGCCAGACACAAAAGGGTACATATTGTATGATTCAGTTGATATGAAATGTCCAGATTAGGCAAATCCATAGAGACAGAAAGTAAATTTGTGGTTGCCAGGGGATGGGGGTGGGAAGCATTGGGAATAGAGTTTATTTTGGGGGGTGATAGAAGTGTTTGAGAATTAGTGGCAATAGTTGCACAATAGTGTGAATATATTAAAAACCACAGGAGTGTGTACTTTACAATGGTTAAAATGATGAATTTTATGTTATGTGAATTTTATCTCAATAAAAAAATGAAGAAATCAAAATATGTACATTTTTTTTCCATGTGATCATTTTCTAAGTCCACTGTGTTTAAATGCTTCCACAGATAATTAAATGCATTCAAAAAGCTAAAGTTCAACTCTCTGATCTGACAAGCAGGATTGCTTCTAGGTACTTCATAATGTTTCAGTTCCCAAAAGAATACACTTTACTGAACCTTATGAAATATTTAAAGGGATTAAGACTTTAATATAGAATGTGTTAACTACATAATACTCTACCATGCCATTCATATTCCTCTTGGCAGAGGGCAATCTTCTCCTCAAATATTCCATATAGTCTTAGAAACAGAGGAAAAAAAGGTAAAAATTATGGCCTATTCTCAGATAGGTCTAATAGCGTTGGTCAGTATTATCTCTTCTATGGGATATACTTTAAAGGAGAGCAATTCAGAATAGCTGAGGATTTTCTAAGCAGCCCACTCCAATTCTTCTTTAGACAGGCACTTCGTTTCCTTTAAATTTTAAATTGTCTTCAAAAAAAATTTATATAATATTTATTTATTTTTGGCTGCGTTGTGTCTTCGTTGCTGTGCACGGGCTTTCTCTAGTTGCAGCGAGCGGAGGCTACTCTTCATTTCGGTGCGCGGGCTTCTCGTTGCAGTGGCTTCTCTTGTTGTGGAGCACGGGCTCTAAGCATGTGGGCTTCAGTAGTTGTGGCACACAGGCTCAGCAGTTGTGGCTCGCAGGCTCTAGAGCGCAGGCTCAGTAGTTGTGGTGCATGGGCTTAGTCGCTCCATGGCATGTAGGATCTTCCCAGACCAGGGCTTGAATCTGTGTCCCCTGCATTGGCAGGCGGATTCTTAGCCACTGTGCCACCAGGGAAGTCCTCCCCACAAAATTTTTTTTTTATTAAAAATCAATTTATTGATATGCAAACCAACTGGACCAAACAGGACAAACAGGATAGAAGCAATACTCTAAACAAGCATCAACTTAAGAGCTCTGATGCCAACTAGGAGGACACCCAAACACAGTTTAGCATGGGGGTACGAGTCTATGTCTTCTGGTGAAGGCAAAGCCATTTGGTTGGCACTTCGTACGAATATCTTTCCACCAGGTCGTCATTGTAAGGTATGTGCCACGAGTCTCCAGTTGTTTGCACCATGGTGTCAAAGATGAGAATATGCTGAAAAGTTATTTTTGATCCCGGATGCCTACAAACAATTGCTAGCTGATGTCCTTGCTGCCACTTAAAGGACAGGTGTTGGGTCTTGGCATCAGGAACACAGGCCTTGTGGTCCCGCATCAGATCTTTTGTGATAAACTTGCAGTGGTTCCCTGAGTGCAGTGTGGCATACAGAAGGAACGACATCCTCTGAGATGCTGTCAGCAAAAAAAAAAAAAGCTGGCTTTCTTTTGCACATTTTCCATATCATTCTTCCTCCACCAGGAATTCTGCATTAACATATGCTTCCAGCCCAGGACCAGCACTTGAAGATTCTGCTTGGCTAGTTGAGAGACCACATCCAAGAGAACTTGAGATTCACGAGCTTTAGGAAACATTTTGGCAACATTGAGCTCATCAATGACAATATCAAAAGGAGGACAGTATTTTACAAAGTTCTGAAATCTCAAGTTCCTGAGGTGCTGTCTTTTTGTATTGGTCACCTCCATCTATCACATCCCTCATGATTTTTTCCTTGAGAAATTCATACTCTTCTGAACTCAGGTGAATAGACTCTACAGTTTTTCCACAGCCCAAACACTGACGACTTTGCTGGACTGTGGTGAACTGTCCTTTCCATTGTTCTCCAGGAACACTTTCAAACCATGCTTTTATACTGTGTGCAAATGACTCCCCAGGATATAGCTGATTATTTCTTAGATACAACAGAATGTCATGTAGTTTGTTTGAATGTGATCATCTTTCATGTCTTTTCCAAAATCAAAGAAGGCTTTTAATGTTTCCAACATAGGAAAAATATCATGACCTAACAACTCTTGATACAAATTCCAAACTACACTTACATCTTGATGAAAGAGGGCTCCCTGGATACAGTCACTATAGTTCTTTTTTTAAGGAATCATGACTTGTTTGATGTCCTCTAACAGCAGCAAGGCCTCTCTCCATCTGTCTGTATGGATTAATCCCTGGATGAGAAGAGTGTACGCTCCAGCTTCTAAACGCTTGTATCTGGCTTTCATGATTTCATAGACATCAATAATTTCGATGTCTGCTTATGAAAAACACAGAGATACAAATACCTGACCAGCAAATCATAGCCTACAATACCATTGTTTTTTGCAGCTATCTATGCCAGCACAGATTTGGCCACATCTACAGAAATATGGCATTTAACCATCTGTGAAATGATCCAATTTTCAAAGTTAGCCTTTTCTTTGAAATCTTCCTTAAGTTTATCCCACTCTTCTGAATTCAAAGGTTTTGTCAGGACTTGAATAATGTTCTTCACAGGTGGCAAGATGTGCTCTTTACTCAGAGGATTCATCTGTTATCTCTTCTTAGCCGCTCCAGCTGCAAATATGTGAGCAGAATCGGCAGAAACTTGCTTATTACTGCCCTCATCTTTTTTCCTGACATATCTGGCTTTGGCAGTCAGCAGATTCATTGCTTTGGTATTTTGTGGAGACACTGTTTTAAGAGAAAACCACTTCTCTTGGTTCCTGAGGCCATAACAGTCTTTGAGAAAGAGAGAGAGAGAGAAGAGTGACCTGGGCCTAGCCCAAGGTATGGGTTGCTCTTCCAAAGTTTAGGAAAGCTTTGAACACCAGTGAAATAGAAAGTCATTATGCAGTTAAGTCAGCACCAGATTGTGAGAGAGATGTTCAAAAAGCCCCAACTTCTACAGCGTAATTAAGGGATTTGCGGGTAGGGGGCAGAGAATCGAAGCGCAACTTTCTAAAAGATGATTTTCAGCTTCTCACAGACAAATCAAATGCTTTTGGGGCTAGCAGCAATGAAGCTTGGTTGAGTTCTCTCCATTCAACAAGGATATGGGGACATGCAACCTTGGTCGCAAGTTCCAGGACCAGGGGACAGAGCAGGAACCCTCTGGTGCCTGTTACATTCCAGTCCGTAAACAGCAACACCCACGTACCATGCAACCATAAACGCGGCGGAAATTCCCAAAACAATTTGTTTAAAGAATTTTATTATTAGATTTTCTAAATCTTACTAAGACAAAAAATTAAGCATTAAAACATTATCTTAGGGTTACTGAATATACTATTTTTTGAATTTTATTTTATTTTTCTATACAGCATGTTCTTACTAGTTACCTATTTTATACATATTAGTGTATATCTGTCAATCTCAATCTCCCAGTTCATCCCACCACCAACCCCCCACCGCTTTCCACCCTTGGTGTCCATACATTTGTTCTCTACATCTGTGTCTCTATTTCTGCCTTGCAAACCGGTTCATCTGTACCATTTTTCTAGATTCCACATATATGCATTAATATACGATATTCATTTTTCTCTTTCTGACTTACTTCACTCTGTATGACAGTCTCTAGGTCCATCCACATCTCTACAAAGGACCCCATTTCATTCCTTTTTATGGCTAATATTCCATTGTATATATGGTTCTGCTGGGGTTGTCAACCACAGTAAGTCACCCTCCTCGCCCTCACAAAATAAAAATACAAATTCTCTTTCTCTCAGATACAAACACACATGTAGAGGTGAGTACAGGAGCTCAGATCAGCTAATCAGATGCTCTCCGGACATTTCCACTCTCAAGAGGGCACCCACAGGGTCCAAAAGCAGCACCCAGAGGTTTGGGTCTCAGATTTCTGAGGCTGAAGTAAGTCCCTGTAGCTTCTCAAGTTTTGTCCGTCCTAAGGCCTGATTTTTCAAATCTTCGTTTAATTCTCTAAGCAATCCATTATATCTCCAGGATATGTCTTCTCCCTTGTTTGACTTAGTCAAAGTCATTTTCCTTTGCTTACTGCAAAGAACCCTAACTGATGTGGCAGGGCTCACATTCAGGGCGTTCTGAGGCAGTGCAACTGGTAGAAATGGCCTTGGACTTGGTTGGAGTTGCAGGGGGAGGGGCAGGTAAAAGGCTCCCAGTCTTGGTTGAGCCCTGATTCCTTACGTAACACTGAGCAATCAGGACACTTCTCTGAGGCCCATGTCTCACAGCTACTAAATAAGGAGTTGAGCTTAGAGACTTCTTTTTTTTCCAGCTCAAAAACTGGACAGTTTTATGAATGAAAGGGAACTGAGTAGGACAGGAGAGTAGGCTAGCATAGACTTGCTTTGCCAATATGACTTCACAGGACTTGGAGGAACTTTTCTGAAGGAATTGTGGTGACTCTCAGCATTGTCGCCCTCTACCACGGAGAGGACTTGGCTATGAGCTAGTCGGCTGAAAGCTGCTGCCAGTGGGAGCTTTGCCAACAGGACCAGCTGACCGAGTCCGAGGCCACATCCATGCTGCCTGAAGTTCCTGCCAATAAGGGGCTGCTTCATCGAAACCTTGCTGGGGTCTTGCCAACAGTTACCATTTCTAGAAAGGTGTCAGCCCGTGGTGACCATATCCAGCCCTCACCACCTTAGTGTGAATCACTCTTAAAATGTGAGGGAGAGAAGAGACTGCCAGCTTTTGCATATATTTCTTGAGGAGGATGAACAGAAGTTTCCTACCAGTAATACATTGTGGGTTTGATTCCCGGAAGATGCGTGCAAGGGAAAGCACACGGACCTGCGGAAATCTCCCCAGGCCCTAGGGTCCCAGTATGCTGTGCCCAGGTGTCGCTTCTCAGGTGGCACACAACGCACAACCACAGGACACCATGACACGGGAGCACAAGAGGAAAAACCAGGGGGGGCAGAAGCTGTCACGCTTCCTGAAGAGGAGCCTGGAGAAATGGAAAATGAAGTCTGCCCAGAAACAATGAGCCAACTTGCTCTAACAAATAGGATTAGCCCCAAGGAACTCTTAACTTGTAGAAAACGTGTAACAGAATGGAAATAAACGAACGGTAATTCAGGGCACCATCTTAGGTTCTGCTGACCTCGTGGCCGGAGAAACTCTGCAGAGTGAAAAAATGTTTTTTGAAACTAAGGCTTTCCAGGCTAACTGGGATCCCCAGAGAGTAGGAACCCAAGAAAAGGATGTAGTACATTTTGGAAATGTCTCCTGTACATTCCTCTCTTCTGTTGTTAAATTACACCAAAGCCCAAGCTAGGTACCACCGATGAACAGAAGGCTCATTTACAAGCCAAAGATATAAGTGTTTGTTCTCGAAGTAAACTGTGATGTTACCTATGAGACCAGGATAGTCCTACTCGAATGACTCTCGAATCAGGTAACAAAGACCAAGCTGCACAAAGAGAGATGAGAAACAGTTAAACAGCCAAAAACAAAGAAGAAGAAAATGGACATATCTTTGTCTCTTCTTTATTCCCAGCTACTGAAAATGAGAAAGAAGGAATAAAAGAGATAGATATATTTGTAAGTACAACCTACACATCAAAACTAAGGGATTTCTAAATATTGGAGGGAAAGCTAAATGTCACTCACCCTGTATATTATATTTGACCACCTAAATTCGAGTTATAGGAGTTCCTTCAAATTGGGGCAGCACAGGAAAGAAAATATTTTGCTGTAAGCAATAACCAGAGTGCATTCTCACGGAAGCACCGTAAACCCGTTGCATTGAATGCACCTGGGTAGTAGCTCACAGGAGCTGAAATAGTTAAGCAACATTTCCAAAACTGTGCTCTATATAAATTAGTTCATTGAGATTTTACTAGGTGCTTCACAACAGCCCCTCCACGATAAAATAATTTGAAAACATTCACTTCCTGCAGATGTTCAATGCACATTAGCATTTTAAAGACTAAGAAGCTCTGCATTCAAATAGCTTATTTATCTTCATATAAACTAGTGTTTCTAAAAATTACTTGGCCATGGGACCATTTTTCACATAAAAATTATTTTTAAATCTTCTGGAATAGTTTTCCAAAGAATATAATTTAGAAAAGATACACCTACAGAAATTAATGGAGTTTATGTAAAAGCTAAATTTTTAACAACTGTAGGCAAGGAGATCTCTTTTTCAGTTTGTACATGATACTAAATACAAGAAAATTACAAGTTCAATCTGAGCTTCAGTGAATTTGTTTGCAATGTGGCATCAGTTGAGAAACAAAGTTCTAATTCTGTTTCAGCCGCTCGCGGGCTTTGATATTGGACAACTTAACCTCGATGACTTTCAGCCTTCAAGACTGAGAAAATCAGATGCTCAACGTTGCTAATTACTAGAGAAATGCAAATCAAAACTACAGTGAGGGGGGCTTCCCTGGTGGCACAGTGGTTGAGAGTCCGCCGGCCGATGCAGGGGACACGGGTTCGTGCCCCGGTCCGGGAAGATCCCACATGCCGTGGAGCGGCTGGGCCCGTGAGCCAAGGCCGCTGAGCCTGCGCGTCCGGAGCCTGTGCTCCACAACGGGAGAGGCCACAACAGTGAGAGGCCCGCGTACCACAAAAAAAAAAAAAAAAAAAAAAAGATGCATGCACCCCAATATTCACTACAGCACTGTTTACAATAGCCAAGACATGGAAGCAAACTAAATGTCCATCAACAGAGGAATGGATAAAGAAGATGTGGTACATATATACAATGGACTATTCCTCAGCCATAAAAAAGAATGAAATAATGCCATTTGCAGCAACACGGATGGACCTAGAGATTATCATACTAAGTGGAGTAAGTCAGACAGAGAAAGACAAATATCATATGACATCACTTATATGTGGAATCTAAAAAATGATACAAATGAACTTATTTACAAAACAGAAAGATTCACAGACTTCAGGAATAAACGTATGGTTACCAAAGGGGAAAGGTGGGGGGAGGAATAGATTGGGAGTTGGGGATTAACATATACACACTACTATATATAAAATAGATAGTCAACAAGGACCTACTGTATTGCACAGGGAACTCTACTCAATATTCTGTAATAACCTATATGGGAAGAGAATCTGGAAAAAAATGGATATATGTATAAATGAATCACTTTGATATGCACCTGAAACTAACACAGCATTGTAAATCAACTATACTCCAATATAAAATACAAATTAAATTTTTAAAAAGATTTTAAAAACAGAAATCTTGATTTCTTGGCAAAAAAAGACTGAGAAAATCATTAAGATATGTGTGTACATAATTTAGCACTATATTCAGCACATACTAAGTACTCAGAAACAGTTTGTATTATGGTAAGAAAATCAGTGTGTAGCAAAGAACTAGGTCCATGAATAAAGAAAAAGCCCTAAATAGAACTAGGACAAAATTTCTCTATGAAAGCCCATTTCTCAGGTGCCTTAATAAAGAAGAATGCACACTCAACAACAGACCTAGAGGCCGGCATGCCTAGGTACTATTTATACATGTGCACTAATTTATGTAACACTCCAGCAAATTTTTTTAAACAGCTATGTGCTCCTAAAACAGGCCAAGTTTTTTCTTGACTTAAAGTCTTCATACTCCAGTGACACCGTGGATGGACCTTGAGAACATTATGCTAAGTAAGGTAAGTCAGACAGAGAAAGACAAATACTATGTGATATCACTTAGATGTGGATTCTAAAAAAGCCAAACTCTTAGAAACAGAGAGTAAAATGGTGGTCAGCAGGAGAGGGAAGGTGGGATATGGGACAGATGTTGTTTAAGGGCACAAACTTGCAACAAGTAGTAAATAAGTCCTAGATATCTAGTCCACAATATAGTGAATATGGACAAGAATATTGTATTATAATCACCAAGTTGCTAAGAGACTAGAACTTAATTATTACAACCACTGAAAAGAACTTATACTTATGTAATGTGATAGAGGTCCTAATTGTACCCTAAAATGACAATCATCTTACAACATATAAATGTATCAACTTTTTTTTAAAGTCTTCATACTCACTTCCCTTTGTGGGGAATGGCTTCTCCCACATGTGCATATGGCTTGTGCTCTCAGCTCCTTCAGGGCCCTTATCTGTGAGGCACCTAACAGGTGTTCAGACCTCTGACCTGAGGTTTTCCCTGATCACCTTATATAAAATGTAACAATCCCTACCCACCCACCAACCTAAAACTGAAATGTCTGCTATTTTTCTCCACAAGTATTTTCTAACACCCTCTGACATACTACATGTTGACTTGCCATTTGTTTACTGTCTGTTTCCCCTACAAAAATATAAGATGTATGGAGGCCTTGTCTGTTTTGTTCATTCCTATGTCTTCATCTCCTTGAATAGTTCCTGACCCATAGTGGGAATTCATAAATATATGAATAAACAGTATGAAGATAACTATCTTCTTTTCACCTCCTCTCATTAGTCTCCCAGGGACAAAAGTATACACTCGATGCCGTTTTTTAAGTCACCATTATTATTTTTATGTTGCCTTTTTTCTAAAAATGTTTTAAAGTGTCAAAATGAAATTTAAAGCCTTTAAAATTCAAACCTGCAACATTAATATAGTATTTATGCCTTATAAATCATGCATTTATCCTTGATGCTTTTTCTCCATACATTACACAAAGCATACTCCATTAGTTAACTCAAAAGCAATTTCCTGGATTACATATACTTACCCTCACAAATTCCCCTACATTCCTTAAATTTTAAACAGAATAGTAACATGCAGCTTTGTCTTTAAAATCATTAAGCTCTTCTTCATCTTATATAACTCCTAACCCTTTGAGCTAGGCAAGTAAATATCTATAAACACACTGCCCCATGAACATGTTTTATTACCCCCTTATCTATAAAAGAGTTTGGGCTTCAATCAGCCTAACATCTCATCTGAACTTCTTCCAACCCTTCTAGCCAGTCATTCTTGGCATGGATTGGATTCCACCTAACAGAGATTGCCCAAGTTTTGCCAAACGTAGCAAATACCCTCCCTCTACTCAAATTAACTCATAAATATTAAATACATATCTATATTGAAAATAGATTTAAAATATATAAATAAGGCTATTTCTCTTACATACATCCACTGAGAATACTTCTACCAGGACCAAGAAGCAAATACTTCTCACAGTAATTAGTTGGACACTTCATGAAATGTCTGTGAAGTGAAGAGTGAGCTCCTGCTCTCATCCCATCAAACTGTAGTTCTAGCCCTTTACCACTGGCTTCAGAAAAAAATGGACAAGACATTTTGGAAACATTCCATGTGATAGAGAGAGAGAACTGCTAACATGTGATGGTCTAGCCTGCAGTGTGTCTACCTCCTTGGTACACTGAAGCCTTAATAAAGATTTAAAAAATAAATAAGTCAATAAAAATAGGTTCTGGACTCTGTCAGATGAAACGAGCTGGCTTTTCTGTGGCATCAGCCTTGTGTGCCAGTGTCCGCAGGGTCCTCTTTCCTTCCAACTGCATCTCACAGCTTGAATTTTCACATGGCAAAGTCCAGCCCATGGAATCATTGGTTGCACATTGGAGAATATTAGAGAGACCAAGAAAGGGTCTGACTTCTTCTAAAATGTATTACTGACATTTTTTCTAACTATTGAATAGAGACGATTCAATATCCTACCCTGGGCATAACAGGCTAATTTATAAGACATACTAGCCTGGTCCAGTAATAGAGAAGAAAGAGTAAAGACAAAATTTCATTCTTTCAGCCGTCTGAGGATTTTTCCATGCCAAATGCAAAATATCTCTTAAGTTCAGGGCATTTTGCATGATGTTTCTATTTTTTATGTGCTCAATTTCAATATGTAATTCAGAAATATGAAAATCAGGCTAGGGTCTTTTGTTCTGACTCTTTTGTGTTCAGAATAATTCATGTTACTGAAGTCATATTTGCCATGACTTGGTGGATGTTTCTGTTGCTAAAGGCAGGTTATTTTTCCCTTTTCTAGGATCTTCTGGTCTACAATTAATGTATTAAGGAAATAAAATATCAGAGTTTTTACTAGAAAATATGCTTGAATCCAAGTTCTAAATATGCATATTTGAAAGTATTAGATTGAATGACAAACCGTGGTACACAAATACTAACCACGCCAATCATAAATAGTACGCATTATAACCTGGATATGTGCCCGACACTTGCCAGGCCACTTCACATGAAATAAACTTACACTTTACACAGGGCCTTTATTTCCAGGCGTGGCCGCAAATATTCGCTTCATTTGTATTTCCATGTGATAACTGGAAGGCAAGTATTATTTTGCTTTCATTTACATGTAGAAAAATGGTGACAACGTTCATGTTTTGTTTATGCAAAAATTAAAGCAACAGCTTAATGTTTCAAGGAAGTCAGGAGGCAGAAGGAAGTC
Source organism: Monodon monoceros (assembly GCF_005190385.1). Classification (NCBI taxonomy): domain Eukaryota; kingdom Metazoa; phylum Chordata; class Mammalia; order Artiodactyla; family Monodontidae; genus Monodon; species Monodon monoceros. Next base: position 14,715,432 of record NW_021703771.1, on the reverse strand, counting down.
CAGTGTCTTTATATGCTTCTAATTTTTCCTCATGAAATATTTTCTATGAAATTATATTTGCCAAGCATTAGACTTCTCAAGTGCTTTTCCATACAATATCTCATGTGAACCTCACAATTGCTCTCTTCATGTGTGTGCTTGCATGTTTTCCACTTTGGACGGTAATATTTTGGCCCTTCTTCCAAAAGTAAGCATAACCCCATATTTTGTGTGTGTTAAACTTTTTAATCCAGTTGTGTGAAAGTCTTTTTAAGGCCCGGGTAAGCTGTAGTTTTCATACTTACTTAGAACAAACACATTTCAAGGGCATCCTGAACTCCCATGGTCCATCATATAGAGGACAATAGCACAGACTGGGAAAATGAGCTTTGTCTTGATAAATGATATTTATAGGCACATATGCAGATAAGCAGGTGTTCTTGAAAACTGTCACTCTTGAGAATCTGCTATTTATTGACACTTCCTTCTCTGTTTTTCTTATATTTGATGGTTTTGTTAGATATGACATAACATCATTAATTATGACTCCACTAATTTCAAGTTTATGTTATACTGGATGAAGAAAGAGTTGGCCTTTTCTTCCACCTACCTTTCCTTCCTTCCTTTTTTCTTCCTTTTCTTCCTTTTCTTTCTTTTTACTTTTCCCTCTCTTTACTTTCCTCCCTCTCCCATTCTTCTTTCTTTTGTTTTTAATTAAAAAAATTTTTTTTTACTTTGACTTTAAATTTAATTTTTATTTTATAGTGGAGTATAGTTGATTTACAATGCTGTTAGTTTCAGGTGTACAGCAACGTGATTCAGTTATACATATACATATATCCATTCTTTTCTCAGATTCTTTTCCCATATAGGTTATTACAGAATATTCAGTAGAGTTCCCTGTGCTATACAGTAGGTCCTCGTTGATTATCTGTTTTATATATAGTAGTGTGTACATATTAATCCCAAACTCCTAATTTATTCCTCTCTCCCCACCTTTCCCGTTTGTCAAAGTGACTGATCCAAGGTCACATGGCCTCAACTCTGGCCTTCTGGTAGGTATCATACTCTTTCCCATACAGCACACCACAGCAAAAACTTGACTCTTTATTTTTCTATAAAAATTTAACTGTGCATTGCTCCCATGTCTTAAAATCACCAAGAAATTTTCACTAGACCTTACTACCCTCTACTTCTCTCTCTTTATAAGTTAAAACTATAAACACCATGATACTGGCTTTCTAGCCAGCATACTGGAACTCATTCTAAAATTAGCTTTCAAGGCAGTCACCTTGAGAATCTTTTGTCCTGTTACAGACATACCTCACTGATCAAAATATGTTTAAAATGCTTTGGGAATTACTTTGAAATCCAGGTTACAAGCCACAAAAGAATATCACTTTCTTTACTTAATAGTTACACCTCAATTATTTTTTAAATTAGTAACATTTTAATCACTCACTTTCTTTACCGGATGAGACTCTGATTTCTTTGGATCTTTCCCAAATACAATATTTTCACTCAAAGTATGAAAATTTTTCACTGTTAAACATAATTTTTAAAGTTTGCCACTATCTTGCGGAACGATTCCACAAGAGAAATTCCAAGAATGACTTGTCCAAAGGCAGCATCCCTGAAATGAGTATGGAGCCTGCCAAGGTGATGTCTTGGATGGGACTAACTTTCCCTTAGCTTTGAAATTTTATTCAAAAATAAGTTTTTGAAACTTATAGACACATATCATGTATATATGAGTCAGCCTATACCCACAGCGCTTACAGAGGAATTCTACATAAATGCCTAAAAAGGAGAGGCTGTTCCCACGGCTGCCAAAATAAAGTCCTCTAGAGATAGACAGTGATTTTCTGAACTAGCAATGCTTCAATTGACAAAGGACTTCTGTTTCTTCCAATTTAGCAAGTTTCAGCTCAATCTACCAATTTTCCCATTATGCCACTTTTAAGAAAAAGGATCATTTTAACCCCAGTAAAGCATTTCAATAAATTGCCCACTATCAAAAGCCAAAGGATGTGTTATGACACCTCTTTCCTGCCTCAGAAATAATACCTTTCTGTCATTTTGACAAGTAAGTGAAGCATCTCTTTCCCATCTGAAAAAGTCAGTTGGCATTCCTTCATCAAGCAAGCTTCCAAGTGTTTCTTCATTTGACCCTCAAAACACTTTTTAACACTTTACTTGTGAGTGATGTCAACTGGTATGCAAGCCACTTGGTACATTCCCAGACCCTTTAAAATAATTCCATCATATTGGCTAATCCTAGGGGGTCTCTCCAGAACTAAGTGTGCTTGTAAAACTGTTCATAAAAGGGTCTCTTATTTCTGTCTCTACTTCCTTTAACACCCTGGTTTTGTTTTACTTGGACCAAGAAACGCATCAAATCTCAAAGCTTAGAATATTGGTCCATTTTTCAACCGCTTCAAGGAGCCTGTTCTCTGAACCCTCATCCGTCTTACTAATACATTTGATTAAAGCAAATTCCCCTTTGTGAAACCAGAAACCAAATTTTTCTGCTTTACTCCTAACGCTTGCATTTGGCTTCAGTCTTCATTAATTAACCACTTGGATATTTAAAAGTCCTCACCTCTTTTTCCCAGTACGTATATACTCTTCAAAAGTCTTTCAGCAGTTGGTTGAAATGCTTAGTCTTGCTTGAAATTAATTTTCCACTTTTATTGTTCCAATGATTTGGCAGGTTTTATGTCTTTATAATAACTCCCCAGAATCCTTTGAACCTGTTATGCTTTTTATGTTTGTGCTTGATATGTTTCCTTAGCAACACCTCAATTCTGCCAGCTCTGTTCCATGAAATTTAAAGAGTGAACATGTCTGAGATATGAATATGAAGACGACTTTCATAGGTTTTGATGGTCCTTAAAATAGTTTTTAAATTACGGCTGCGATCAGAACATATACCTTTTATTTCAACTCCACTTTTTTCAACCAATGTGATTCCTGTGTTTCTTTGATTCTTTTCTACTTCCTTTACTAGAGCAAGATTTTAAAACTTGGTTAATTAATAAGGTCACGGAAATATTACAGTAGGCAGATTTTATCAATTCCAGAAACCAACAGTTTCCACAAATCTCACCACTTTAGCTTTTTAAACACATAAATGAATCACACTAAATCCTCATAATATTATTGTTTGGCTGCAGAAATATCATCTAGCCATTCATTTAACAAATATTAATCTGGCAGTATTGAATACAGATTTTTTGAAATTACAGAGTATGCTTTACTGAACATTTTTCCATTTCTTGTAGGTCATTAGATTCTGCTAGTCTCTGTACCTCCCACTGAATGGGGTCCCCACCAAAAATAAATGGGGTCATTTTTAGTAGTTCTCTAAGGCAAGAGCAGTTAACCAACACATGGCATTCCTGTCCTTGCTGACTCAGAGGATGACTATCACTTACATGGAGACCAAAATAATAGTTATGAAAAATATGTATATATTTCAAGCCCCCATGTGGTGGAAACATCACGGGCTTAGGGGCAAACAGATCTGAGCTCAGATCTTGGCTATGCTCCTTACTGTGTGACCTGGGACAAGTATGTAATCCTATTGAGTCCAGGTTTTCTTACATGCAGCATGGATTACTATGCTAATTAAATGACATATATGAAGTGTTTGGTATGTAGTTGGTATTTCTTGAGTAAATATTTTAATTAACACTCTTTAATGCATTAACGTTGGAAATTAGAGTTTTCACAAAAACAGTACCTGTGTTAATGGTTTAAATATTATACAGTAAATCCTTCTCATCCATGAAAATTCTAGTAGTAAGAGAATCCCTGTTGAGGAACTTAGAAGCTTACAACAAAAAAAGCGTTCAGTTCTGTTTTTGCTGTGTTTTGAAGCTGAGTTGCCAGTTGCATAAACACTGAGGGTTGTTCTGTTCTTTTGGTAAATCAATTTCATTATCAATATGTAATCTCTCTCTTTATTCCTGGTAATATTTCTTGTTCTAAAGTCTACTTTGACATCAAAATTAAGTCTTCTGGTTTCTTTTGATGAGTGTTTTCATGATACATCTTTTCCTATCCTTTTGCTTTAATTCATCTGTGACTTTATATTTCAAGTGGAACTCATAAACAGGATATAGTTGGGTCTTGCTTTTTAGTCAATCTGCTTTTTATATGTGATAAAATGACATAATTTATGTATTGACATACAAATATCACTATGATTTGGTTAAAAAATCACCCATCTTTCTAATAGTTTTCTATGTCCCATCTGTCCTTTGTACTTGTTCCTCTTAAATGTTTTTTATTCCCTTTTACCTTTTGTATTGGCTTATTAGCTATACCTCTTTGTTTTATCCTTTGTAGTGGTTGATCAGGGGTTACAACATGCCTCTGAAACCTATCACACACTAACCTAATGTCATTTATCATTACACATACTGTAAAAAAGCTTACAGCCATACACTTGCATTTCTCCCTCTTAGCTTTTATGTTGTTATTGTCATGCATTTTACTTCTACATGTGTCATAAACCCCACAATTCATTGTTGTTATTTTGACTTTAAACAATATGTTATTTTAAAAGATTTTTTTAAATAAGAAAAATATCTTTTGTATTTACCAACATTTTACCACTTCCAGAACTCTTAATTCTTTTGTCTTTCCTACAATAAGTATACAATCCTATGAACAAAAATTAAAATTATAAAAGTTATATTCAGACTCAGTATAGGCTAAAAATCTCATTTAATAGTCAGATGTCCGAAATATAATAAGGTATACATTGATAGCTGTTAGAAATTTTCAGGCTATTTCCAACCTTTAAAATAAAATCAGACCAAAATAAGAAGTTTGCTCACTTGAAGTTTAAATTATTTTTAAAAAAGAAAACATATATTAGTGAATATTTTTTCAAATCTAGCATCATGGGATCACTAGTCTATTTTATCTCAAAAAGAGCAGTGGGAAGCAGGGTCCCTTTCATCTCCAAAGAAATCCAATTAGTTTATCAATTTCTACTATTTAGAACAGCAATATATCCCATAATTTCTGATCCTAAACTCCCAGCTTATTGATGATTTTTAAAATTATCTTCATAGAGGGACAAGTCTGACTTCCTGCATCCATCCCCTTTTCTAAAGCTTAAGAAGTCATAAACAAGAGAAAATCTTTTTTGTTCTTTGATTAGACAAACTATAAAATGGAAGCAGAACTTTCTAGGAAATAATATCCTATCAGCCAAATAAATTGACAAAATTATCACCTGTTGATATGTTGATCAGAGATAATGTATATTATACACTTTCATTCAAGTCCAAATATTAAAGCATTCAGTGCCAACATTAATTTTGCTTTCCACCCAGAACTGACTGGGTATTAAAAATAGTTAGGTAGATTTTGCTAAGTAATCAATGAAATAATAGTGACAATTATATCCTGGTGCATTCTGATCATGTTACGGTAGAAAATAAGTTGGAGGTTGGGGCGAGAAGACTCAGTTTGATAAGTATAGAAACAGGGCACAATATTTCTAGCACCTAATTCTACTGCAAAGATCAAGACATATGGCAAAGCTGTTTTTCAGTCAATAATTATTGACTCAGAGCCCACAGTGTTCTGGGTGCTGACATACACCAGTAAACAAGACAGACAAAAATCCCTGCCCTTAAGGAGATTTTAATTCTGATTTTTATAGAACACAAACACAAATCCTTCTCTCTTTAACATCTCGCAACGCATCATGGAATGTAACCATGTCCCAGTCTGACATTTCATCTGGTGCCACTTAGGAATCTTGACATAATGAAGAGGAATAAATCTTTTTAGATCGGTGCTTAGATACACAAACAAACTAGATACACCCAACATAGTAACCACCTTTTTAAACCATTCACAAATCACAGACCCGATTAACATATTTTTTTCTACTCCACTGTGCGTGAAAATAACAGGAAAGCTGTTTCCATTACCAAAAGCTCAGGCACATGGACTAGTTTTAGGGCCAATGGAAGTGTGGAAGTTTGTCGAGGTGTGTTGGGAGGCTGGTACGCAAACTGGTGGGCATCTAATATTTAGATGTGGTGAAATGGAAACGTCATGGTACTGGAAACCAGAAGACCTGCCACATCTTAGAGAAGTCTCAAATTTGGGGGTTTGCATGAGCTCATTCCTTTAAAAAAAAGTTCTGAACCACAGTCATATTCGGCTCTAAAACTTTGACTCCATGTTTCCCTAGGCAAAACCCAAAGCTCCAACTCCTGAACTTTACCTACAGGGTGCAGAAGACAGCCCTGTACACTAAGAAAGGAGCAAACGATAAAGTAAAGATCAATAGTCTCAGACATACTTCTCTTTCCACCACTCAGTTTCTTCCCAGTTGCTTTCCTTCCATGTATTTGGAGAGTCTGATCAAAACGCAAGTTAAGGCTTCCCTGGTGGCGCAGTGGTTGAGAATCCACCTGCCGATGCAGGGGACGCGGGTTCGTGCCCCGGTCCGGGAAGATCCCGCATGCCGCAGAGCGGCTGGGCCCGTGAGCCATGGCCGCTGAGCCTGCGCATCCGGAGCCTGTGCTCCGCAACGGGACAGGCCACAGCAGTGAGAGGCCCGTGTACCGCAAAAAAAAAAAAAAAAAAACAAAAACCACAAGTTGTAGGATTAATATGTGCAGCAGTTAATGAAATGAGGAAGGAAGGGAATTAATTCAGAGGAGGGCGTGATAGGGAATCCTTAGAACTTTGATGAGATAAGCAGAAGACTGCAGGGTACAATGAGGAAGGGGGGTGGGCAATGAAACTATGATAATGACAGATGAAGCAATGATATGAAATAAAACATGACTGCTCTTATCGGTGAACCCTCTTCAGAATCCACAGCACCCTCCTGAGGCTCTACAGCAACCTCTGGGCACTCTTCCCAGCTCCACAGGACTTCCTGCCAGTGACTATTCACTTGTTCTCTTCCAACTGCCGTTCATTCTCGTACATGCCCTTCTCTAATATATCCAACTGGGGAAGAATCTAATTAGTGAATTCTCACTACGTATTACTGGTTAATTTGATTATCAATCCTAAGAGGTTGTGCATTTTAACAGGCATTACCTTCCCTCAAAAGGTTGTAGGAGGTGGGAAAGACCTTAATTTACAAAGAACTGAAGCCAAATCCATCTTCCTCCCTCTCCACCTCGCTGGCATCCTACCCCAGCCATGCTGGTGCTGATGCTGGCTGAATTAGTCCTTCTTGGACTACCCTGCCTCCCATGAGGAGTTCTCAGCACCAGGAGAGGTGTGTTAGGGATAGTTTTGAAGCAAAAAAGCCTTTCCAGTAGCGTTAAACATTCCCTCCAGGTCATCGGCTTCTTGACTCATACGTTAGCCTTCTCTGAGAAAGCAGACAGCAATATCTTTAGCCCTGGATATAAAAATGTATCTGTAAAAGCAAGCCAGTTCACCATTACTTTAAATATATTTTTTAAACTTTGGATAAAAGGTTTTGGTTAAATAAGCCATCCTTACATTGCTTATTACAGTCCCAGTTTTCAAAGTGCTTCCCACTCACCAACTTCTTTGTCTCTGAAGACAGTCATGTGAGATAGTTGGAGAGTTAAGAATATCAGATTTGGGGCTTCCCTGGTGGCGCAGTGGTTGAGAGTCCGCCTGCCGATGCAGGGGACACGGGTTCGTGCCCCGGTCCGGGAAGATCCCACATGCCGCAGAGCGGCTGGGCCCGTGAGCCATGGCCGCTGGGCCTGCGCGTCCGGAGCCTGTGCTCCGCAACGGGAGAGGCCACAGCAGTGAGAGGCCCGCGTACCGCAAAAACAACAACAACAACAAAAGTATCAGATTTGTCACTCTTCCATATAAAAAGTAGTGGTTTAGAGTACAGTATTTAGACTAAACCGACCAGGGGTTGAATCATACCTCTACACTACTATTGTGTGACCTCAAACAAGTTTTTAATCATTCTTTTCCTCAATCCATTTGTAAAAATGGGGGTAAAAATAATACCTACCTGCTAGGATTCCTTGAGGATCAAATGAATTAGTGCAAGAGTAGCACTTAGAACAATGCCTGACACCCAATAAGCACTTGATAAGTGTAAGTTGTTGTTAATATCGTCACCATCACCATCATCACTACCACCACCCCCATCACAACCATTATCATCATCGATGGGGTCGTTATCTACTCTGAGAAAATTAATCACATGATCACCAGATCCTCATGTCACTTTGTGCCCCTGTAGATACAGTCATGAAGTTGCTGCTCATGGCCAATGTTGTCCCTTTGTCTTTGACAATTATTGTTCTCTTTTTTTGCCACAACTGAGTTCAAGAAATGTTGAGTTGTTTCATGAAACTAAATGAATTCAACGAGTCATCTTTGTCTCCATTAAAAAGAGGAAAGTGGGCTTCCCTGGTGGCGCAGTGGTTGAGAATCTGCCTGCCAATCCAGGGGACACGGGTTCGAGCCCTGGTCTGGGAAGATCCCACATGCCGCGGAGCAACTGGGCCCGTGAGCCACAACTACTGAGCCTGCGTGTCTGGAGCCTGTGCTCCGCAACAAGAGAGGCCGCGACAGTGAGAGGCCCGCGCACCGCGATGAAGAGTGGCCCCCACTCGACGCAACTAGAGAAAGCCCTCGTACAGAAACGAAGACCCAATACAGCCAAAAATAAATAATAATAAAAAATAAAGAGGAAGGTAAGATTTGAAGTGGGAGCATGTTGAAAAGGTGCATGAAGACTTTCTCTCTACCTGGAAATAAATATTAAAATATTTCAGGACTATAACTTAGTGTTACAGAACATCCAAAAATTTCTAAGTATCCTTACATTTGGGCTTTTATTCTTAGCTGTAATAGCCTTTATATATGCTCTTTCATACTAGTCTTTCATCCTAGAATGTGTAATATATTTGTTTTAAGGCTTCAAGTAATTGGGCCCAAAAACAAATAAAAACTTCACTAAGGTTTATGACCCTTGGACAGTAAACTCATATGAATAACTCACAATTAGCTCTACAACACTAATGGTACCAACAGAAATTGTCTTCATTTAACAAAGTTAGGATTCCAAAAATAAAACTGTATCAACCAATGTTTCGCATCAGGCTTGAAAGACTTTATAGGAATTGTTTGCTTGATTTTTTGATGTTCAACACAGTTACAAAAGATACAGGTACCAAAATACATATCTCTTATGACGGTCAGGTTAGAGAGTACATATTTGATAATATGACCTAGGGAAAATTCATTCAATCAAACTACAGGTAATGGCCCATAATCTAAACACCTATTATGTTCATCAAAGACACATTTCTGGTATTAGCACCTTTTCCATTCTTAACCAAGTACCTTTATAAATTATTTAAGTTGTGATTATAATCTCAAGGCCAGATATATCGATATTTTGTCTGCATCTAGCAATATTCTTTTGAAAATTGCCTCCTTAATTTAGGTAGGGAAACGCACATCCTTTCAGCTGAGGAGAAGTGATCCTGTCTTTGGACACCTGTCTTTCTTGACTGTTTTTATCTTCATGTGACAATGTAAATCCAAAACCAGTGCCTCTTTCTATTAACATGAATGCCTCTGACGCTTACTCTCCAGGTACTTTTCAGGATCTTGGACATGGTGTCTTACAATAACTATCAAAAGCCAAGAAAAGCAATATTTATTAATGTTGTTTGAGGGATGCCAGGAGTCAGTGCCACCAGATACTCTAAAATCTGTCCTTGGATTGAGATAAACCAGTAAGTAGTACATTGCCCACTTAGACTGAATTATTAATTTGCACATATTCTCTGTTCTCCTTCCTAACTCATTGGCTTGTATTGAGGGATAGTTTAAGAAACAACCTTATAAGAAGGATTTTTTTACCATCAGAATGTTGAAGAGGTCACTGTTTAATACATGACAGTAAGCCCTCATGGGGAGAAGGGCAGGGCAGAGGATTTGAGGCAAGCTGCTCAATAAACCATAAGCAGAGCAAATTCAAGATGGCAACAGTGCTTGATATAGAAGGATTCATGTTGCCAAAGTTAGCCCTTCTAGCTTTCCTGTGGGAGAAAAGCATGTCCATCCCAGATTTCTACCCTGGTCTTAAGGTGCTACCAGACTGGACCCCCCACCTCTACTGGATTCATTCTCTACCAAGCCTCCAATTTGCTCCCTGGGCTTTCGGCAATCCCAAAGAATTTTCTGAAGGAAGTTTTCTGCTTTTGCGAATCCCACTCTCATTAATTAAAGCAGGTTCTATTTTTAGATGAAAGTGGATTTCTTACTGTAATATTATCAACGTATTTCTGACTTAAATGCCAGTGTCTATGGCCCCAAGGCAAATACCACATTCCTAGAACTTTTATTGCCCTGTACATTATGCTTGTAACTTTATCTAATGCTTTTTCCTGGTTTATCATCTCCTTACTTCTTCCTAGATGTCCCAAAGTAATCAAAGTGTTTTGATGAAAATAAAAGAATGTGTGTGTGTGTGTGTGTGTGTGTGTGTGTGTGTGTGTGTGTCTATCAGGAAAGAGTTAACACAGTATATTTGAGTTTGCTACCTTTGGAAGTTTCTGCTTGCACAGTTGGCCTTTGGCTGGTATCTGGGGACTTGGCTTTTGGCATGTTCCCTATGTTAACAAGGCTGTTTTGTTCACCTGGAGTACTGTACCCTGTTGTACCAGGCTGCCTGGACTGTACAAAAAAATGTGGTTAATGGTGAGTACCTACTTTCCTTTTGAAATTTTGGTACTATGGCTGGCTATGTCAGCAAAGAGTACTTATAAGACTGGCCCCAAATAGAAACTCTAGACTCTGAGTCACAAGCAAGCTTCCCTGGGCCAAAATACTGCACACATATTGCTGCACCTCACTCCTGGAGGAAGGAGTGTGTTAGGTGTGATCCCTCCTGAGGGAACATGTTGGAAGTCTGCACTGGACTCCTCCAGACTGCCTAATGCATCCTTTTCTGTTGCTGATCACTGTAATAAAATATACTCACGAGTACTGCTGACTCTGAGTCCTGTGAGTATTTCTAGTGAATCACCAAACATGTGGATGGTCTTGGGACCTCTGAGTTATATACATGAAAATTTTAAAATAGGCAAAAGAATGTAACAAACCCTGCATGAAAGAAGATATATGTATGGCAATAAGCACAGGAAAAGATGTTCAATGTTATCAGTTATTAAGGAAGTGAAATTAACACCACAATGAGATACTACCACATAGCTATCGGACTGGCTAAAATATTTAAAAACCGACCATACCAAGTGTGTCAAGTTCTAGCAATGAACAAGTGGAATCTGAAATTAAAAACACAATGTCATTTACATTAGCACCTAAAGAATGAAGTCTAGGGATAAATCTAACAAAGTATGTACAAGATCCATATGTGGAAAACTGCAAAACTCTGATGAAAGAAATCAAAGAACTAAATATGTGGAGAGAGGTTCCATGTTCATGGAAAGGAAGACTCAATATTGTCAAGATATCAGTTCTTCCCAACTTGATCTATAGATTCAGTGCAATCCCTGGAGATGAAGAGAGAAAACAGGGAAAGTCAGGAAGGAGGTATTACCGAAAGGCACAGGGCACTTTGGGCATGATGAATATACTATCTTCATTGTAGTGATGGTTTCACAGGTGTACACATATTACAAAACATATCAAATTTTACCCTTTAAATATGTGCAGTTACTTATATGTCAACAGTACATAAATAAAGCTTTTTTTTAAAACGTTCACATAATCAATCCTTTCAGGCTCCAGTGACAGGCTATTAGAGACACCACCCATCCTAGGTTTCCTATGATAATATATGCAACTTTATAAACAATAATTTTAAACCAATAGGAAGGAATCTTTGGGAATTTTAGCAATAAGCGTGATATAACACCTACCGAGAAAGTGTACCTGAAAATTGACTCAGATTAAAAAGGGACTAAGGTTAGAAAGATAATGACTGGACACAGTCCAAATTTCTAGTCAAAATTCTGCAGCATAATCCTTAGTTACTATAGGTTATGTAAATTCAAAAAGTACCCTGAGTCACTGAGGTCTCAGAGCATACAGCTTGTCTAGACATAAATCTCTAAGATTTATGATTTACCTTACAGTGATCACTGTAATTCTGTGACTGGGGAAAACCACCCAAGTCTTAGACATATTCTGAACTTCAGTGTCTCCAAAGCCTTCTGGGAAAAGGTTAATTACCAGGTACGTGGAAAAATGCATGCTTAAATGAAATTCTTACTAAAATTTTTGAATTTACTTTAAAAAGTCAGAAAAGCAAAAAAAAAAATATTTAATTCAAAAGCATAGTTTTTATTTCTTTCATTGGTCTTACACCTATGAAGTTAGGCTATCAGAACCAACTCCACACACCGTCCACAAAACAGAATCTATTCTCTTAAGTGGTCATTTCTAGAAATTGACAAGCAAAGTCCTGAAGATTCTGTGATGGATATTATTTTTTTTAATTTATTTATTATTTTTGGCTGCGTTGGGTCTTCTTTGCTGCATGCGGGTTTTCTCTAGCTGCGGCAAGCAGGGCTACTCTTAGTTGCAGTGCACGGGCTTCCCATTGCAGTGGCTTCTCTTGTTGGGCAGCACGGGCTCTAGGCATGTGGGCTTCAGTAGTTGTGGCTCACAGACTCAGAGCACAGGCTCAGTAGTTGTGGCGCACAGGCTTAGTTGCTCCGCGGCATGTGGGATCTTCCCGGACCAGGGCTCAAACCCGTGTCCCCTGCATTGGCAGGCGGATTCTTAACCACTGTGCTGCCAGGGAAGCCCCTGTGATGGATATTATTGATCTTGGTAATTTCTTACTCAAAACATTAATCACTTTAAATATTTCCAATTAATTGATAGGTTATATTTCTGAGCATATCAACATCTGGTAACTAATTTCTCTTCATTGAATCTATTAAGGGGATTTTATAAAAACAGTTTACATTCCTAGCTATCATACATACACATAGGAAATAAAGCACACTCACTGAAATCACGGCAATCTTTGTTAAGTATAATATCTTTATTATTTTTTTCAATTTTTATTTTATATTGGAGTATAGTTGATTAGCAATGTTGTGTTAGTTTCTGGTGTGCAGCAAAGTGATTCAGTTATACATATATATGTATCTATTCTTTTCTAAATCCTTTCCTCATTTAGGTTGTTATATAATATTCAGCAGAGCCTCCTGTGCTATAGAGTAGGTCCTTATTGGTTATCTATTTTAGATATAGTAGTGTGTGCATGTCAATCCCAAACTCCCAATCTAACCCTCCCCCCTCCTCTCCCCACTGGTAACCATAAATTCGTTCTCTAAGTCTGTTTCTGTTTTGTAAATAAGTTCATCTGTATCATATTTTTAGATGCCCCATATATGCGATATCATATGATATTTATCTTTCCCTGTCTGACTTACTTCACTTAGTATGATCATCTCTAGGTCCACATAGGAAATAATGCCCATTCACTGAAGTCATGGCAATCTTTGTAAGTACAATATTTTTAATTAACAAAATTCAGATGTATAAAATAACGTATCTCTCTGAGCTTAGTTGCTAGATGACTGAAACTTGGCTAACTCGATTCCAAGATTTTTTCTCAACCACTTCAGAGTTTTCTTAGTCAAGTGAGGCATAAACTCAGTCAATTTATGCCACATGGGGTGTCTAGTCATGGCAAGGAGATGAAGGTGTCTGGAGTTAAGTTGGTGGTCGGCCTCTTGCTTGATCATCCTTCCACTCCAGCATCCTCTGAGGTGTCTGCTGAGTTCACCTGCTCTGCATTCACCTCCCCCGCCCCACTTCCTCCCTGGCATCCCCTCATCACAACTGAGAGAACTCTTCAGGGACCACTGGCTTGTGAGTAAACCTTCTCTCCATTTAAGGGCTAAATATTCTGGTATCGTGATTATATGACGAGGTCATCAGGCAGAGTTCACGGTCATTTTCCCAGGCCCCAAGAAAGAGGCAAGGGAAGCCTTCCAGCCTTTCACGTTCCCAAACATCATTTTATCTGGTGGGAGTATAAGGGGTTGGGGGATTTTATTGTCCCTCTGAGACTCCTAGCCTCTGAGAACTTCTAAGACTTACTTTTGCTTACTCTTGCTTTTGAAACTTCCTCCTCCCGTTCCCTTCTCCTGGCACTGAGAGTTCCAATCTAACCCATTAGATGTGATTTATAATGAAAGTTGTTTTTCTGACGTCATCCGTAAGAAAGGGATTCAACAAACAATTCTTGCAAAGAAAATGGACACAGTCTGAATGATTAAATCCTTAATCAAAATGCAGTCTGAGCAAGTATCTGATGCATTTTGCCATCAATCTTGAAAACCACTACCAAAAATAGCCAATTGCCTTTATATATTTATGAAAGTAAGTCATCACCTCTAGCAGAAATTAACACAACACTGTAAATCAACTATACTTCAACAAAATAAATTTTTTAAAGTCATCAGCTCTTCAGTAAATTCCACCAAATTTAACTTTCCTACATAAAAATGTAAACACTATTTTTCTCTCTTTTCATAGTGCCTCAGACATGGGATGTCCTCCATAGAAGATTCCTGGATGAATAGCTTTCTCTTAAAGAAATCCCTTCCAAATAATTCCTCACGGTGTTCTATTCAGAACCTGAACAAATGATGTATTAATTTCTGAGAGCGCAACCAGCACATCTAACTATTCTAGTTTGAGGTCACATTAGATCCAAAGCAGCTTGGTCCTCCAGGTAAACAATGCCTTTGGTGATTCGGTGTGTACTCATTTTGTTTGGACCTGGAATCAAAATGAAAGACTGGGCATTTCCAAAAATTCCAGGTGTTTCCAAAAGAAGAGAAGATTCTGCTGTTATCCTAAAAATGTAAGTCCTTTAGGAGGCACTTTTTTTTATTTTACCGTAATACAAACTATTTTGCAAGGTTGCTTACATAGCCAGAAATTATACGCATCATGACCTGGAATCAACTGGATACCAAATTAGGTACCTATGCCCACATTCCTATTCACAGTGGCCTTAGGAACTACAATCCTTTCATTAGCTGTTTAATTGTCCTGGGGACACCCCGAGTCAATATTTTTATTTCCTGTTTTCACCTGCCAGTGGTGAACATTTTTCTCCGTTTTCTGAACATACAACTAAATTTAACATGGTAGTTATGACAAGACATGCAGGAAGCTGCCCAGGCCAAATGAACTGGAAAACCTGAGCAATTTTAAATGTGCTTTTTTCTATTTTGAAGGAAGTCTTGAAGTGCTGAAGATCTTTCCTCACCGTGCCCTAATTTCATTGCGATGCCACCATTTCTTTGAAAATCTTTCCAAACATCTGCAAAGTTAAAAGCTAAGTCATTTCAGTTCTGTACTATATGAATAAGGCAAAACGTTTTAGGGATTTATTTGGATAAACCAATTATAAAACATCTGTGGTATCAAATCCTTTTTACTTTAGCTTACTGAAAGCAACATATGCCAAATAAACCTTTGTTTCTTGTTTTAAAAAATTTTACTGAAATATAGTTGATTTACAATGTTCTATTAGTTTCAGGTACAGAGCAAAGTGATTCAGTTATACATATATATAAAACTATATATTCTTTTTTTATACTCTCTCCCATTATAGGTTATTACAAGATATTAAGTATAGTTCCCTGTGCTATACAGTAGGTCCTTGTTGGTTATCTATTTTATACATGGTAGCGTGTATATTTTAATCCCAACCCGCTATTTATCCCCTTCCCCTTTAGTAAGCATACCACATGCAAGCTAAACTTTAAATGAAATCATTTTGAGTTACACAATTCTGAAATTTACTTTCATACAAAGAATCTTTGAAACGTTTACAGTTTGTCTTAGCATCTTTTTATGACCTAAAACCTAATTATATTCAGGAAGGGATATTAAGCCATCATACATATATTATCTCTTGGTAAATTATTTTTATCAATCCAACATGTGGTTCTTTTTATTTGAAAATAAAACTTTGCTAACATAAGATGTGAAATATAGTGTTTTTCAAAATCCATTTTGCATTTCTTTGTTCTTTTCAAACAGATTACATGAAATTCGTGCACAAAAGTGAGCAATGCTCCTTTTGTATAATCTATTAGAATATCCACCAGAGGAACCAAGATGGCAGAGTAGAAGGACGTGCTCTCACTCCGTCTTGTGAGAACACCAGAATCACAACTAGCTGCTGGACAATCATCGACAGGAAGACACTGGAACTCACCAGAAAAGACACCCCACATCCAAAGACAAAGGAGAAGCCAAATGAGACGGTAGGAGGGACGCAATCACAGTAAAATCAAATCCCATAACTGCTGGGTGGGTGACCCACAGACTGGAGAATACTTACACCACAGAAGTCCACCTACTGGACTGAACGTTCTGAGCCCCATGTCAGGTTTCCCAACCTGAGGGTCCAGCAACGGGAGGAGGAATTCCTACAGAATCAGACTTTGAAGGCTAGTGGGATTAGACTGCAGGACTTTGACAGGACTGGAGTAAACAGAGACTCTACTCTTGGAGGGCACCCACAAAGTAGTGTGTGCATCGGTACCAAGGGGAAGGAGCAGTGACCCCAGGGGAGACTGAACCAGACCCACCTGCTAGTGTTGGAGGGTCTCCTGCAGAGGCGGGGGGTGGCTGTGGCTCACCGTGGGGACAAGGACACTGGCAGCAGAAGTTCTGGGAAGCACTCCATGGCATGAGCCCTCCCAGAGTCCGCCACTGGCCCCACCAAAGAGCCCAGGTAATCTCCAGTGTTGGGTTGCCTCAGGCCAAACAACCAACAGGGAGGGAACCCAGCCCCACCCATCAGCAGTCAAGTGGATTAAAGTTTTACTGAGCTCTGCCCACCAGAGCAACAGTCAGCTCTACCCACCACCAGTCCCTCCCATCAGGAAACTTGCACAAGCCTCTTAGATAGCCTCATCCAGCAGAAATCAGACAGTAGAAGAAAGAAGAACTACAATCCTGCAGCCAGTGGAACAAACACTACATTCACAGAAAGATAGACAAGATGAAAAGGCAGAGGGCTATGTACCAGATGAAGGAACAAGATAAAACCCAAGAAAAACAAATAAATGAAGTGGAAATAAGCAACCTTCCAGAAAAAGAATTCAGAATAATGAGAGTGAAGATGATCCAGGACCTCAGAAAAAGAATGGAGGCAAAGATAGAGACGATGCAAGAAATGCTTAACAGAGACCTAGAAAAATTAAAGAACAAAAAAACAGAGATGAACAATACAATAACTGAAATGAAAACTATACTAGAAGGAATCAATAGCAGAATAACTGAGGCAGAAAAATGGATAACTGACCTGGAAGACAGAATGGTGAAATTCACTGCTGCAGAACAGAATAAAGAAAAAAGAATGAAAAGAAATGAAGACAGCCTAAGAGACCTCTGGGACAACATTAAATGTACCAACATTCGCATAACAGGGGTCCCAGAAGGAGAAGAGACAGAGAAAGGACCCGAGAAAATATTTGAAGAGATTATAGTTGAAAACTTCCCTAACATGGGAAAGGAAACAGCTATCCAAGTCCTGGGAGCACAGAGAGTCCCATACAGGATAAACTGAAGGAGAAACACGCCGAGACACATAGTAATCAAACTGGCGAAAATTAAGGACAAAGAAAAATTATTGAAAGCAGCAAGGGAAAAATGACAACATACAAGGGAACTCCCATGAGGTTAACAGCTGATTTCTCAGCAGGAACTCTACAGGCCAGAAGGGAGTCACATGATATACTTAAAGTGATGAAAGGGAAGAACCTACAACCAAGATTACGCTACCCAGCAAGGATCTCATTCAGATTCGATGGGAGAAATCAAAAGCTTTATAGACAAGCAAAAGCTAAGAGAATTCAGCACCACCAAAGCAGCTCTACAACAAATGCTAAAGGAATTTCTCTAAGTGGGAAACACAAGAGAAGAAAAGGACCTACAAAAACAAACCCAAAACAATTAAGAACATGGTCATAGGAACATACATATCGATAATTACCTTAAACATGAATGGATTAAATGCTCCAACCAAAAGACACAGGCTTGCTGAATGGCTACAAAAACAAGACCCATATATATGCTGTCTACAAGAGACCCACTTCAGACCTAGGGACACATTCAGACTGAAAATGAGGGAATGGAAAAAGATATTCCATGCAAATGGAAATCAAAAGAAAGCTGGCGTGGCAATACTCATATCAGATAAAACAGACTTTAAAGAATGTTACAAGAGACAAGGAGGGACACTACATAATGATCAAGGGATCAATCCAAGAAGAAGATATAACAATTATAAATATATATGCACCCAACATAGAAGCACCTCAATACATAAGGCAACTGCTAACAGCTATAAAAGAGGAAATTGACAGTAACACAATAATAGTGGGGGACTTTATAACTCCTCACTTACACTGATGGATAGATCATCCAAACAGAAAATTAATAAGGAAAACAAGCTTTAAATGACACAATAGACCAGATAGATTTAATTGATATTTATAGGACATTCCATCCCAAAACAGCAGATTACACTTTCTTCTCAAGTGCACATGGAATATTCTCCAGGATAAACCACATATTGGTCACAAATCAAGCCTCAGTAAATTTAAGAACATTGAAATCATATCAACCATCTTTTCTGACCACAACACTATGAGATTAGAAATGAATTACAGGGGAAAAAACATTAAAAACACAAACACATGGAGGCTAAACGATATATTATTAAATAACCAAGAGATCACTGAAGAAATCAAAGAGGAAATCAAAAAATACCTAGAGACAAATGACAATGAAAACACGACGATCCAAAACCTATGGGATGCAGCAAAAGCAGTTCTAAGAGGGAAGTTTATAGCTATGCAAGCCTACCTCAAGAAACAAGAAAAATCTCAAATAAACAATCTAACGTTACACCTAAAGGAACTAGAGAAAGAAGAACAAACAAAACACAAAGTTAACAAAAGGAAAGAAATCATAAAGATCAGACCAGAAATTAATGAAGTAGAAACAAAGAAAACAATAGTAAAGATCATTAAAACTAAAAGCTGCTTCTTTGAGAAGATAAACAAAATTGATAAACCATTAGCCAGACTCATCAAGAAAAAGAGGGAGAGGACTGAAATCAATAAAATTAGAAATGTAAAAGGAGAAGTTACAACAGACACTGCAGAAATACAAAGCATCCTAAGAGACTACTACAAGCCACTCTATGTCAATAAAATGGACAACCTGGAAGAAATGGACAAATATTTAGAAAGGTATAACCTTCCAAGACTGAACCAGAAGAAATAGAAAATATGAACAGACCAATCACAAGTAATGAAATTGAAACTGTGATTAAAAATCTTCCAACAAACAAAAGTTCAAGACCAGATGGCTTCACAGGTAAATTCTACCAAACATTTAGAGAAGAGCTAACACCCATCCTTCTCAAACTCTTCCAAAAAATTGCAGAGGAAGGAACACTCCCAAACTCATGCTACGAGGCCACCATCACCCTGATACCAAAGCCAGACAAAGATACTACAAAAAAAGAAAATTACAGACCAATAACGCTGATGAATATAGATGCAAAAACCCTCAACAAACCACTAGCAAACAGAATACAACAACATATTAAAAGGATCATACATCACGATCAAGTGGGATTTATCCCAGGGATGCAAGGATTCTTCAATATACGCAAATCAATCAATGTGATAAACCATATTAACAAACTGAGGAATAAAAACCATACGATCATCTCAATAGATGCAGAAAAAGCTTTTGACAAAATTCAACACCAATTTATGATAAAAACGCTCCAGAAACTGGGCATAGAGGGAACCTACCTCAACATAATAAAGGCCATATATGACACCCACAGCAAACATCATTCTCAATGGTGAAAAACTGAAAGCATTTCCTCTAAGATCAGGAACAAGACAAGGATGTCCACTCTCACCACTATTATTCAACATAGTTTTGGAAGTCCTAGCCATGGCAATCAGAGAAGAAAAAGAAATAAAAGGAATCCCAATTGGAAGAGAAGAAGTAAAACTGTCACTGTTTGCAAATGACATGATACTTACTATACACAGAGAATCCTAAAGATGCCACCAGAAAACTACTAGAGCTAATCAATGAATTTGGTAAAGCTGCAGGATACAAAATTAATGCACAGAAATCTCTTGCATTCCTATACACTAATGATGTAAAATCTGAAAGAGGAGTTAAGGAAACACTTCCACTTACCATTGCAACAAAAGGAATAAAATACCTAGAAATAAACCTACCTAGGGAGACAAAAGACCTGTATGCAGAAAACTATAAGATACTGATGAAAGAAATTAAAGATGATACCAACAGATGGAGAGATATACCATGTTCTTGGACTGGAAGATCAATATTGTGAAAATGACTATACTACCCAAAGCAATCTACAGATTCAATGCAATCCCTATCAAATTACCAATGGCATTTTTTACAGAACTAGAACAAAAAATCTTAAAATTTGTACGGAGACACATAAGGCCCAGAATAGCCAAAGCAGTCTTGAGGGAGAAAAACACAGCTGGAGGAATCAGGCTCCCTGACTTCAGACTATACTACAAAGCTATAGTAATCAAGACAATATGGTACTAGCACAAAAACAGAAACATAGATCAATGGAACAAGATAGAAAGCCCAGAGATAAACCCACACACCTATGGTCAACTAATCTATGACAAAGGAGGCAAGGATATACAATGGAGAAAAGACAGTCTCTTCAATAAGCAGTGCTGGGAAAACTGGACAGCTACATGTAAAAGAGTGAAATTAGAACACTCCCTAACACCATACACAAACAAAACTCAAAATGGATTACAGACCTAAATGTAAGACCAGGTACTATAAAACTCTTAAAGGAAAACATAGGAAGAACACTCTTTGACATAAAACAGCAAGATCTTTTTTGACCCACCTTCTAGAGTAATGGAAATAAAAACAAAAATAAACAACTGGGACCTAATGAAACTTCAAAGCTTTTGCACAGCAAAGGAAACCATAAACAAGATGAAAAGACAACCCTCAGAATGGGAGAAAATATTTGCAAACGAATCAACAAAGGATTAATCTCCAAAATATATAAACAGCTCATGCAGCTCAATATTAAAACAAGAAACAACCCAATCCAAAAATGGGCAGAAGACCTAAATAGACATTTCTCCAAAGAAGACATACAGATGGTCAAGAAGCACATGAAAAGCTGCTCAACATCACTAATTACTAGAGAAACGCAAATGAAAACTACAATGAGGTATCACCTCATACCAGTTAGAATGGGCATCAGCAGAAAATCTACAAACAACAAATGCTGGAGAGGGTGTGGAGAAAAGGGAACCCTCTTGCACTCCTGGTGGGAATGTAAATTGATACAGCCACTATGGAGAACAGTATGGAGGTTCCTTAAAAAAACTAAAAATAGAATTACCATATGATCCAGCAATCCCACTACTGGGCACATACCCAGAGAAAACCCTAATTCAAAAAGACACATGCATCCCAATATTCATTGCAGCACTATTTACAATAGCCAGGTAATGGAAGCAACCTAAATGCCCATCAACAGACGAATGGATAAAGAAGATGTGGTACATATATACAATGGAATATTACTCAGCCATAAAAAGGAACAAAATGGGGTCATTTGTTGAGACGTGGATGGATCTAGAGACTGTCATACAGAGTGAAGTAAGTCAGAAAGAGAAAAACAAATATCGTATATTAACGCATATATGTGGAACCTAGAAAAATGGTACAGATGAACCGGTTTGCAGGGCAGAAATTGAGACACAGATGTAGAGAACAAATGTATGGACACCAAGCAGGGAAAGCGGTGGGGGGGTGGGGGTGTGTGTGATGAATTGGGCGACTGGGATTGACATGTATACACTGACGTGTATAAAATTGATGACTAATAAGAACCTGCTGTATAAAAAAATAAATAAAATTCAAAAATTAAAAACAATAATAATATCCACCAGAAAGTGTATGTGCAGTGTATTGAAGACCTAAACTTGTTGGAACTGAGTGCAGTATAAGAGCAAACTGGTCTTCCTTTTAAGTCTTTTTAAAGCATGCATGTTGTACATGAGCTTGATGTCCTAGCCAGAGTAGTATAGACGAAAAGAGTTGAAATGAACAGCTGGTTCCAGAGGAGCTGGAGGTTTGGGAGGGATGATGCATGGGGGTTCCTCTGGGAGTGGACAAGCACATGGCAGTGAAGGAGAAAATACAGGTGTAACCTGGTGCAGATCCAGGGGCAGGAGGGCAGAGTAGGAAGTCCCAGAACTCACCTCTTCCCTTGAGCACGCCAAAATCACAAGTCCTCACAGAGCAACTATGTATGAGAACAACGTGAGGACTAGCGGAAAAGCTTTTCCACAGCTAAAGACATAAAGAAGGAACCACAACGAGATAGGTAGGAGGGGTGGAGACACGGTGTAGCTCAGGACCTACACCCCTGTATCGGTGACCCACAAGTGGGAGGAATATCATAATCATAGATATCTTCCCCAGTGAGTGACAGGTAAAAGCCCCACACTGGGCTCCCCAGAGCAGGAGTCCTATATCAAAAACCAGCAGGGCTTAGTTCAGGAGAACCGGAGGGCTTTGGGAAACAGACTCCAACTCTTACAGGGTACGTGCATAAGCTCACAAGCTCCAAGTCCCAGTGCAGAGGCAGTAGTTTGAAAGGGGCCTGGGTCAGACCCACTTGCTAATCATGGAGAGCCTCATGGAGAGGCGGGAGGAAAGTGGGATTCCCCGTGAGGATGGAGACCCTGGCAGCAGCCATTTGGGGGATCTCATTCTACCACAGTAACAACTTAACTGGCAAGTGTCATTCTGGACTCCTCTCTCCAGCCTATTAGTGCCAGGGTCTTACCTGTCCACCAGCAAGCCAGCACCAGCCCTGAGCCCCCGAGGTCATTTAGACAGCTATGTGGTGACCCGGCCCCATCCATCAGAGGGCCAGCACCGGCCCTACACCCTCAAGGCTGCTCAGACGGCCGGGCAAATACCCAGCCCCACCTACCATTGGGTCATCTCCAAACCTGAGGCCCTCCAGGCTTTGCAGACAGCTGCACTGGGACCTGGCCCTGCCCTCCAGTGGGCCCACAGACACCTGACAAAGCCAGGCTTTGCAGCCAACCAGTATAGGGACCAGTCCTGCCTACCAGATGGTTGCCGGAGGGAAGTGGTGTGGGGTTAAGGGCAAAGTAGGCGAAGGGGATTAAGAGGTTCAAATCTCTAATTATATAATACATAAGCTATAGGGATGTAATACACAGTTTAAGGAATATGGTCAATAATATTGTAATAACTGGAAACAGATGGCTGCTGTTGTGATTATTTCATAATGTATGCTAATGTCAAATTACAGTGTAGTGCTCCTGAAATCAACATAATGTTATACGTCAACTATATTGCAATTTAATTAATTCATTAATTCCAGTGTAACTTGCCAACTGTAGAGCAGATCGTTTGGAGTCACGTGGCAAAGAGATCTTCAGTTCCCAGAGGTATCTGGAACCCAGGGTTTCTGACAGTCTTGAGAGTGACAGGTTTCCTTCAACTGCTTGATTTCATTAGACCCAATTTCCACCTACACCCATCATAAAGCATGTAGGCAAGTGTGTGTGCACACTTTTCTCAAACTTTACTCAATTCGAAGAACAATACCAAACACAATGGTCTAGCTTTATAAGTAGCCATTTATGTATCTGAAATAACTTCTCAAAACAGTGGAAAACTAAGAAATCACCCAGATCATGCAACATTTTAGGGCTTTCAAAAGAGTTTTTATGGAGTACATTTATAAATGCTATGCATGTATGGAATAAACACATACTCATAAAAGATTTATCTGCTTATACAAGTATTTTCACCCTCAAAATAATCATTTAACTAATGGTCATTAAGTACTTCAAGATGCCCAACAATATAGTCTCTCTCTCTCATTTTATTTAATTTTATTGGAGTACAGTTGATTTACAATGTTGTATTAGTTTCAGGTGTACAGCAAAGCGATTCAGCCTCTTAACCCTGACAACAACCCTCTAAGCGGATCCTATTATTATCTCCATAGAGCACAGAAAGATAAAGCATTGTGTTCAAGACCAACCAGCTAGCAAATGGCAGAGCCAGGGTCAATCCCAAGCAGTCTGGCTCTGGAAGACATACTCTTACCACACCACAATACAATATCTGATCTGATCTAGTTATGGAGGCACTATTCTATCCATTTTTAGATGAGGAAATTGAGACTCAGTGGGGTTAATTAACTTGCAGGTTTATCGGCTAACATGTGATGGACACTTTCTGATTCCAAAATCTATGCTTATCACCACTTATGAGCTCATAAAACCACTACAGCCTCCAAAATAGAGGACCACTGTGTAAAATGTGAAAGTTACCGTGATCACGAACTACAACAGAAGCAAAAGTGAACAAATTATGGTAGCAGCCTGATCCACTCCATCTCGCTGAGGAGGTTCACCCCTCGATGGGACCAGTGTGTCTACTAATCACCTGACCATGATCCCAGGCTAACCCTGCCACCAGGCCCAGAGCTACGACTGTCAACACTAGAGATGGCCTTGGCCTTCCCGATCTTTACAGGTCCACAGAGCAGTTTCTCTACCTCCAGGAGCATCCACAAGGCCAGGCAGAAGGAAATTCAACCCAAACTGGATTCAAAATGGGAATTTCCCACCAGCCTGAGTCAGGAATTGGGAGCCCAGTGACACCAAGGAAAAGAAAAGCAGATCACAGATGAGAAGACCTTTGCAACTGAAGGTGTTTTCCTTCTAGATGAACATTTTGGATTTCGGAGTGCATGCTTCCTGCTAAACTCAGATGGGCCTGGCCTCTGCCCTGCACAAATGAGTAGGAGAATTTTGAACTCAAACATGAATGCACAGCAACAGGCCTCAGGGTCCACAGCTCAGGCCTGCCAGGAGGCCCAGCCACTTCACATGCCATATGTGCCCTGCTTATCCATCTGGTTTAATGGAAGAGGCCAAACCAAACAGTGAAAACAAATGACGGAGTAGAGTCTTCTGCCCTGGCCTTGAAGTGCACACTGACCTCACCTTGCAGAGTTTTTCTGTAATGCTTTCGGGTTATAAGTAGTTTGCCAGAAAGTCTTAAAAGCCCAAGCGATGCAAAGCTTTAAAAGGGAAGAAAAGTTCCAACACTACAGGTGATTAGCAGACTAATCACCTTACCTCCATCTTCCCATTTACCATATTCCTCCATCAAGCAAAACCTGAAATTCAGAGAGACCATGGAAACATGTAGTTTAACCCCATGTGAACCCAGACCGAAACAATTCATATGACCACCACAAAAGCCTGGGGATTATTAAATTATGTCTTAGACAGAGGATTGGGCTCACTTATTTAAGCAAAACTCAAACCAGCACATTTCAGTGTAATAAGAATCCACAATCTCTGAAAGGTCATAATTCTACATCTTAATTATACTTTATGTAATTTCTACTTTGATTAACTTTAGTTTACTTTCTGAAACTAATGTATCTCTATGGCTGATACTTTCATTGAAAAAATATATATTATATATTATATTGTATATATATATATAAATTTATGTATATTATATCATATATATTGTATAGATTTGTATATTGTATTTTTAAATATTATATATACATATATATATATATATATATATATATATATATATATATATATAAAGTCAATTTCAACAGACCAAACATTAGCCTTGGTCTATAGCCAGTTTCTCAGCCTCAACACCAATGACATTTTGGACCAGACAGGTCTTTGCTGTGGGGGAGTAGCCTGTGCATTGCAGGACATTTAGCAGTACCTCTGGCCTCTACCCACTAGATGCCAGTAGCACTGCTTCCATTTGTGAAAACCCAAAACGTCTCCAGATATTGTCAGATACCCCTCAGAGGCAAGTCAAAATCATTCCTCGTTGAGAGCCACTGATCTGTATGAAACTGAGAATAAGTTTTGAATACTGAGCAACCCCTTCTCATTCATAGGCAATTATTCAGTAATTGCTATTACTCTAAATTAATGGTTCCAGGTAATGAGTAGACCTATTGTTGAACTTTTTAATCCAAGTTAATCATTTTTCTTCTAAGTTCACAAAAATGATTTTATCATGGTTTTGCCTTTCTGAATATCATGAAAATCCAATCATACACAGAAGCCTTTGTATTATATAACAGAATAAAGATACATTTGACTCATGAACATTGTGGAGGTTAGGGGCGCCAACTCTCTGTGCAGTTGAAAATCCACGTATAACATATAGTCAGCCTTCCAACTACACGGTTCCTCCATATCTGTAGTTCCACATGCACGGATTCAACCAACCAAAGATCATGTAGTGCTGTAGTATTTACTACTGAAAAATACCCACGTGTACATGAACCGGCGCCGTTCAAACCTAGGTTGTTCAAGGGTCAACTTCACAATATACATACATATGCTATGCAACTACATTTTAAAATTCTTAAAATCTGAATTTTCCAAATTGTTTTTAAGTCTACTGATAAGACTTCAGAGTTTGCTCAAGAAGAGTATGGGGTTTTCTTCAAATCCAATAAAGTCTACAAAAACTCAAAACATGTAAATTAATGTGATTTTTTTTTTTAGAATTTAAATATTTTATTATATAAAGTTATACCCAAAATTGTGCTTCGTGTTTTCACTATATACTTTAACTCAAGGACATTTGTAAAAGTGGTACACTTCAGAAATCCTGGAAGAAATTCCACTAGCTATAGGCTATTTAAATACCGCTTACAGAAAGTACTAAAAACAACAACAACAGGGGGGTACAAATGAACTTATTTACAAAACAGAAGTAGAGTAACAGATGTAGAAAACAAACTTATGGTTACCAGGGGATAAGGGCGGGGGGATAAACTGGGAGATTGGGACTGACATGTACCCACTACCATACATAAAACAGATAACCAATAAGAACCTGCCGGATAGCACAGGGAACTCTACTCAATACTCCGTAATGACCTATATGGGAAAAGAATCTTAAAAAAGAAAAGGAGTGCATGTGTGTAAGTGATTCACTTTGCTGTACACCCAAAACTAACACAACATTATAAATCAACCACACCCCAATAAATTTTTTTTTTAAGTATTAAAGGAAAGCCAGCACCATATAAACAGCATACACTTAAAGAGATGAATGCTTAACATACAGAGTAATGTTTTTTATTCACTGATAAACTAAAGGTCCATTTCAAGATGTTTTCTTGTATACTTCATTTGTTTTGTTAGCAAGCAAAGCCCTGAAAGGGATGGCTTCATCTAGTCCTCAGACTCGGATCCATCTTCATCTTGACTAATCTGGAAGTAACGAAGTTCATAAGTCTCCCTGTCGGATGCAACCACACGAAGCCAACCACGAAGATTGTTCTTTTGAAGGTATTTCTTGGGAAGGTGTTTCAAATACCTTTTAGAGAACTGTTTCTCAGAAACAACAGTGATTTTATTCTCGAAGCATTCAATGTGAACGACATTCCCAAGATTTCCGGTTTTTCCATTCACTTTAACCTTCTCCCATAGAAACCGTTCAAAATTTCCAGAACCAAAAATTCCATCTTCTACTGGATGAGTAAGGTCCAAATTAAACTTCCAAGTTGACTTCTTAGGCTTCTTGTCTTTCTTCACCGCCATCTTGCACGCCGGCAGCGCGATCCAATGTGATTTTTAAAATATATGTAATGTCAAAAATACGGTCAGTAAGTTGGGTCTTTAGAAACCTCTGTTTTTGTCTTTCCCACTATACTGGGCTTCATGAGAAACATTAAGATGAATCACGCCAACATAAGACTTCACTTGAAAAGGCATGTCAGTGGTAGAGGTGGGGAAATAAAAAGAGAAAAAATAAATTACTGCCAACATTTGGTATTTAGGAATGGTTTCTACATAATGGGTAGATAAGAAGGAGAAAATTTTGAGAAAAGCATCAAGCCAGTAAAGTATATGGTGTGTTCAGACAAAGACAAATATTTAACTAGTCTGGATTATAGAATTGTAGGCTCTATGCAAAGCAAGTAGGTATAGGAGCTGGGGGAAGAAGATATGATAAGGAAAAGTGAAAAAATAAAATAGTTGAAACCAGATTATAGAAAGCCTACATGTCAGATTAATGAGACTGGTTTATTCTATAATCTGTAGGAAACAATTGAAGAAAATGGATCAGAAAGACCAGAGTTAGGTGTTAAGAAGATGGACTTTGTCTGTACCTCAAACACTGCATCCATCTTCTACCTACATCTAAACTACTTGACCATCATCACCTATAGGTAAAACCTGGTCCCTTAAGGAACTCTGGCTTGATTCTGAGACCTAGGATCAAGTCACTTTTCTGACTTACCTGCCTCTCAGTTTGTGCCTAAGGGTTAAAAACAGTTTGTCTTATTTTAAGACCACATCCACCTTATTCTCAACTCTAGTAATTAGGCCCTGGTTTATTCACTTTATTTATAGCCCTATTGACCTCAGGACATATGGGGTGGAGACTGATCCCTGAAACGACACTCGTTTACCACAGGAAGTAAAATCCAACTTGCTATGGCTATGGCCTGGCAGACATGACTTCTCTTCTACTGTCTGGGTCCATCTTCCAGTCTCGCTTGATCGGGCTTCAATGTGGTCATGTTTTTCCAGCTTTCATTGATACCCAATGGCTGCCATCAAATGACTCCCTGTTGCCTTGCTCTGTAGACACTGAATTTTGTGACACTCTTCTCCCCACTCCCTGTACCACCCAAGTGGGCAGGTTTATTACAGGCCCAGGACCACATGTGCCTTGCCTCACTGAGGTTAACCCTCCATGCACCGCCTGGGTAGGTGATGACAGATAACTGGCAGGCATGAAGGATGGATGGGAGGAAAGAGAAAAGCACCAAAAAGGTTAGTAAGGAAGCTAGGTGCAGTACTGAGGGTGGCCCGAACCATACTAATCATGTTCCTTAAGAAAGCTAGAAAAATGTGTTTTAACGCAAAAGCAAACTATTTTTATAATATGTTTTATATGAAAAAAAGTCTTTTCATAATTAAATATGGTACATAAAATCCCCCTTTTACTGTTCTACACTGACTATTTTAACCTAAGACCATTTTCAGTCCAATCTCTTATAATATCACTTTACTTTCATCATTACAGTCTCTTTTTTTCCAGATGTTACACTTCCTTTAAATGGCTGCAAAGATGTCCAGTCAAATTAGCCCTTCCATTTTGAAAGTGAAAAGCTCCAGTGAGCAAAGACAAACTTTTATGGGAAATTGGTTAATAAAATGCTGTCTCATGAGAGTTGGACCTTCAACTAGAAAAGTGATTCTTAATGTTTAACATCTCTTTCTGCGATCTGAATTCTTCCTGCAGTCACTGAAAATTTTTTCTGGTCTAACCACAACTCATCACAGTTGCACACATTGGGATTGCTTTTTTACTCCCCTATTTAATTAAAAATGAAAACAAACAAACAAATAAATAGGCTCTGCTAAAAGAATCCAGCTTAGTTGTATCATTATGTGTCATTATTTTACTTCAACCTCAGTAATTATATTTTCTTGCCATTTAGCCAGACTGGAGTGGTTCTCAACATTGGCTTTCAAAAAAAAATGCTTATAAATTAATGTAAGTAAACAGTGCCTGAAATAGTGCCTTATATAGTAAGAGCTATGTAAGCACTTACTGGTATTATTAACAACCCCTGGACTCCACTTAAAACAAACTAAATCCAAATCCATGAGATTAGGTGCAGTCAATGTCCCTGAGCTCACACACTGGGAATTTTTCCAAAGCTCTCCATGTGTTCCAATGAGCAACTGGTATTAAGAAGCACCAAGGTTTAACCAAGTGCCAATGAAACAAATCCTATGGCTTAAATCTCAAAAAAGCTGACCAGTCCCATGCTATGCCCCATCGATAAGAAAAAAATCTACCATTTGCCAGGCACTGTGCATATCAAAGAAGATATAAAAAATGAATAAAACAATCTCTGCCCTCAAGCAACACTAGCAATGAGTTAGGTGAAATAGACCATAGCCAAATAAATACAGAGCAATTCTTTAAGGGTAAGAATAGTGATATTAACTAAGAATGTGTCAGACAAAGAAAGGATCAGCCAATTCTACTTAGAAGAAGCAAAGAAGGCTCCCAGAGAAAGAGAAACTTGAACTGACCCTCAAGAGATGAATGTGAGAGACTTCCCTGGTGGCGCAGTAGTTAAGAATCCGCCTGCCAATGCGTGGGACACGCGTTCGAGCCCTGGTCTGGGAAGATCCCACATGTCATGGAGCAACTAAGCCCGTGCGCCACAACTACTGGGCCTGCGCTCTAGACCCCGTGAGCCGCCAACTACTGAACCCTCGTGCCACAACTACTGAAGCCCGCACACTAGAGCCCATGCTCTGCAACAAGAGAAGCCACTGCAATGAAGAGTAGCCACCGCTCGACACAACTAGAGAAAGCCTGCGCACAGCAACGGAGACCCAATACAGCCAAAAATAAAAAATAAATTGAAAAAAAAGTATATGTCAAGGTTATTAAAAAAAAAAAAGATGAATGGGATTGTTTTGGGTAGAAAGAAGAGAAAGACATAGGTCTAAAATGTACAGCAGGGGCGAACAGCATAAAAGGCCCAAGGACCTATGAAGAAGTAAAAGAGTTAAAGTAGAAGATGTGCTGAAGGTGACGCTGGACAGATTGGAAGGGCCTGAAAAACCTGGCCAAACAACTGTGACTTTTCCCTGTAAGTAAAAGGAATCCAAGGAGGCATCTTAAGAGAAAGAGTAACACAATTATACCTACAATGTATATCTCTCCCATCTTCATATATCAAGGGCAGCAATAAAGCTACACATTAGACGTAGGCTCTCACACATTAGACGTGGGCTCTCACGTGGTCACCCTGATATGCTCAGCTGAAAGCAGCTTCTCCATTGTGCCTTCAGCCAGTTCTCTTGAGGAATAAAGATGTTTTAGAAAATAAATTTGTGTGTGTGTGTGTGTGTGTGTGTGTGTGTGGTACGCGGGCCTCTCACTGTTGTGGCCTCTCCCGTTGCGGGGCACAGGCTCCGGACGCGCAGGATCAGCAGCCATGGCTCACGGGCCCAGCCGCTCCGTGGCATGTGGGATCTTCCCGGACCGGGGCACGAACCCGTGTCCCCTGCATCGGCAGGCGGACTCTCAACCACTGCGCCACCAGGGAAGCCCTTAGAAGTTAAATTTTTAATCATAAGCCCAACTAAGCTAAGAAAGTTATTCTACAAATCTCCTTTTTCTCATTTCTTTCCATGGAAACAAATAAAAGAAATGTTTTTGTTTTTGGATGTAAGCTTCTACATTAGATCCATCCAAGATTTTATATAAAATTGTTCTGCAAAAAAACTGAGAAGAGAAAGTGTGAATCTCACACTGATGAAAGAAATTGGCTCTAAAAGTAACTATACTTGAGGAAGGGTATCTTGAAGTTATACGTTTCTTAACAGAATCTTTGAACAGAAGTTTTTTCTTTCAAAATAAGACTACACATAAGAATTTATTCATTTAAGGTAAAGGGTGAATGTATCACTTTAATAACAGTGATAGCAAATATTTCTTGAGGGCTTAGTATATGACTAGCATAGGGCTTATCGTCCTCACTACAAATAGGTCAGTACTATTTTTAAAGTCTGTTTTACAGATGAGGAAACTGAGGATTAATACTGTTTTTAAAAGTGTCAAAAACTGTCAATGGTCTGTTATTTTGCCATACTTGAAAGCCAGCAAGTTAGCCTGCCTGTTTCATCAAAACTTGCAGAAGACAGGAGACTTCTGGGTAAGAAACAAAGGACTTTATTACTCACAGCACTAGCAGTAGACAAGAGTAGCAGCATTTTCATTTGCCAATTTCCTGAATCCCAGTTCCTAGAGAGCAACCCGAAGAGGGTCTGGTGAGACCTGCGCACACATAGACTGAGTTACAGGAATTGTATAATGAGTTACAGGAATTTTTATAACGGACACTAACATGCCTGCCTTTTGCTCCAGGAGACACTGTCTGTTTCTTCAAAGGTGACTTACTAGACAAACATGCTTGAAACAAATTCTAAAACAAAGGTAGTCAGTGCCTCTGCCTGAAAGGTGTGAAGACACACAGAGAACCATGGAGAAGTGTCTCCCGACAAGTTGCCCAGGTTTAAACAATTAGTAATGGTAGAACCAGGAACCTGCACACGTCACGTGAGCAGCAGAGCTTTAGACTAAGGTATCAGAGGCAAAGCATCAAGGATACCCTGAGTTTTGTGGACCCTGAGAATCTAGATATTCTAATCATTTCAGAAGAGGATGAACCAAAAAGACTTCCAAGGAGCCTCAACAGTCAACAATTGGTTGAGAATTTCTCCTTTTAAAGGTAGGAAAATGGAAAGAACATATCCTCTGGAGGATCTTAGATCTCTTTAGGCAGTGAGGAAAGTCTTAGGCATACAGAGCATAATACTCAGAAAAAAAAAATAATAACCTAGGATGTTCTTGGATGTTGTCTCCAGATATTGAGTTTTAATTCTAGCCTGACTTAAAGCGTAGATGAAAGATATTTCAATGCTGTGTCAATAGTGGAGTTGAATATGCTCTTTTCCCACCATAAGCTATTTTGGACCATTTGGTTCTCCATTCAGGAGATCTCGAAGTATGATTTTGATTTCTGTCTTCCTTCAGTCTAATGACTCAGGGATTTTCTTATTTTGCTCTTCAGAGGGGAACAAAACTGTTGGCTTAAATACAACAAAAGCCCATGTCTGCTCCTTCTGGCTGCTCCAGGCTTGTCAAGGGACGCTTGTGGCTGTGTGTGGAAAGCCACACCCTATCCTGGGTCAAACGCATCTGGCATTCCTGTCAATCTCTTCCTGGCCCTCGATGGCCACTCGGTAGCTCACCGTGCAGGGGACTAGGAGACAGTGTTGCTGCGGTTTGGGATCGAAGTCGATGAAAACACCCACCCCCCTCACCAAGGTCTACGTGTATGGACACCCGGACTGCTAGATACTGATAAATGGGTCTTCATCTGTTCAATACCCATACCTTATTTTCTGATTGCAACATCCACTGCTGAAGGTAAGCACTGCTGACTGACCTCTTAGAACAGCAGTGCTGACTTGGAAAAGGGAAAGAGTTTCATCTGGTCTTAACATGTAAACACTCAGCATAAGTCTCAGTAGGAATGCCGGCTTTGAGAGATTTGAATAAGGCTGTACACCAAAGCCAAAGACTCATTTCTGCACGTTGCAAAGGCCAGTTTCCTGCTCTGTGCTCTGTACACAGCCATGCTCAACAAATGAGACCGGCTGGAGATCCCTTTCTGTTCCGGAGAAACAAAGTGTTAAGTCTGCCATGGGTCAGTGAAATCATTGTTTGCTCTAGAGCATGCCCAAGAAGAGGGGGGAGATTGAGTCTCTCTTCCAGGATTTGAAATCTGTCCCAAATCCACGGCCCATGCAGATGCTGGTATGCTGCTTGGTATTTGGGGATTTCTCGCTGATGAATATAATATGGCCAAAGCCTTGCTTGGCTGCAAAGAGAAACCAGAGAAAAATAAAGATGTGCTTTTGTTGGTAACATATTGTGGGGTCGGGATGTTGTTCTAGTGACTCACTTGAAAAAAAAGATGTGGTAGGAAAACTAAACTCAACCCCATGACAAAGCGCTATGGCTTTTGTTTAGTAAGAATTCCAGCCAACTCACTGGCCAGGATTTTTTTCTATAGGCTGGGTCTACGTGATTCCAAACTATCCAGTACATTTAATTCTAAAATTTGCTTCAGGAACCTGGCTATTTTACTTACGAAATGTTAAACCTGAACTTAACTACTTTGGACAAATAATATATACAGCATATACACTGAGTGACTATTTGATTAATTAACAGTGTCCTGAAAGTTTTGGAAGCTTTGGTGTTTTATTGACAGATTGATAGAGCTCAGAGCTCCTGGAACCCACTCCCCTGTTATCAAGTCTGGTTTTTGGCCTTTAGATTAGGCAATATATTTCTCAGCTAGAATAGCCCCATTGTCATTGGGATGGAGGAAATGGGGTTTCCTGCATTTCCTCCAATGGGGAGGAAATTGGGGTGGAGGGTGTAATTGACCTTCTCAAATTCATGCCTTCCATCTTTGAGGCTTTCTGCCAAGCGCTTAGTTTTTGTTTGTTTGTTTGTTTAACCCCTTTATTAGAGTCTTTGTTTTAGTCTGAGTTTTTTTTTTTATATTAATGATTCTTCCATAACCATCATTCATGACATACGCATTCCTATCTAAGCCAGGTTACCTATCTCTCTTACCTTCATGTGGAACAGAGTTTCCTTCCATCTTCACCTTTCAAATATAGTCTATACTTTAAGGTCCAGTTCAAAGCTATCTCTTCTGTAAAAATAAGTATGAATTCCCTCCTGTATCATGCAATGATGCCAACAAAACTATGTCTGCAGTTTTATTATAGCACACTCTGCCCTGAGTTATAGCTCTGTGTGTCCATGCCTGTGTTACCTCTAACTTGTTAGCTCCTTGAGTTTGGCACTTCTGTTTCCCCTAAGGGACCCATTTTTCTTCCATTTCATAGCTTCATACCCAGCTCAGTTATTCACCTATAGTAGGTAAGTCAACAAGTAATTTTTGAATTGAATCATGCCCACATCCTCCAAGTAAATATACCAGATGACAAAGTGATGTGAGGGGTGGGGTGATGGCGGCGGGGGGGGGGGGAGAAAGAAGGAGGGAGGAACGATGTCAAATTGGAAATCCAACCTGATTTAG
Source organism: Monodon monoceros (assembly GCF_005190385.1). NCBI lineage: Eukaryota > Metazoa > Chordata > Mammalia > Artiodactyla > Monodontidae > Monodon > Monodon monoceros. The sequence continues at coordinate 14,680,595 of NW_021703771.1, read as the reverse complement.
CATCTAATACATAATTAGTCATGTTGGCAAATACCATAAGGAAAAAAACTCAAACACGATTGCTCTGCATTTTAAAATGCCTTATTTTTTCCTTTAGTATATTTATTCCTACACAAACAATATTTACTTTTCTCCTGATTGAAACATGAATGTTTCTACTTGGCTTCCTTTTGGACAAACTGCTTCAGAACAATCCAATTCTGGTAATAAAGTAAATCTTCTCACTGCCCCTGATCAACAACCCCATCCTTTGTTTTAAAACAATAATTTGATGCCTAAATAACGCCTTTCCCTCAAGGCAATGAAGAGAGAAGACAAGAGCCAGTGAAAGCTAATATAAAACAGCACCACCAGCTAAAATTCAATTCACATCAGGATGGCAATGACTCTGAGTGGCTGGTAACTGCTACAAAAGAAAAGGACATACTCAGAAATGAACTAGCTACAACATAGGAGTGAATCTTTCCATACGTTGAAAGAGGTAACCCTATCCCAAACGCACTTTTTATAAGATTCAGTATTCTTCTGGAATTCAGGAACCAGATCTTTTTCAGAGTCAATCATTGACCTGCTGGGAATTTTATTTTCAAATGTGGGAATGTTCACGATTCATGCTTTTATTGACGGTTGACATTCTTTCAAATGTATGACCCTGAAGGTTTGATGGTTCTGGTTTTTTAATAGAGGTTTAAATGACCCCACCTTTTTGATCTGGTTTGATTATTAAAAACAGAGTCTAGGGATTTTACACTATGCATCACAAATTGTGAACCTCTGGACTCTGCCAACACTGTACTTGAGATTTCTAACGCTTAGCAATTTTCTAACGTTGTGGTTGAGGTCATCTTAGAAAGACCTACATTTATATTTTCCCCTTGTGATGCAAAATCAATACTTCAGTGTCTGAGCAAAAGTGAGGCACCCCATTCACGTTAGCCTGCTGCGTGAAAATGTAAATGGGTAGGCAGCAAATCTGAGTGTTATGGAAACACAGAAGCTAAAAGTCTTGCTGATTGCTGACTCTCTTGTTGGAAATATTAAATTTGTTCAGGTTTTATTTTTTATAAATCTCATCTTTCTGCACTCCTTTTTTTTTGAGGAGTTTCAGGAAGAGCATGCAGAATGACCAGAAAAACCTATACTGTTCTTGCAACACTTCACATAAAAATTTCCGTTTAACTTTCCACATGCTTTCTGCAAAGTCAACTCTCTTTTCTTACTTTCTTTCTTTCTCTCTTTCCTTTCTTTCTTCCTTTCTTTTTCTTTCTTTTCTTTCTTTCTTTCTTTCTTTCCCAATGCTAAGACAATCAAATAGCATTCAGTATACATCAATGAAAACACTCATGATGTGTTAGAAAATCCATTCCCTGAGAAAATGTCACAGGGGAGACTAAAAATAAAGTGAAATCTCTAGACTTTAGGATTCTCTTGAAAAGTTGCCCACAATGTCAAAACATTCCATAGTGGTTAAAGTATAGAGAAAATGAGCTATAATTTACCTAGGAGAGCCGGAAGATTTACTCCTGTGCCGGAGTATGTTTTCCATAAAGAACAGCTGCCCTCTGATCCCAGGGGACACGTCCTCTTGCTGCCTGCCATGGGACACCTCATTCTTAGAGGTCTTCCTTTGTCAGCAGTGGTTCTCAAACTCAAGAAAGTACCCAAGTTCCCTGGAGGGCTTGTAAAAATGCAGACTGTGGGGTTCCACCCATAGCTTTCTGACTCACTAGGTCTAGGGTCTGGCCTGAGAATCTGCTTTTCTAACAAGTCCCCAGGGGCTGCTGACTGCTGGTCTGATGAGCACACTTTGGACGCCAGCCTCACGAGAGAGGGTCTTGAAGCAGCTAATTGGACAGCATTGCGGGGAGTGAGTGGAGGGGCCAGGAGGGAGCTGTAGAAAGGAGGTGAGCCTGTGAGGCCTGAGAATCAAGGGACAACCCTGTCAGCCCATCTGTGAAGGACAATTATGGTCTTAGAAACGTTCCATGTGGCCACGTTGAACCAAAGGATGTTGAGAAGGAAGAAGACATTGGGAAAAGGGAAGAACTGCAAGAAAAACTTACAAAGGAAAAAGAGAGATCACAGACCAAGCCCTTCCTAAAACGGCAGCAACTGAGACAGATCACAAGGAAAACTACGATCAATCTTCCAGTTCTCCCCTTCTCCGCTCTCATGGAACGTGGTGGAAGTTTCCTTCTACAAGAAAGCCAAACGAGTGTGAATCTCAGTCCACTGACTGAAAGGGACAGGAAACACCATCTTCCCGATTATCCAGTACTCAACTGAGCTGCCGAATCCATGTGCTATGCCAGCTGGCAAAACACACCCTCAGTTATATGTGACGTGTCCCCCTGAACTCAGGGCTGTGATGCTGCAAGTTCAAGGGCCGTAGGCCAGGCCCAGGCGTGGCACAGAGTTTAGGCCTCTGTGGTCTTCAAATACTGGCCATCAATCCTTGTATAAGTCATAGTCAGGATGTCATGGGCTCTGTTCCACAGCCCCATCTGCTCTCCTATGCAGGGCTATATGCAGAGGATCTTCCATGACTTTCCTGCACACCAGTTTGACTAACAACCCCACAAATCCATCCTCCACCACATTCCCGTTACCCGCTTCCAGGGAACAGAGCTGCCAAAGGCTGTTTCCGCCTCTCCCTCGCTCGGGCTGGAGGGGAAACTTTTCCAGTTTGTGGTCGGGAAACACATCCCTAATCTCCCCAATGTCCAGACCTACCCTTCTCTGGGGTCCTACAACCCTTTCTCACTTTTCCTTCCTTCACAACTTTTTAAATGTTCAGGATTTAAGTCCAAATATCTGAGAGTCCAAAACCGCCAGGAGCCACAAATGTCGAATATATAAGAGAAGCATGTCAGGCATATACGATAAAGCATGATGGAGAGGGCCGTGCACCGGACAGGAAGCAAACCTTGAAGAGAATGAATATTAATCTTTTCAACTGTCGAGGCCAAACAACACTCATATTGGGGCCAGTGGTACAGCAGGCTTCTTGTTTGTGAGTACGGCTCCATTTTATGGAAAATGAAAATGTGATGTCTGTTTCTTCTTTCCTCTTGGCTATTCCTGAGGCACTGAATATCCTGCAGGCACTATTTTCTTGAAGGCAGGGATTTTGGCCTGTCTTAGTCAGTGCTGTGTCTGCAGCAGGTAGAACGGTGCCTGGCACACTGTAGATGCACTCACTAAATATGCTGAATAACTGGTTCAACAAAGAAATAAATGCACGCATAGCAGAAACAAGTACAGTAGTATCCTAAAATACTACCCAGCTCTATTGTCCTGAGTCTATACAAGTCACACTGCTGATTAAATGCCACACTGTACAGAAAAGCAGGTGGCATGGGGATTCAGTATAAGGGACATTTACAAGTCTGTATATATCCATGAGCTCCGAGAACTTTTCTTTGCTCTGCCCGCCACACCACTGCCTGGACATAGCAGGAAAATTAAAAATGCATGATGAAATGTTGAATGTATTGGACTGAAATTAAATTAGGTAAAAATGTTTATGTCTGACTGTGGCCTGAATGGTGGCTAAAGCAAAACAGAAACTTGAATAATATGAAGTATTATCATAGATGCCGGTGATTTCAAAGAAATTCAAGAAATCATCTAAGGAAGCCAAGTTCAGGATTTAAATGTTCAGGATTTAAGTCCAAATATTTGAGAGTCCAAAACCCCCAGGAGCCACAAATGTCGAATATATAAGAGAAGCATGTCAGGCATATACGATAAAGCATGATGGAGAGGGCCGTGCACCGAACAGGAAGCAAACCTTGAAAAGAATGAATACTGAAACGTGATGAATGCTGAAAACTTGATCTGAATGAATCTGTGCTGTGCTTCTCACATTCTCTCAAAAGCTGGCAGACTTGACTTTCCCTTGGGAAAAATCATTGTTTTATTGCTACCACCTATTTGCCTTTCCACTTCAGCCAGCCTCTGGAGCTCATGGTTTTCTGCCTACAGCTTCGTCTTTTTCCTAAAGCCATTCTAGGAGACCCTGATCCACTGGAAAGAAGGCTAATGTCTCTGATCTGCATGGTTGCTTCCACCCATGGATTGCTTCCATTGGTGAAACATTTAGCACACGCACTCTGATAAAACACTCCAGAGGAAGAAAAAACTTGCTATGGCAACTGTTCATTGTTTGTGAACCTCTGCAATGTTTGTCCTGTTAATATTGCCCAGTTTGAGGAATGCTTTGGAAGAGAAAAGAATATTTTAGAGTCCACGTGTCTATCAGCATGAATGTCTGGGAACCCTTGTTCATTCCTACTTTGTAGCAAGGGTCCTCTCCACCTATTTGGGTCCCGTGGTCTCTATTTCAATTAAGTGCACATTATAGGCTACCTTCCCATGGACCCACTAATCTAGGAATTTTCATTACTTGACTGCTGCGGCTGAGAGGCAATGCATAAGAGCTGCCACTTACAGCACAGGGAGAAAGGTCATGAGATGTGCTGTGAGGAGAAGTGGGTTGCAGTGCCAGGTCCATCCCTTATCCATTTGGATTTGTTTAATCACTAATCTCTAAAACATATGCCTTAGTGAAGATTTAAGAAAAAAGGTTGCAGGATAGTTGTGAGGTGCCAATGAAAGAAAAGTCTGAGGAAGCACTTTGTATGGAGTAAACAACAGTAAAAATGTTAGTCATTGCTGTTGATGACATTAAAACTGTTATTAGGAATGGAGTGGGAAACCAGAAGGAAGATGTGATGGGGAATTAACTGTGGCAGTAGCAGGAAAACAGGAGGTCCAGGATCCTGTGATAAGTGGTAGTACGGGGAGGGGAGGGTGTGAGATGAGGGAACCAGGGCTGACTAATCACTGTGTGAATAATCTGCTAGTCACTGCCCCATAAAGAAGAGAATAAACAACCTGGCCTTCAAAAGGGAGGGGGTGGAAAGATGAAGCACTCACTGTGAAACCTTAACAGTTTGTGTCATCTTTCTAACATAGCTCCATGAAATCACCAGAGGTGGAGGAAGAAATAAGTTTGAACATAATGTAAGGAAAATCAGTAAGTGTGACAAGAAACCCTGAATTCTGGCTTTTCTTGTAATTTATGGTGGATAGCAAGGAACACTTTTTAATCCCTTCTGTAGTCAGCTCAGACTCAGAGAGACCTAGGCTGTGACAAAGACTGCCAAGAGGGCTTCCCTGGTGGCGCAGTGGTTGAGAGTCCACCTGCCAATGCAGGGGACACGGGTTCGTGTCCCGGTCCGGGAAGATCCCACATGCCGCAGAGCGGCTGGGCCCGTGAGCCATGGCCGCTGAGCCTGTGCGTCTGGAGCCTGTGCTCCGCAACGGGAGAGGCCCCAACAGTGAGAGGTCCGTGTATCGCCAAAAAAAAAAAAAAAAAAAGACTGCCAAGAGCCTACACAAACTTCTGTCCCCCACATTGCCCCCCAAACCATCCTTCTCAGGGCCCTGATTTTTCTGCTGAGTATATTGTAACTCAAAGAAAAACTATATTGCCAGCTACCCTGACACCTGGGTGTGGGGATGAGACTAACTTTTTTGTCAGTGATGTCCCTTAAATGGAGCTGACCCAGCTGAGAAGTTTCCTTTCATGCCCTTGTGGCATTCTTCCTTTCTCTGGCCAGCTACATGGGCACGGCGCTGGATACGTGATCCTCTACCGTGTGTGTGCTGTTTCTTATGTCAGCCACAGTTGAGTTCCCAACATTCCATCTAGATTTGCTCAAGCAGCAGTCCCCCATAAGATAAGAGGGCAATGATGATAACCAACATGCCCAAACCAAGCAATACATGGGCAGAGGGACCCCTAATGGCAATGTGTATTCTGCAAAATAGAGCCCCTGCAAAGAATCAGGCTGGAAAGATAAGAGAAGATGGAATCTACAGAGGACAGATTACTACAAAGCTACAGTAATCAAAAACAACATGCACGGTACTGGCACAAAAACAGACATATAGATCAACGGAAGAGAATAGAGGGCCCAGAAATAAACCCACGCACTTATGATCAATTAACCTACTACAAAGGAGGCAAGAATATACAATGAAGAAAAGACAATTTCTCTCTTCAATGAGCGATGCTGGGGAAAAAATGGATAGCTACACATGAAAGAATGAAATTAGAATGTTTCCTCATGCCATGTACAAAAATAAACACAAAATGTATTAAAGACCCAAACGTAAGACTGGAAACCATAAAACTCGTAGAAGAGAACACAGGCAGAACTTTATTTGACATAAACCATAGAATAATTTTTTAGATCTGTCTCCTAAGGCGAAAGAAACAAAAGCAAAAGTGAACAAATGGACCTAATTAAACTTAAAATCTTTTGCACAGCAAAGGAAACCATCAACAAAACAAAAAGACAATCTACCGAATGGGAGAAAATACTTGCTAATGATATGACTCATAAGAGGTTAATATCCAAAATATATAAACAGCTCATATAACTCAATTTTCAAAAAAAATCTATTTAAAAAATGAGCAGAAGACTTGAATAGACATTTTTCCAAAGAAGATATCCAGGTGGCTAACAGGCACATGAAAAGATGCTCAACATCACTAATCAGCAGAGAAATGCAAGCCAAAACCACAGTGAGACATCACCTCAGACCTGTCAAAATGGCCATCATGAAAAAGCCTACAAATAACAAATGTTGGCAAGGATGGAGATGTTGGAGAAAAGGGAACCCTAGTACATTGTTGGTAGGATTGTAAATTGGTGCAGCCACTATGGAAAACAGTTTGGAGGTTCCTCAAAAAACTAAAAGTAAGAGCTACCATATGATCCAACAATTCTACCACTGGATATACATCTGAAGAAAATAAAAAGATACATGCATCCCAGTGCTCACAGCAGCATTATTCACTATAGCCAAGATGTGGAAGCAACCTAAGTGTCCATCAATAGATGAATGGATAAAGAAGATGTGGTACACACACACACACACACACACACACACACACACACACTCACAATGGAATTATTATTCAGCCATAAAAAGAATGAAATTATGCCATTTGCAACAATGTGGATGGACCTAGAGGGTACTATGCACAGTGAAATAAGTCAGATAGAGAAAGACAAATACCCTATGTTATCACTTATATGTGGACTGTAAAAAGTAAAACAAATCAAATGTATATAACAAAACTGAAATAGACTCACAGATATAGAGAATAAACTAGTGGTCACCAGTGGGAGGAGGGAAGGGGGAAGGGCATGATAGGGGTATGAGATTAAGAGACAGAAACTACTATGTACAGCATAAATAAGCAACAAATATATATTGCAGAGCATAGTGAAATAACTACTACAAAACATTGTTTTGTAATAAATTTAAATTGAGTACAATCTATAAAAATATTGAATCACCATGCTGTACACCTGAAAATAATATAATATTATAAATCAACTATACTTCAATAAAAAAGACCAGTGATGATACATCATACCCCCCTTTTTTATTTTAGAAAAACAAGGGGATATTAAAAAATCTAGATAGAAAATATACATGTCATGTACAAAAGCACAAAAATGAAACTGGCCTTATATCTCCCTCCAAAATATCAAAAGCTAAAAGATGATGGTGAAAATCTATAGATTTGCCGGAGTGGGGGGGGGATAAAAAGAGATAATCCATAAAATATTTACCCAGCTAAAATGTGGGAAAAGATATTCTGATATATACAAATTCAAATCAATAAATAAAGAAGAAAATTAATGTATTAGAAAACAGGGAGACTAAACTTGATACAGAAATCTATGCTTTTGTTTTTTGGAAAGGTCAGAAAAGAAAACTCTAGAACATGTAATAATTTATAAAAGACAAAATACAAATATACACATGAGAAATGAAAAATGCCTTATAAACATAGAGAAACTACAAAAATTTGAGATGCCAAACATGGAAAACCTGAATGAAATGTGCAATTTTCTAGGAAATGACCAAAATTAATTCAAGAAGCAAAAATAGACTTATAACCATGAAAAACAATGAAATGCTTATCAAAATGTACCCCTGAAATCACCACTGGGAGCAGACAGATACCTAAGTAAATTCAACAAAACCTTCAAGAAATAAATAATTTCCATGCTGCTTATACTTTTTCAGAATGCATAAAAATATTTCAACTTCCATGTCTTTATATAAAACTAGCATAATTCTGGTAGCAAAACTGGCATCAGTAGCTCAAAAAGAAACTGTGGTCTAATGTGTTAGAAAGATAGGTATACAACCCTAAATAAATGATATAAAATCTATTTCAACATATTATTTTTAATTTTTAAAATAATTAACCAAAAATATATATGTCCATGGTAGAAAGAAAAATTTTTAATAAATAAACTTATATTGGCCCACCTCATAAAAAAGGGGAGAATAAAAGAAAAAGAAGGAAAAAATGGCAAAATAGTTCAGACTTCCCAGTTAAGATGAGGACAGTGAGGGAATCTGTCTACTCCAACACCTAGTGAAAGGAACAAAAATACAGGACATAGATTTTGAAAAGAGATGGCCAAGCAAATAAATAAAAGATGCTTGGTTCAGGAAGTCCTTTCATCTTACCTGCATCTCTCAGAAGAGTTGGTAGGGAAAGCAGATGATTCAGCCAAGTCCTCAAAAATATTCCTAAAAATAGACAGGCTGGCGAGAAAGTCAAGGGAACACCTTTGCAAACATCCCCACAAAAGGAACTCATGGAGAAGAACACTGCCAGGGAATGCCATCTGCCCACTCCCAGCCGGAGAGGAATAAAGAGAGGGCATGAAAGATGGCCAGCAATAAGTTGCAGGAATGAATACAAAAGAGCAGATAAATAAGAAAAAATAAAAACTGTTTGCAAGAACCAAAAGTTGAGAGATGGGGGCTTCCCTGGTGGCGCAGTGGTTGGGAGCCCGCCTGCCGGTGTGGGGGACGCGGGTTCGTGCCCCGGTCCGGGAAGATCCCGCATGCCGCGGACCGGCTGGGCCCGTGAGCCATGGCCGCTGGGCCTGCGCGTCCGGAGCCTGTGCTCCACAACGGGAGAGGCCACAACAGTGAGAGTCCCGCGTACCGCAAAAAAAAAAAAAAAAGTTGAGAGATGAAGCAGAAGCTGAAACCCCTCTGGGCTCCCAGTTAACATTATAACAGGGCTAAAACCCACAAGAAACGTTATTTTTTTTCCTATTCTGACTGGGGAGGAGGGGCAACCAGAAGACTGTTGGGAGAAACGTGTAAGTGAAACAAGGAAAACGAAAAACCTAAAGGAGGTCTCTTTACTGGAAGCATCAGGGCATCACACACAAACCAGAAAATTGAAGGGCTCAGGAAGAGAACACATCCCCAGTTAGATGGAGTGGATTGAGAAACAGGAAACTGACCCAGATCCAAGAAGAAAGAGCAGAGCCTGAGCTTTCCACCTTCCCCACTCTCATGACCTGAGGCTAGAGAAAATTGAGTGATAACATCCAGGCCTCAGACTATAGCTCAGAGAGACAAAGACAAAGTGGAGATCTCTGGAGGAAAGAGTGTCCTGGAGAATTCACATAGACACACTTCCAGAGCAAACCGAAGGGTTATCACTGCCCTTGACAGGCATGAACAAGATTTTTTTAATTGGCATTCCAGTTATGCATAAACACAACAAAGGTACAGGAAGGAAAAGTGACATGGCCTATAAGGAGAGACAGAAGAATCTCGGTTGGAAAGAAAGCATATTTTAAGAGCAGAAGAGTTTCCCTGAACTTGATTCATAGTGTGCAAGAATATAATAGGGATATGAAGAAACAAAGAAAGAAAGTATACAAAACAACAGGAGTCAATATAAAGGAAGCCTGCAGAGATCACTTGACAACAGCACCATTAGAACCATTACACATCTCCCAATAAATTAGAAAAAGAAAGAAAGAAGAGTTAAAAGTCATATTAATGGGATGGAGGAAAGGCTTGAGATAATATTAATATCAAAAACAAGTTAGAAAGAAGTTGACAGAGGATGAAGCCAGTGTGATGGAAGGAAATTTTATGCCCTTGTAATTGTGATCCAAAAGGATGAAGCAGAAGAAATATTCAGAAATATTATAAAGAAAAATCCCTGAAAGGAAAGAGAAGCACAGATGAAAGGACAGACCTTCTCTACCAGAAAAAAGATACAGAAAGATCAACAGTGTAACATATCCTGGTGTTATTAAGATTCAAGAAGAAAGAAATTCCTCTCCCACCCCCCACCCCCCCACCCGGCCCCAGCCATCCAGAGAGAAAAGGCAGGTCAACAAAAAGGAGGGAAATCTGGTTGGTTGCAGACTTCTCCATGGCAACATGCTAAGCCTATGACACCCTGAAGGAAAAGAAATTACAATATATCAAAATACATTACAGCCAGACACATTGGTTTTAGACTATGGGCAACAGGCAGACATTCTGAAACATGAAAGAATTTAGGAAATATAATACATGAGATCTTCTTGAGGAAAAAATTATCAAATAAATCAAGCCCACCACGAAATGAATGGGGAAGTCATAGTAAACTAACTAGTTCAATACTCAGTGCTGTAAAGTAACAGAGCAATATACAAAAAAACAAAACAAAACAAATTCTAAGGCTGGAGTTGCAAACTCTAATGCCCTCAAGAATGGGGCAGGACGTGTAAGTGATTGGGTTCAGTGATTGGGGAGCACACATACTATCAAAACAAGACAGCTACAGCCAATTTTGCCTTAAGAGAATAAGAAACAGTTAAAAGAATGTTATATTACCAGATCTTTGGTATGTTCAAGAAAAACCAGAAACACAAAATTTGTCTTAATTCTCCCAACATTTGAGTTTCAGCAACAAAATCAATTTTATTAAATATTACTGAGGAAAACAGAACACATCTAACTAACACATTAGTGTTAGTTTGTAAACTGGCCCCATACCTGGAGGGCAAGGAGAGACTGAGGAAAGAGGTAGACCGCTCCAGACTGGTAGGTGGCAGGTGTAATAAGCAAGTTAACTTACCTACGAGGTTTGTCTTAAGCAGTTGCAAGATAAGTAGATTTCCACACCACCCACCGCAATAGATTAAATAGAGAAACTGGGTAAGACTGGTAATGAGCTCTGAACCAATTTAAATATAAAACTGATAACTGACTATAGGAATTATACTTATCGAGTAACACAATGCAAATAATATAAAACTTGACAATGTAAAAGCAATACATATATATTGTATATATAAAACAGGTGAAGGAAAGGAAGGTGGGAAGTAGTATAAGAAATATAATGTATAATTTTTAGAAAGATAACCCAACATTCTAATGTATCCACATTTTTCTTACCTTTTAAGTGATTGTTTAGGAATTAAAGTATCTTTCAGTAAGTAATCTGTTATGGGCTGAATTGTGTTCCCTTGTCCCAATATTCCTATGTTGAAGTAAGTGCTAACCCCCAGTACCTCAGAATGTGACAGTATTTGGAGACAGGGACTTTGAAGCGGTAGTTAAGTTTAAACTGTGTTGTTAGGATGGTCACTAGTCCAATATAACTGGTGTCCTTGTAAGAGATTAGTCCACAGAAATGCAGATAGAGGAACAACCATGCGAGGACACAGTAAGAAGGTGGCCATCGGCAAGCCACGAAAAGAGGCCTTAGAAGAAACCAAACCTACTGACACCTTGATCTTGGACTTCTAGCCTCCCAAATTCTGAGAAAAAAAATTTCTGTTGTATATAATCCACCCAGTCTGTGGGATTCTGTTATGGCAGCCATAGCAGACTCATACTGACCATATTCTGATGTTGAGCAATCTATTTAGTTTCAATTTATTCTCTTTTCACAAAGCAAATGATAAAAAATATTTAAAATAGCATACAAAATATGAATGCAGTTTTAAAAGTATTTTTGTCCATATATTCTTCTATTTATATGCATTTCTATGTATGTAAGAGATATCTGGAATGATGTTCACTTATGCTAGCAATAGTTGCTTTTGGGTTGGGATATTGATTGTACTTCTTGTTCAATTGGCGTAAATCTATAGTGTCACTTTTTCTCAAAATAATAAAACAAAAAATATAATCTCCATTCACCTGGAGAAACCTCACCGCTAAACTCCAGTATAGATCATTCAGGTATATACACACACACTCTTTTGGATACACATACACTCTTTTACACACAGATATACTCCCACAAAAACATACAAACTCAAACACACACACACACACACACAGACATAACTTTTTAATGGGCTCATTCCATACTTACTGCTTTTCACCAAATGACATAAACATATTAGGAAATACAGTTTCATAACTTCTTTATAATGTCTGCTTAGTCTCTTTTGGAGATATATGCTTTAATTTATTTAACCAATACCCTAGTTTTGAACATCTAGGTTGTTTATAGTTCTTTGCATTCCTATGTACTTCTGCAATAAATATTCTTGTAGCTACAGCTCTGTCTACATTATTTTTTGGAGGAAGTTCAGGAGAATATTAAAAGAATAAAACACCAGAACCAAAAAGGATTTATTCAGAAATATAATTATGATTTAATATAAAGAAATATTTTAATCAAATTTATCATGTAAGTGGATTTAAAGAATATGATTAAATATGATTATTTTTATATACACCCCCAAAACATTGGCTTAACCTTGATATCTAAACCTTTAGTAAACAAAAAATACACTTCCTTAAAAAATATCTCTTAACTGAACAACTACTGTAATTAAGTCAAAATAAGTAATAACTATTAAATAAATACACAAAAATCAACAGTTTTTGTATATACCAGCAATGAATGTGTAAACAATTCAAGAGAAAAAAGATGTTCTTTACAATAGCAACAAAGTATGAAATATCCAGAAAAATTTTAGTAAGAATGTGTAAAGCATATAGAGAGAAAATGGTAAAATTTTGCTTAGACATATAAAGATTACTTGAATAATGAAAAAACATATACCATGATCCCAAATGGCAAAACTCAATATAGTAAAAAAAAAAAAAAAAAAAAATTATCCCAAAGGGATGGACACAATGGGATTGTTTTGGAACTTACACAATCATTTTTGGAGAGTGTAGTAAAACAATGTATCTCTGGTAGCAATGTTCACAGGAGTAAACTTTTTGGAAGATAATTGTGAAAATTGTATCCAAATGCCTTTTAAAATGTCCATGCCTTTGCCCATCAATGACAGAGAAGTTTATATATATGTAGAAAGATTTATCCACAAAGACTAATATTATATAGGAAGCAAAAATAAGCATTTCACAGTTCAAAGAGCTCTGAGATCGGTCCTGGAGAAGGAGGTAAATACATATAGTTACTGAATATACATGAATGTGCGTATGTATATTCACACACTTAAGTGTTATAGACAAGACAGTGTAAGATAAGGTGACTGCAACTGTAAGACACGTGCAAACAACATAACTATGAAGGTCTTTAAGACCACATCGTTGGGAGAAAAGGGTAGAAGCCAATGCAGGAAAAGCGAATTTACCATGAAGCCAATGAAACTTAAGCCTCGGGGTTCTTCACTTATACACGACACTTCCCAGGCTCTGGGAGGGGGCTTAGCGGTGTGTTCACAGTCATATAATATTTTGTAAATTGGAGCGGCCATGAGTATTTGTGGTTCAGCTAAGAAGAAATTAAGTTGGGGTCACATCTGTTGGGTTTAGTGGTATGTATTTCTGTGATCCACAGTCACCTCTGTATACTGTTGTTACTACTCTCCTGCACAGCACAGGAACGCCTTCCAAAAATACTCCTCCCATCATTGTACCGACTCACCCTATCCCGACACAAAGGGCAGGCTTATAGAACATAAGCATGCCTACAATTCACAACCCAGGAAACATATGGATCATATAAGGAGAAACAAGACTTGAAATGTATAGATCCAGAAGCTCATCTGCAGAAAACTCTTCTGATCATCAGACCTGTAACATCGTACACAGAGGAAATGTGTATGCCTTAAATGGAAGTTCTTTCCTGACAGAAATACACTTGATGACGCAGAGCACACAATTATAAGCACACTGAACTTTTTTTTTTTTTGATGACAACCATGAGACATAGAATTTATTAGACCCTCTGTCTGTAGGACACAAACCTATAACACAGCTATCAGCAGGAAGTACATCTGCATATGAAATTACCTGTTTTATGCATCCCAACTCTCAATGACAAAAAACAAATTTCATTCAGCCATATAAGAGAAAAGACTGAATTACCCTCTCCATAGAAAATGACATTAGAAAATTACTGTCATGTAAAGCAATCGAATCTTAAAAAACTAAATGTGCTCTTATCATACGATCCAGCAATCATGCTCCTTGGTATTTTCCAAAAAAAGCTGAAACCTCATATACATACAACAACCCACACACAGATACTGATCGCAGCTTTATTCATAATTGCCAAATATTGGAAGCAACCAAGATGTCCTTCAGGAGGTGAATAGAAAAAAAAAACTGTGATCCATCCAGACGATGGAATACTATCAGGCACTAAAAATAAATGAGCCATCAAGACATGGAAAGACACGGAGCAACCTAAAACGCATATTACTAAGTGAAAGAAGCCAGTCTGAGGCTGGATACTGTATGATTCCAAGTACATGATTTTCCGGAAAAGGCAAAACTATGGAGATAGTGAAATGATCAGTGGTTGCCAGGGGATGGGAGGGGAGAGATGGACAGGCAGAGAACAGAATTTTCAGGGCAGTGAAAAGAATCTGTATGACATTAGAATTATGGATATATGTCCTTATACTTTTGTCCAAACCAATAAAATGTGCTACACCGAGACTGAACCCTAAACTAAATTACGGACTCTGGGTGATTATAATGTGTCAATGAGGTTCACCTTTGGTAAAAAATGTAGAACACCACTGTGATGAGTGATGTTGATAATGGAGGAGGCTGTGCACGTATGGGGGGCAGAGGGTATAGGAAAAACCTCTGCACCCTTCTCTCAATTTTGTTATAAACCTAAAACTGCTCTAAAAACTTGTCTTTAAAAAAAAAAAGGAATCAGAGATTATGGAGCCAAAAATAATAAAAGGGGAAAAAAGCCTTGTAGAAATGTGTCAGGCAGTTTATCAATACAAATATTGTGTTATTTTTCTAAATTTATTATGCTTGTGGTGATTATTAGCTTTTTAAATTTTCTGATGCACTATGCTTTCTTTCCTCCTTCTAAAGAATTAGTCACTTTTGTACTTTATATTGTATTTGTAATTTTATATTATTTTTCTTAAAGAGGGCTCCAAAAATTATAAGCAGTGAGGTCCAGAAAACCTGCATCTGTCATTGTTCAGGAGAGGTCATCTTAGGCAAAAAATGATTGTATTGGGGCTTCCCTAGTGGCGCAGTGGTTGAGAGTCCGCCTGCCGATGCAGGGGACACGGGTTCGTGCCCCGGTCTGGGAAGATCCCACATGCCGCGGAGCGGCTGGGCCCGTGAGCCATGGCCGCTGAGCCTGCGTGTCCGGAAAAACGATGAATAATACTACTGAGGACCATCAAGTCACCAAGGTCTCTAAATAGCCTAGAAAGTGCTTTAAAAGTAAAAAACTTCAGTAACCTAGGGTTACTTGAGACCCAGGTGTCAGCAGAGGCTTGCATCTGCATAGTCTAGAGAGGGACTGAATCCCAGGTTTGCCCTTTTCCCCCAAATACTTCATTGACTTCTCTTCTAGCCACCTACTCAGCATAGACAGATCACCATCCTATGAACTACCTTCCCTTACAGTGTTTGTGCAGGTTTTTCTTAAGCTCAGAGCAACAGAGACATCAGGACACAACATAGCTTGTTTACTGGGTCCCATGCGTAATATATGCGAAGATGTTCTTAATCCTGTCCTCATATCCCCTTTTCCCCAAAACATAGCAGAGCAACATGGTACACGTCTTCCATATGCTATACCTGTGACTGCCTCTTTATCCCTGCTCCCCCAGTTTTACCAACCTTTAAGAAAAGCCTGGAATGTCTGGGTAGGCTCTCTGTCGTGGGAGATGTAGTCAGAGGAGATTAGAGCGAACAGAGCAAGCCATAAACATTTGCCAGTGCCCTGCAGTCTGCAGAGGATATGAATGGATCCCTGGCTTTCAAGCTTTTTCCGGATCCTTAGACAGATCTAACTTTTTTCATAACTTAGACAGATCTAACTCTAATTCCTGGTTTAGAAGCCAGTAAGCTCAACTTACGGTCCCCATCCCCTAACTCTACCTCCTGAAATGACCATCCAAGGGGTAAATGATATGAGGACATCACTTTGAATCTTATATAAGATTATCCATAGACAGGAATTTTGTTTTCAATTGTATTTCTTACCATTAGTCCTTTCAGCATTCAGGCAAGGATTTTGCCCAATTCATTAATTAAAGAGCAGGAATTTAAACAAAGAAACACAGTTCAACAGCAATAGAATTATGAAAAGTCTCTCACTTGTAGTTTTCACTTGTTTTTGATCTTTTAATCCAGACAGACAATCAAAAACCAGGGGCAAGAAGAATGTGATAAAGGATTCAGTATGTTCAAGAACCCCAAACCTGGTAACCGCCTCAGTGTATGCCATTATTTACATAAACATTGAAAAATTAAAGAGATTTAAGATTTGAACTAATAATAGAAATGGCCAGTGATAAATAAACTTATCAAATTTAAAAAATAATTATAGCATTGTTGAAAGTTTGTTGCCTTCAAAACATAACAGGAAATCATTCTAGAACTTTCTAACGTAGATACTATTATAAAGCCGAACTAAATATCAGACATAAGAATGTTGCTTTGAATATTCACTGACACCTGAAAGCTGGGGGAATTACTTGAATGTTTTCCAGGATTAAAAAATCACCATTAGTGAGAAAAAAGTATTTGTGTCTTTCTAAAATGTCAACACGTAATATTTCCTAAATTCCTCAAGATATTTCTAGCAAAATATTCTTAGGATTGTATTATACCAGGATATATAAATGGCTCAGCTACTCTTTGGTGTATTTTTAAAACTATCTTCTATCATCTGATTGAAAGACATGTTATTATCTAAAAGGCATATGTGGACTTCTTAAATCATTGTATCTACAACTTCAAAGACTGTTAGTGAGGAAGTCATTCAATTTCATAGGTTCCAGGACATGAAGTTTCTAGCTGGGGTTGTCTAGTCTACCACTCTACCTCCAAGATCACTGAAGCTCATTATCCAGTCCAGAGCGTAATAGGGAAGAACAAAACTGACTCTATATTATATCTGTTACTTTTGTATTCTATTGCTTTTGCTACAAGAATGTTGCCCATAGCCTGAAATATACAAGATAGCCCATCCTCAAGGCTCCGACCTTTAAAGGTATAACACTTTTCATTCATACAGAGATAAAAATTTGCAGAACAGAGAATAATATTTGTCTTGTCACCGTGGCCTGACCTAGGTGGACAGCTGCCAAGAACAAAGGATTCCACAACTAAGAAGTCTGCAACAAACAAGGACACCCCCTCCCCTTTTGCCATAAAAGAAGCCTCAATTCAAACTCCAGTAAGATGGTTCTTTGGGACACCAGTCCACCATCTTCTAGGTCTGCTGGCTTTCTGAATAAACTTGCTATTCCATGCCCCAGCAACTGGTCTCTCAATTTATTGACCTGTGGTGCTGAAAAATCTGAGCTTGGACTCAGTAGCAAGAGTAGAGGATGATGAATGGCAGGATGCTTGGCTAGATGCCACACCAGGAAGCTAGCTCAGTTTTGAAGGTAACTCTACCCTTCAAGCAAGGTTCACTAAATATTAATTGGGCCTCTAGTATGCCCCTGCTTGGAGCTGAAGGTAAAGATACATAAAGGGAATGTAGACGAGCAGTTAGTTGGACCTGGCTCTGCCCTTACAACCTGGGGCAGAGGGGCAATTTGCTCAGCCCCTTAGAGTCCTGATTTACATTTCATAAAACACTGTTAATAATACCTAGCAGAGAATGTTGTTGTAACAGTGAAATAAATGAGATAAGCATTAGCAAGAGAAACCCTTACAAACGGTTTCATTTATTAAAAAATTTTGCTCAGCTCTGACCCTAATAAAAATCAGACTCAGCATTTCTTTTAGGGTGTCCCCAAAAATCCTGCAGAACACCACATTGAGTAAGACCCAGACAAAAACTGTCTTCAAAAGTTAAGAAGAGAAAGTGACCACAGAAAAATGGAGGGACAAATAAAAGGTGGTTGGGAAAGAGAGAGGGTAGAGAGACTGAACATTTTCTTTTGTTCTCTCCCATGTGATTTCAGGGCAGAATACACCTCCAAATATAGAACATTATTATGATGTGAAAAATCTGGAAGGGGAACTTGTAGCCACCCTCCGAAGTCTATTTACACGCTGTGGTAAGAGGTATCTATCTCTGTGGAAATTACCGCAAATCTTTTTAATGTGCTCAGATTTCTCCTTGGAGTAAATGCTTATTAATACATAAAAACCTGTTGAAAGCTCGTGATTATCCCCAATACACTGCGTACACTTTGTAGACCATCCACAGCATATTTTAAATTCAAGCTGGCTTTGCCCCAGCAACTCACCACAAATATGGCTAACCAACAACGAGTGTGTTCTCAAGAAGCCCAACATAAACACAAAGCAAAAGAAGCTAAAAGAAGCCTTACAAGATCAAAGAGAAACGATTTGAGAATCATCCATCATTTTGTTTCATCTGGGCCACTACGCTCTTCCCTTATTTGGATAAGAGTTGTCACTATCTGCCCTAGTTCCCTCCAATGCCACAGCACAGATGGCAAAGATTACTGCAAAGACCAAAATGGAGAGACCAGCTATTGGGACGCAGAAAGCCCTGAAGTAGTTCTTTTGCCTTTGAATCTCCTGAGACTGCATGTAAGTGTGTGTGCATGCTAATGACTATTGCAGTAAGAGGGTTTCCAAGGCTCTTCTCAGACTTTCTAAGTCTGTAATTCACAAAAGGATTAAAAACTGCAACTTCTTATGGATCCTGAAGTTTTATCTCCTTTTTTGGTTCTTGATTACCATGACCAGCTTAATGACGCTTTTTAATTTTGTTTTACTATTTGTGCTGTAAGCCTATTGTATTTTCAAAACTAGACTTTTAGAAATGTAAAACAAGAACAAAAATATCATATAATTCAAAATCACGCAGAAAGTATTTCTTGCCTACAACAGAAATCAATGTAATCTTCCCTGGAAAACCTTGAGAAGCTATGAGTTTGTAGCTGTCCATGTGCCTCATTCATAGCACCAACGGCCCTCAGACTTTTATTAAAGGAGCAAAAGTTTACTTGAGTGATAGCACAGATTTGTAATAACAAAATAGCATCCAGAATTGTGGCATTATTTCTAACCAAATTTGATTGGAAATCAGAGGACAGACCTGAAGCGATACCTCCACTTTGCTTGGGGTGAATCTTAGATCTGGAAAGTTAGAAAGTATCTAAGTAGACATTACAATTTTCATCTTTGGTAAACTGAGGCCCCTACAATTTAAATGAATTTTCCCCCAATTACGTTATCTGTTAGTGACAAAATTATTACTATAATTCAATTTCCTTTCTCCTAGCTCAGTATTTATAATTTAAAATATTAAAAAAAAATACTGTCAAATATAGATAAACATCATTTATTAATGCAAAGACTAATAATGTTAAATTCACTTCTAATCAAGTTTGCCAAAAATCTATCTTTTGAAATTATACTTGTAAGTACATACTCTACTCCAAACCACCCAACTTAGAAAACGTCATAGCTGAACACCCATCTTAAGTTTTTCTAAACCAGGAAATTTAAGCCTACCAGCTACTGATTCTATTCTTGTGACCTACTGCATGGATTTTCTTTGGCAGCCCAATGAAAACCTCACATGTTGAAATAATTTATTTCTGAACCTAATATCCCCCTACAAATTCTTCCATTTGATTAACTTTTTTTTCTCTTTACCATCTCATAGACATTCTAACAGAACAGGAAAATGGCTCATTTATCCAATTACGAGAATAAATCAAATGAGGGAATCTGAAAAGGAAGGGTGGTGGGAGGGAGGGAGAAATGGAGAATGAACTTTCATAAATTTCTTGGACACTATACACGAAGTAATTTAAAGATAGCTTCTTGGGGATTTTCCTTATAATCTAGTTACAATCTATTTAAGAATCTGTTAGGTTTCAAAAAGCTGTTTCTCAATCTATTTGTTTGAACTTTCAAAGTAACCTTCAACAAGCAGCCCCTGACGCCACTGGGTGTTGGGTCCTCACAGAGGTGAGTTTTTTTGGCTGGGCTCTGTAGGGTTTTTCATACCCGTAAAGTTTGCAGCTTAAACATTTGTAAGAGAGAAGCTTTTTTACTGAGTGCAAACAAGGGACAGAGTATAGAGGCTGTTGGAGTTGAAATTAAGGGAAGTTTAACCAGGAGCAGATATAGGCATTGGCTGCTCTCTGTCATTGACTTTTTTTTTTTTTTTGCGGTACGCGGGCCTCTCACTGTTGTGGCCTCTCCCGTTGCGGAGCGCAGGCTCCGGACGCGCAGGCTCAGCGGCCATGGCTCACGGGCCCAGCCGCTCCGCGGCATGTGGGATCTTCCCGGACCGGGGCACGAACCCGTGTCCCCTGCATCGGCAGGCGGACTCTCAACCACTGCGCCACCAGGGAAGCCCTGTCATTGACTTTTAGAAGCACTTTTCCACCACTGGAGAAGCTGGGAATGCCTTGCACAGGAGTTGCTGGTTTATCTTATCTTCATTGTAGCCACTCCAGGAAAAGAAGAGAAAGGAAATCTGCAAACTCTGTCCCCTGTTTCTCTCTCTCTCAACACCACCAATACCTGGGTAAGGACGGACTAGCCACAGAGGCATTGCTGAGACCCAAATCACAACATCCTATCTCTCCCAGAGCACCAACAGAGGACCCGGGTACTTAGCACCAAATGACTCAGTATTGAATAGAATCAACTGACAGTTCTGAAAAGGGAGGAGGTAAGTTATAATTATTTGATGACGTTAATAGGAAACTCACAGAAAGAGAAGCCGAGTCGCACGATGCACTGGCAGACACATGTGCCTACTGGGGCATTTTCCACTTAGTTTTGCCTTTCAGTACCTTGGGTGCCAGGCATCCATTCTTTTTTTTTTGTGATCACCACTGGTAGGAGGTCTGTTTCACTGTTTACATTCCTATCACCCACAAGCTTGCCAGTACGCTTTTGGGAGAAACCAAGACCATGAATTTTCGACCTCTCCGACCCAGGGTATATCTATGGAGATTTTTAAAATCCATGTTTACACACAGAGTCTGCGTAGGACATCACCTAAGCAACCATCGTGTAATCTTACCCTGGAAGAGAACAGACGATGACTATTTACTCTGCCTCATGCCACTTGCAGTTCTGAAAATCCAAATAGAAAGCACTTTCAGAAACAGCACGGAACCTGAGTAGGTGGTCTAGTGGTGGTGATGACTTACTCAAGTGCTGTGCAAATTTGAGACCTTAAAGTATTTTCAAACATTTCCTCTACGTAAGAGAACTTTAAACTTTATAAAGTCAGCAGCAATTATTTTATATCATTCATCTGTCCAACTACACGCACAAGAAATGTTAAGCCGAAACAGGGTTTAATGTCCCTGTCGAATCTAAAAACCCAGGGGCTATTCCATAGAGCACATTTGAAGGGCAAAACCAGGAGAACGTACTACATGGGAGGCCTGTTCAGACCTCCAAGTCCTGGGTGATACTGACAAGGCTTATAAATTTGGAGGGGAAACCCAGAATGTTCCCTGAACGCTAGGAATATTCCCTGAAAGACCTCTTTGGAAATCACTGAAAATGATATGTGTACAAAGTATGATCTAATATCAAGGCTTAATCAACCAAAGAAAGAAGAAATTCAGCCAGAGTAAGCAAATGAACATGGTTTGAAATCCAGACAAGCCCGTCTGAGAAGCAAATAAAGAAAACAGACCGGAGTTCAGGTCCCGTCTCCCTGTCCAACCTCCACTTTTGACTTATACATTGAGAGCTCTTCGTAAAAGAATAAGGACCGGCAAAACAGATGAAATGGCCCCAAGAAGGCTGGGAGGACCTGTCAGCAAGGGGTCTTTGGTACCAGCCATGGACAATTTGGAGTCCTACCAGTTCTGACCAAAGCTCAGACTATGAACCGTTTCAGCGCCTTGCTGCCATTTCTTGAGGAACAAATCCAATCGTGCTGCACAGGGCTTAGCCAGGCGAGCCGCAGCCCTATGTTAAGATCACATCTGCAGCACTTAAGGTGTCAAGTATTCCCGGAGTTTTTATGAAGTATTTCGAATAGCCCAGAAATCACTTTCGGTTGCCACGGTCTCTGGTCGCACCGGGCTCTTTCTAAGCTACAACAAAAGAAAAGGCCCAAGGGCATTTCCAACTTCTCTGAAGAAAGTTCTGAAGGGTAAAAAGAAAGTAACCCAGTCCACTGCTGATGCTTCAGCTAAGGAGTTTCAAGGTGAGAATGAAAGTGTCTACGTGGAAAATATTGGCAGTTCCAGTAGTAAGTTTATTTGGAATGATTTCAAAGCAAACAATTCACTGATAAAATAATTACAGGCATCATTATCTTCTTTTCCCATGAAGGGATGCTGAAGCCATGAAAACATGGGCAAATGCCCTTTTCTTGAGGACCTGGTCATCCATGCTTCTTACCTGGAGGTGAACAGCCCCTAGCACATCACAAGCTGTGCTATGGGAGCCCCAGGAAGAAGATACTTGGGGAAGAACCTCAAGTGCCTGTGGACAGTTTTAAAAGAGATTTCCTCACTTTCAGTTCCACATCAAAAATTCACAGTGTTATATATGACTAAGAATTTTCAAATATGCGAACATCCACTGTCAGAAAAGCTATCATATCTGCTGCCCTTTGCTCCATATCACTCTTAAGCCCCTTATTCTGCTTTATATTCCTACAGCGCTTTTTATCACTTAAGGTATAGATGACTTTTATATCTGTTGTCACAGCAAAGACTTTCACACTATTTAACGTGAATAAAACGTGTCTAGGACCTAGATTATGTAAGATACATATCAGTTACTCGATATACTGCCTTGGAATAAACGAATACAATAAATTTATATTCTCACTCTTATATCATAAGAAGACAAAGAAAAAAATTAAAACCTGAGGCTCAGAGAGGTGAAGTAACCTACTTAAGGACACACAGTGCTGTGGCAGAACCATATGCTTTTCCCCAATTGTGACAACTTTAGCTACTGGTAGAAAAACCTATTAATGCCTTATTCTGGGAGAACACATAGTTTAAATATCTAATATTCACTACATATTTTATATCCATTGAGCATTTCCTAGTTCATATAATTTGTGTTGTAAAAGAGGGATGCTTTGCAGGACAATTCTAGAACTGATTTTTAAACTTTTATTTTGTGTGCTCCTTGAAATGAACAGTGATCTCGGGGAGCAATGCAGGTTCAATACCAAAAAGTTATGACAGGTCACCATTTGTTTGGTGATGACGGTGACAATGACGACAGCAAACACTTGGACAGCACTGACTACAGACTCAGCACTGTTCTAGGAATACACAGTAATACATCTCATTCATACACACAGAAAGCCTACGAGGAATACACTATCGTCTTTACTAGTAAGGAAACTAAGGCACAGAGAGGTTAAGTAACTGGCCCAAGGACCTACAGCTATTAGTACACAGTTGAGCCCAGATTCAAACCCAGGCACGCTAGCTTGAAAGTCTGTGCTTTCACACTGTATTCTGCTGAGTTGCCAAAATGGCAAAGTGCATTCAGCAAGTCACGCAGCAAGTCTTCGTCTCATAGGTAACATAAGACATGCAAGTTGAATTAAAGCAATTAGTAGGACTTATATTTTAACAACCATGTCAAAGAACACTGATTAATGGAACAGTGTCACCCCAGAGGAGGATTCCTTGACACATACCAATAGGTCCCTTTCTGTTCAATATTTACATCACTTGAATGAATATGCAGAAGGCATGCTCAACCAGTTTGCTGATGACAAATTGAGGGACCCTGCAGAGAAGCAGGATGAAATAACTTTAAAATCATCCGTGGAACACCCGCACTGGGGAGCAACAGAGCATTCAGAAAACCACACAGCCCTTTCTGAATTCTCCACCAGCATCACTGCTCTTCTCTTCCTTTCTCTCCTCCTTGAGCCCTGCTTCTTTTCCATTATTTCGGGCTATAGCCTGCATCGTGGCCTATTAAACAAGCTGCCACTTGCAGACGGCTTGCTGTAATTCAGGAATATTGATGACGGTGACCCTCACGTCCCCTGCTGCCTTCTGAATACGGAACAGGCCCCCTATTGCCCAGGTAGTTAAAAATGAAACAGCTACGGCAAAATTTCTTTCTAAATCCCCACCTTCTCAGGAGACTTTTGAAATCACTCTATTATAGTTATATAATACATTCAATAATGTAATTAATACTGGTAAGCAGCGCTCTGTTCATCCTCTAACACATTCATATGTAATGCTCGGTCGACGTAAATGCATGGAGTGGCAATGTGCACATAGGAATCCTTGGTAGTACCCATTTAAAAACAGAAGATGACTCACCAGCTTTCCAGTTCCTGTAAACACTGCTTGGTGCAAAACACTTGAGCCCTGTGTGTTTTCATTGTCTCTGACTTCTAACTGTTCCTACCTGATAGGGGCAGTTTATCCGCTTAAGCCCAAGAGCATCAGGTTGAGACTAAGGCCAGCATCTGGAAGACGAGTTGGTACATTTCTGGTGGACAGGTGGCTTTGGACTCAGGGATGTGCCCTCTGCTGGCACCAGGCCTGCTGCAGCTGCCTTCAGGGCATCCACAGTTGAAGCTGGAAGGCACATAAGTAACAAATTAAATGAATGAGAGACAGCAGTTAATGAGTTCCAAAAATTCTGCCCTTTCCCTAACAGAGACCAGCCTATATCATAGTGCTTTCTCCCCGCTACATCTGCCCTGTCCACCTGACCCCGAGTCCTGCACCATTAGGAAAATCACAACCTCAAATCTCCACGTGGACTGCAGAGAAATTTGTTAGAATTGGCTTTTCATTAGGTTTGACAATGACTTGAGGGGGCGGAGCATGTAGGATACCTTAAACAAACAGCATCACTTATCCATGTTTCTCTGCGCCTCAAGCAGTTCGCGGGTGACAGCACCTGGGAACGCTGCAGTTGAGCTCATTTTGAAAGAAAAAAGGAAGGAGGACACTGGAAAATGTTTCCTCCCGGACAGACACACTGATGAAAAGTTGTTTGGTGCACGTCCAGATTTCTGTCCCTGGCCGAATTTTTCATCTTGTTTCTCTTGGATGCGCCCCACTTCTCTGGGTTTACCACTGATCCATGCGCACGGCTCACTCTATTCCAAAACTGTAGGTTTTGTTTGAGAGGAGCAGACGTTGCACCTGGAAAAACTGCCTAGGGAAACAGCGGGATTGCTATATTAACTCCCTAAGTGCAGTTTCTATTCTTTACAGCTCGCTTGAGAGATTGTGCTAATCATCAAACACGTTTGCAGTGAGCAATTATAATTCCCAGACTTTTCCTTGCTTTGCTACAGAGGCGTTACTTTCTAATAGATGCCAAACAGCGATGCCGTGCATTCAACTGGGGAAGGGGTCTTAGGAGTTTTACAGCTACCTCAGTCACTCCTGTACTTTGCAATGTCGAGGAGGGAGTAAACGCCCTCATGTAAAATTCAAAAGAAGCATCTTCCATGGCAACAGCTGTTTCGGACGTTCTAGCGCATCTGTTTCATCTTTTCCTTTGTTTAAAAGCAGACCACAGCCTGCTCAATCTGCAGGTCAAAAGAGCACGAAGACCGTCAATAAAGAAAAATGTGATCACTGTAGATATGCTTTATTCTTCTGAGGAGTTACCTGCCATCTTATTCATCAGCTAACCATGACGGAATGAAGAAGCTGACTGTCACAGAGAGTTAGAAAATTTGAGCAAAATCAAGATGCTCTATCTTCATGACTACTGACATCAACTCAGTGACCAGAATAAATGTCAATGTAGTAATAGCTGCTAGAACTTACTGTCAGTATGCCATTGCAATCAAGACATGGACTTCTGGGCGGATTTCACAGCTTGAGTTTCCCAGGCAGCACCCTCTGAGACGGAGGGTTCCTTTGGGCATGCTCTTGGCATCAACACCTATGGAAGTGAGGAGTAGGTAGCAGAGAAATTGACCTGCGCTGCAATCCCAACCCCCCAACAGCCTCGGGTGATCCCACAGGAGCTCCAGAGCCAGACGGTGCTGGGAAGACCACCCGGGCCTTCGCACCCATGGCGCTCAGCCAGTGGCTGTGGGCTGCTCAGGGCAGGGAGTTTGACACAGTCCCCAAAAAGGGCTGCTAGCTGATGGCCTTCTTCCAACATCATTCCCAGCAGGTAAGAGAGCAATTCCTGTAATCCAGAAGAGGGAACTAACTGGGTGGCACCTTACATAGTCTACCAAGCAGATATGCATAAAATGTAACACTCCTGATCTTGTCAACAGAGACGCAGAAATTAAAGAATGTAACACCCAAACCAAGCCGAGTCCACCAATATAATACCAAACATGATTAAATATGTCTCAGCTGGGAATAAATACGGCTCAGAGTTACAGTATCTGCTCGCTCCTTAATATATCTGGAAAAAGAACAAATTTAAATATATTGAATTCTCATAAAAAATAAATGAAGTAACTACTTCTCAGAAGAAAAAGATATTAAAATAAAATTACTCAAAGCATATGGAAATGAAAATATTTCCCTGTGTCAATTTCTAAAGTAAACTCTTATGCAAAATTTATTTTAATTATCCAGCATCCACATGTGCTATAATTGTGCTTAACTTCATAAAAGCATCTTCTATAAATGTCTTTTGTTGATGCAAATGCCAGCTATATTAATTATCATTTTAGAGTCTGCCTCTGATTAAAGTGTATGTATTTAAAATACAGTTTGGATATACATTCTGTCTTGTCATGAATATTTATAGACAGCATTATTTAGCAATTATTTGTATCTTTATTTGACAGCAATAAAGTATAAACATTCAAAAACACTGAGAATATAGAGATTTCTTTTCTATAAAGAACATTTCATAAAATCTAAGCATAATATTTTGAATCACTACATGCTTGAATCAGTCATCATTTATGTGATATAAATAAGAACATACATATACACATATTATATTGAAAAGTCAATTGTATGTAATTAGTGTGTAAATTGCTTTGAAAAAGAAAAAAAAGACATGAAGAAAATGTGTGACTCTCTTTTGTAAGCTCCAGGAGTCCAGAGTAGGGTCTGCATCTCTTCTGCTCACCACTAAGTCTCTGGGTCTTAACAAAGCATCTGGCACATAGCAGGCTCTCAGTATAGATTTGGTAAATGTTGAAAAGATTATAAATCTCGGTTTCTAAAAAAGGTAAGTTGGTTTTTCTTTGCAAATATGAAGGAAGCTGGTTATTGACTGCTTCCAAATTTAGATTAAAAGGTGAAAAACACACTTTTTTTTTTTTTTTTTTTTGCGGTATGCAGGCCTCTCACCGTCGTGGCCTCTCCCACTGCAGAGCACAGGCTCCGGACACGCAGGCTCATGGCTCACTGGCCCAGCCGCTCCTCGGCATGTGGGATCTTCCCGGACCGGGGCACGAACCCGTGTCCCCTGCATCGGCAGGCAGACTCTCAACCACTGTGACACCAGGGAAGCCCGAAATGAACACTTTTAAGTGACAAGTTTAAACTTACATATTCAGGTTGGTGTAGTCTTTTTTTTTTTTTTTTTTTTTTTTTTCTGTATTACTTCACAGACTGGGACAGATCCTTCTCTCCCTTAAATACAAAAGATTTACTTCCATTGCAAGAATATCAAAATGCAGTCTAGTTCCAACTTTAATACCATGTTACCCAGTGAACATCTAGACAGCAAGGGCTCAATGTTTTAGAGAAAGAGTTTTGAAAATGTTGTCAGCAAGCTGAACAAAAACAATATCTAGAAGTTTTACGTGTTTGCTCTAGACCTGTTCATTCTCAACCTTCCCAGAATGTTTTTAGAACACAAATGAATCTCTCCAAAAAAAGTAGGAAAAATTTAAAGGAAAAAATATAAAATGTATATGTAAACAGAGTTGCCGAAGTCCAGCCATGTTCTGACAAATCACCAAGATAAACACAGAACGCACATGACCCTAAAAAGTTTCAAATGAGTATGTTTTGCCAATCTGGAAGTACCAAAATCCAACCACCCCCAGGACCTCAGTACTATAGTTACTCTACTCTTCTCTAGAAATAGAAACATAGCCACTCTGTATTTATGTTCTATTAGTGGCTGAGTTTTGGAAGTCATGCCAAGAGGATTCCAGAAATGAAAGAAAAAAAAAAGATTTTGTATGAATCATCTGTTATAATCCTCCATAAATCTACATCATTACCAAAATATGACCAAAATTGCTATATAAATACCTAGGAATTGGAACAGAAGAGAAGAATGGAGTATTATGTCAGAATTCAATCAGCTTTTATATGGTAGGAAAGCCACATTCATCTGGAAGTCCATGCAAAATGAAAAGAGTTTTTGTTTTTCTGTTTGTTTGTTTGTTTAATGGTATGCAGACGAGCATAAGGCTGATTTAGGAAGAGATCCATGGCACAGGTTTGCAACCTGTATTGTGACCACAGCAGTGTGTGGAGATGTGCTTCTTCTTTCCCTCAACCTACATCTCAAGGCTCAATATAAAATGGTCAGTACTTTAAGAATATAGGAAGGCAAGAATAAGATTCATTTCCATTATAATCCTCAAAAGAAGAATTGCATTAATTTTTAATAGATGCTCGTCTAATTTTCCTCTAGAAAATTTTCAGCCAAATTGTATACTCATTACTATAGTTTTGGATACAAATAAATATCTCATTTCCTTGAGTTTGAAAGTGCTTAAAAGTCACTCGGAAAAACACAGTTTGATATTTTTTCTGATATTTTACTTCTAATTTTATTAGTTTCAAAGATTTTACTGGAAAAAAAAAGCCTTTTAGAAAAAACGACTCTAGATATTTGGATAGTGATATTTTATATCATACCCATTAAGCTGTTACCCAGGACCTAGGTCATCTACTAAAAAACTAATACTGCACGAACACACCTATCACAGCACTGAACTACTAGGAGCCCAGGTAATGCTACATCAGAATGTAAGCAATTCCTGCTAGTAGCATGGATTAAAACCAACACATAGGGGCCTAAGTGGGAAAGAAAGTTATTTCTTTCACTGATCACCTAAAAGGTGTCACTCTGAAACAATTTTCTGAGGGACAAGCATTTAAACACAATTCACTAGCTCAATCCTACAACCAGAACATTTAGATAAGATGTGATAGGACAACATATAAAGGATGGTTTTCCAATAGCTAAGATTGAATAAGATTGAAAATCCTAGTCCAGACAAAACGTGCTGAGCACTGTATATACATGTGTAAATGCTGCCATGAACTCAATTTTAAGGATGGTAAAATCAAGACTTAATAATTGCTCATGAGCCCACTGCTTGTAGAAGGTCGCCCCAACCTACTCTCAGGCTATCTGACCCCAGAGCCTACGTTCTGAAACAGTGGTTATGTTTCACTGAAAGAGAAACATACATACATGCATAGGGTCACTCTTTTTTTTTTGCGGTACGCGGGTCTCTCACTGTTGTGGCCTCTCCCGTTGCGGAGCACAGGCTCTGGACGCACAGGCTCAGCGGCCATGGCTCATGGGCCCAGCCGCTCCGCGGCATGTGGGATCCTCCCCGACCGGGGCACGAACCCGTGGTCCCCTGCATCGGCAGGCGGACTCCCAACCACTGCACCACTAGGGAAGCCCAGGTCACTCAGTTTTATTCAGTGGTATTTACATTATTCTGGGATTTTAAAAAGTAACAGATCAATCTGTCTTTTCATTGGCACATGCAATTTTTTAGAAAGAAGACACTACGAATATGTGGAACAGTTAAATAATTTGAAGTACTGTATGATTAATGTCCTTGCTAAGTATTATAGCCCAAGAACTACATAGAGGTCGGAAAACAAGGCAATAATATGAACTGGAATAGTTATGAAAAGGCTCCACAGAGACAGTGAACTTGAACTGGATCCTGATATTGAGTGAAAATTGGACAGTCCTATTTGAGAAGGGAGGATATTCTCACTTGGAAAAAAATTACCCAAGTTGCTTTCAGCAAGATAAATAAAATTACAGGAACCACCTTTGCATAAAACACAAAGACCACATAAATTTGCATAACAACACACCACTATTTTGAATAACACTATTGTTTTAAGTATTTATTTATTTATTTCGGCTGCTCCAGGTCTTAGTTGTGGCACATGGGATCTTCGTCATGGTGTGTGGACTCTTAGTTGAGGCATGCAGACTCTTAGTTGCGGCATGCATGCGGGATCTAATTCCCTGACCAGGGGTTGAACCCGGGCCCCCCTGCGTTGGGAGCGTGGAGTCTTACCCACTGGACCACCAGGGAAATCCCTGAATGACACTATTAACTAAGTTAAATAATAATATATTGAATACTGTATGATTCCATGTTGATGTGCTTCAATAACAGGCAAATCAAATCTACTAGAATAGATGTCAGATTAGATGACTACCTTTAAGAAGAGGGCATTGACTGGGAATGGGTACAAGGAAACCTCTGGGGTGCTGGAAATGTTCTATGTCTTGATTTGGTGGTGATTTCAGATGCACATAAAAATTCATGGGGCTTTGCACATAAGATCTGTGCATGTACAAACTTACTATTTGTGAGTTACACCTCATTATATAAATGAGTAAGGGTAGTATCTATAGTAGGCTACAGGGTTAATTAGAATAACGTCTATTTAGCATTAGAAAAATCTTTCAAGATTACCTATCTCATCTCTGTCCTTCACAGATGAGGGAACCAGTACCAGACAGATTCAGAGACTTGCCCTGAGTCACCAGGACATTCAGGGGCTGCGATGGTACCTATTGTACCATCAAGAATGGAAAGCTTTTCCATTCTTTGCTAATGCCTCCAAAATGTATTACATGTGCCACGTATTCCTAAAGAGAAGATCCAGATGTACCATTGAATTCTTAGTAATATTTATTTACTATTTTCCATATTATTTCTCAAATTGGTCACATTTATTTTTCCCCATTATCCTTGACTTCTCTAAACTGGATTATTCAAATCTTTTCTTTATTCTTCCTCTTAACTTTCATACCTATAATCAATCTAACATATTTTCCCAGAAGGTGCTGTTTTACACATACAATTCTAATTTTATCCATTTCATAAAAATACAATAACTCTACCTGTTCTCAGACTTCAAAGAAATTTCCAAGGAAGACCCTTTGCTTGGAATCCTTCTATATTTCTCATATCACCACTTTTTTTAGATTTTTTAAAAAAAATTTTTATAGGAGTATAGTAGCTTTAAAATGTTGTGTTAGTTTCTACTGTACAGCAAAGTGAATCAGCTATACATATACACATATTCCCCTCTTTCTTGGATTTCCTTCCCATCTAGGTCACCACAGAGCATTGAGTAGAGCTCCCCGTGCTGTACAGTATGTTCTCGTAAGTTATCTATTTTATACATAGCATCAATAGTGTATATGTGTCAATCTCCATCATCCAATTCATCCCACCTCCCCTTTCCCCCTTGGTACCCATATGTTTGTTCTCTACATCTGTGTCTCTATTTCTGCTTTGCAAATAAGATCATCTATACCATTGCTTTAGATTCCACATGTATGCATTAATATACAATATTTGTTTTTCTCTTTCTGACTTACGTCACTCTGTATGACAGTCTCTATGTCCATCCATATCTCTACAAACGACCCAACTTCGTTCCTTTTTTATGGCTGAGTAATATTCCATTATATACACGTACCACATCTTCTTTATCCATTCATCTGTTAATGGACATTTAGGTTGCTTCCATGTCCTGGCTATTGTAAATAGTGCTGCAATGAACAGTGCGGTGCATGTATCTTTTTGAATTACGCTTTTCTCAGGGTATATGCCCAGTAGTGGGATTGCTGGGTCGTATGGTAGTTCTATTTTTAGTTTTTTGAGGAACCTCCATACTGTTCTCCACAGTGGGTGTATCAACTTACATTCCCACCAACAGTGCAAGAGGGTTCCCTTTTTTCCACAACCTCTCCAGCACTTATTGTTTGTAGATTTTTTGATGATGGCTATTTTGACTGGTGTGAGGTAACACCTCACTGTAGTTTTGATTTGCATTTCTCTAATGATTAGTGATGTCGAGCATCCTTTCATGTAGTTGGTGGCAATCTGTATATCTTCTTTGGAGAAATGTCTATTTAGGTCTTCTGCCCATTTTTGGATTGGGTTGGTTTGTTTTTTGATATTGAGCTGCATGAGCTACTTGTATATTTTGGAGATTAATCCTTTGTCAGTTGCTTCATTTGCAAATATTTTCTCCCATTCTGAAGGTTGTCATTTAGTCTTGTTTATGGTTTCCTTTGCTGTGCAAAAGCTTTTAAGTTTCATTAGGTCCCATTTGTTTATTTTTGCTTTTATTTCCATTTCTCTAGGAGGTGGGTCAAAAAGAATCTTGCTGTGATTTATGTCATATACTGTCTGCTTATGTTTTCCTCTAAGAGTTGTATAGTGTCCAGTCTTACATTTAGGTCTTTAATCCATTTTGAGTTTATTTTTGTGTATGGTGTTAGGGAGTGTTCTAATTTCATTCTTTTACGTGTAGCTGTCCAGTTTTCCCAGCACCACTTATTGAAGAGGCTGTCTCTTCTCCATTGTATATTCTTGCCTCCTTTATCAAAGATAAGGTGAGCATATGTGCATGGGTTTATCTCTGGGCTTTCTATCCTGTTCCATTGATCTATTTTTCTGTTTTTGTGCTAGTACCATACTGTCTTGATTACTGTAGCTTTGTAATATAGTCTGAAGTCAGGGAGCCTGATTCCTCCAGCTCCGTTTTTTGTTCTCAAGATTGCTTTGGCTATTCGGGGTCTTTTGTGTTTCCATACAAATTGTGAAATTATTTGTTCTAGGTCTGTGAAAAATGCCATTGGTAGTTTGATAGGGATTGCATTGAATCTGTAGATTGCTTTGGGTAGCATAGTCATTTTCACAATGTTGATCTTCCAATACAAGAAGATGGTATATCTCTCCATCTGTTTGTATCATCTTTAATTTCTTCCATCAGTGTCTTATAGTTTTCTGCATATAGGTCTTTTGTCTCCTTAGGTAAGTTTATTCCTAGATACTTTATTCTTTATGTTGCAATGGTAAATGGGACTGTTTCCTTAATTTCTCTTTCAGATTTTTCATCATTAGTGTATAGGAATACAAGAGACTTCTGTGCATCAATTTTGTATCCTGCTGCTTCACCAAATTCACTGATTAGCTCTAGTAGTTTTCTGATAGCATCTTCAGGATTCTCTGTGTATAGTATCATGTCATCTGCAAGCAGTGACAGTTTTACTTCTTCTTTTCCAGTTTGGATTCCTTTTATTTCTTTTTCTTCTCTGATTGCTGGTCTAAAACTTCCAAAACTATGTTGAATAATAGTGGTGAGAGTGGGCAACCTTGTCTTGTTCCTGATCTTCGTGGAAATGATTTCAGTTTTTCACCATCGAGAACGATGTTGGCTGTGGGTTTGTCATATATGGCCTTTATTACGTTGACATAAGTTCCCACTATGCCTGCTTTCTGGAGGGTTTTTATCATAAATGGGTGTTGAATTTTGTTGAAAGCTTTCTCTGCATCTATTGAGATGATCATATGTTTTTTCTCCTTCAATTTGTTACTATGGTGTATCACATTGATTGATCTGCGTATATTGAAGAATCCTTGCATTCCTGGAATAAACCCCACTTGATCATGGTGTATGATCCTTTCAATGTGCTGTTGGATTCTGTTTGCTAGTATTTTGTTGAGGATTTTTGCATGTATGTTCATCAGTGATATTGGCCTGTAGTTTTCTTTCTTTGTGATGTCTTTGTCTAGTTTTGGTATCAGGGTGATGGTGGCCTCGTAGAATGAGTTTGGGAGTGTTCCTCCCTCTGCTATATTTTGGATGAGTTTGAGAAGGATAGGTGTTAGCTCTTCTCTAAATGTTTGATAGAATTTGCCTGTCATATCACTATTTTTTAGTAGTTATAATCTTTGCTCTTTCACTCTAAAGATAGAGAAGGAGGTGATGTAGGTAGCAATATGGATGACTTTTCTTTAGGTAGGGGTGCGCTCTCCAGTCCTTTCACCTAATCGACTTGCCACTGGTCTTTTCCCAAAAAGCTGTTCACATCGGTATTCCCCACTCTACCCCCAACAAACACCCTCTCCCTATTCTCAACGACTTCTGAGACCTTGACAATGAAACCTGCCAATGAGAAAACTGCTAGGTGTTTTTTCTTTGGTTGTTTTTCCATTCAAATAGCTCTCAATTCAAAACTTCATTCTCTAAGTTCTACACATTATGCACAAGTGTATTTTTTACGAGGGTCTTGATTCTATCTAGATATGTAAGGTTAACTGCAAATCTTTAGATAAATCCACATGCCATGATACAAGTGAATTACTTCAAAACAAACCTTTGGAATATTCATAAACAAGTATAAAATGCTCCAAGTACATATATTCCCGAGATAACTAGACGGATGCGTGGGTACACTTGTGGTCACGTTCACAGATGACTACAATCTCAGTTTCTGTTTTTAACACAGTCTGTTATTTTACCTGTAGTTGGAGACACCATAATCTGGTAAAAGACATTTCAGTAATCTTCAGAAGGATAGTTTATGGTCAAAAGCAGCAGGTTCTAGACTATTGCTACCCACTGCAAACCTTTCCCTGGGCCAATTTGGTTCATATTCCTTCGTGTTGACGTAAGTATGACAATTCAGATAAAAGCAAATTCAGAGACCTCTTAATGGTCCTTGCCAGATTCCTGCCATCTGCCCCTTGTGATCTACTTTCTACCAGACCCACCCTGCTCTTTGTCTCACAAGGTTGACTTGAATGGACCTTATCAAAGAGCTCCCTTGCCCTCTGCCTTCCAGACGGGTTTACCAATGGGAACACCAGTAAGATACTGGAGATGTAAGAAGAATGACGTCTGAGCACTTTTCCCCCAGCCCTGTCAGAGGAAGATCACCCCAGCTTGCTGCATACCTTGGATGAAGATCACTTTCCTAAGTTGCCCTTTCCACACAGTCTGCTGTGTCTCTAGATTCTACCAACATGCCTTGCCCAGACTCCTTCAGGCCCAGGAAGCATTACAAAGTCTCCACCAGTCCTGGGTCCTCGACTATCCATATATTTCCTCGTATCCTACCCACATTTTATTTTTTTAATTTATTTATTTGGCCCTGCAGTCCAGCTTGCCCTGCAGATAGACCTAGTTAGATGTGTACTGCAAAAACTGCACATACAAAAAATAAATGACAATAATAATAACAGTAATAATAATAGAGTGCAGTGAAGTAGGATACAGGTTGGAAGAGACAGATTCAATAAAACTGTAAATTCAGTAAATTCAGTAAAACTGTCAGATTTCAGTGGATGTGGGTGCTGAGGGAAGGAAGGACTGACTCACAAATGACTCCCGTTTCTCAGGATCTTAGTTCCCTGACCAGGGCTTGACCCACGCCCTCAGCAGTATATGTATAACTGAATCACTTTGCTGTACACCTGGGAAACTAACTATACTCCAATATAAAGTAAAAATTAAAAAAAAAAAAGAACATGAAGTGACAGACTCTTAAAAAATAACCTCTTTATTATCCTTTCTTGAAATTACCCAATTTGAGTGCGAGTGCGTTATCTTCTTTGTGTAGGAACCCTGACTGATCATTGAGTTCCATTTAGTGAGTAAAAGTCACTTTGGACATTTGGCCATCTTGAGAAGAAACATTTATTTGCTCCTTCTCCCTCCTTCCCACGCTCCAAGCAAGCAGAGTAAGTAGCTTGTTAAGTGAGTACCTAGCTGTTGCATCAACCAGGCTGTCAATCCCAACCCTATGCCCCAAATCTCTGGATAGTAACCACCAAATACAAATTGGAGTGTTTTATCTGTACCCAATAAAGTGACTAACATACTACAAGCTTGTCTGTAAATCTGTTTTAGGGGAAATTACTTGAAACCATAAACCCCTGAAATTAAGTACCAATATGCTAGTTATTCAATCTTCCCTATGTAGCAGGATTTATGGACTAACTCATGACAGTGATGATTAGTGAGAAAGTGAAAATCGACCCTGCTGGTAATTAAACTGTGATGTTTCTAACAGAATATCAACAATGTTTCCATTTAGACTCGGACAAGGTCAACAGAGATCCATTAGCTTCCTGACATGGCTGGAGCGTCAAGTATGGAGAGTGAGTGTCCAGTCTGTGCCAGATCATGAAAGGCTTTGTGTGTTACCTTAAGGGTTTGGACTTTATCCCATGGCTGGGAGAAAACTGATCAGATTTACATTTCAGACCCAGTACTCTGGTGACTACGTAGAAGACAGACCTAGTTAGATGTGTACTGCAAAAACTGCACATACAAAAAATAAATGACAATAATAATAACAGTAATAATAATACAATGCAGTGAATTAGGATATAGATTGGAAGAGACAGATTCAAGAAATAGTAAAATTGTCAGATTTCAGTGGATGTGGGTGCTGAGGAAAGGAAGGACTGACTCACAGACAAACCCTGTTTCTCAGCCAGGTAATAGGTGGACAGTAATAAGACAGAGAATCTACCAGCAACAGGGAGAGCAGCTGGCTGAGCTGGTCCCACAAAGGTTTTACTTTGACGTGAACTGAGAGTGGGCAGCCCACAAAACTCACAAGCAAATATCCAACAGACAGTTGGAACTCAGAATAGGAGCGTCAGATGAAATGTCTGAAAGGGAGAGATATAAGTGGTAATAAGATCCCAAGCATAACTGTATGACCCAGAAGTTCTACTCCTGGGTGTATGTCCAGAAAAAACAGAGGCACTAATTCAAAAAACTACATGCACCCCAATGTCCACAGCAGCATTATTTGCAATAGTCAAGATACGGAAGCAACCTAAGTGCCCACCAACAGATGAATGGATAAAGAAGCTGTGGTGTATATATCCAATGGAATACTACTCAGCCATGAAAAAGAATGAAATTTTGCCATTTGCAGCAACATGGATGGACTCGGAGGACATTATACTAAGTGAAATAAGTCAGACAGAGAAAGACAAATTGTGTATGATATCACTTATACATGGAATCTAAAAAATACGACAAGCTAGTGAATATAACAAAAAAGAAGCAGACTCACAGATATAGAGAACAAACTAGTGATTACCAGTGCGGAGGTGGGGCAATATAGGGGAGAGAGAAGTACAAACTATTGGGTGTTAAGATAGGCTCAAACATGTATTGTACAACACAGGGAATACAGCCTAAATTTTCTAGTAACTGAAAAGTGACCTTTAAAGTTGTATAAAAATAAAAATAAATTTTAAAATTAAATAAATAAATTGATTAAAAGATCCCAAGCGTAGATGAGATCACTCCAGTGTGTGCAGTGAGAATAGCACTGGTGTGAGGGGAGGAACCCTGGAAACCCCAGTGTCTGAGGTACAAGGACCAGAACAGGCTTGTAAAGGAGATGGAGCCCTAAGACCCAGAGAGGTTTGAAGAGAACCAGGAAAGAACTTCTCTCTACTTTTCCAGTCACCAGTCTGCCCTTTATTCCCCCTCACTCACTGTCCAGAAATTTATGGGACATTGGCTCAGCATAATGGCAAAGGTCGTCAATATCTTTGTGCCCTGAAATTTTCTCATGACCTGCAAATTAAGTTTCCCTCCATTGGACAAAGTACAGTCCTCTGCTCAAAGAGTAGCTGGGTCAACCAATTGGGAGAACTGCCCAACGATTTCTATATAGATGGATCCTAACCAGTGCGAAGATAAGTAATGTCATTTACATTCCAGTATTCAGGCACTACGGCTAATCCACCTTCTAACATTCTCATACTTAGTTGTCAAACCCAGCTTTCCCTTTAGTATCCCTTTAAAACTAAGTAGGGGGACTTCCCTGGTGACACAGTGGTTAAGAATCCGCCTGCCAATGCAGGGGACGTGGGTTCGACCCCTGGTCTGGGAAGATCCCACATGCCATGGAGCAACTAAGTCCGTGCACCACAACGACTGAGCCTGTGCTCTAGAGACCGCGAGCCACAACTACTGAGCCCATGTGCCACAACTACTGAAGCCCACACGCCTAGAGCCCGTGCTCCACAACAAGAGAAGCCACCGCAATGAGAAGCCCATGCACTGCAACGAAGAGTAGCCCCCGTTCACCGCAACTAGAGAAAGCCCACGCACAGCAGCGAAGACCCAACGCAGCCAAAAATAAATAAAATAAATTTATTTTTTAAAAAAACACACAAAAAACTACGTAGGGATCAATTCTGCAGAAGACCCATGTATTCTGGAAGGACTTAGAATCTGCCTTCCTCCCCAGCCATCATCAAATTAGTTCCTTGTTATATTGAGTCATGGAAGAAATAAATCAGAAGCCTGGAGAAGTCAATTTAGAAAGGGAGAAGTAGGGCAGCTCTAGAATGATTTTGACCACAACAGATGTCAATAATATAAGTTAAAACAATACTGCCATTGAACCAGGTAACTTATACATGACAGAGAGCTACTCTATATTGAGTGCTTTCTCTAAGACAGGCATTATTCCTGATGTTTTACCCATATTTTCTGGCTTAATAATCCAAAGAATGCTTTGAGTAGGAAATTGTATAATCCCATTTGTAAAAATAAGACAACCAGGGGTAAATAAGTAGCCGAGAGTCACATACCTAAGGAGCAAAAGAACATGGATTTGAACCAATGGTTTGTCCGGCACTAAAACCCATGCCCTTAACCACCAAGCTACACTGCTCTCTCCCCTTTTCCACCCCACGGGCCTCAATGCCAGGAGAAGGTTGAAGATTGAGACAAAGAACACAGGTCCCAACACTAGAGCTCTCAAGAGGAACCTTTGCTTTAGTCTTGCACAAGCCCAGGAAATAATTACAAAGCACCAGAAGGGTATATGGGGAAGCCTGCTGTCTAGTTTTATTTTTTGTGTTGCTGGAACAGATATACTCACCTCTACATCTCTACCATAGCTCTGTGGTACAACTTATTAAAAGGCAGACATTTTTTTAAATGGATGTAAAAACTTTAAATAGATGATGAATTGTCAAGTTAAATCAACAAATGACTATTGCATCAAGAAGAAAATCTGGGACTTCCCTGGGGGTGCAGTGGTTAAGAATCTGCCTGCCAATGTAGGGGACATGGGTTCTATCGCTGGTCCAGGAAAATCCCACATGCTGCGGAGCAACTAAGCCCATGTGCACCAGAACTACTGAAGCCCGCGTGCCTAGAGCCCGTGCTCTGCAGCAAGAGAAGCCACCACAATGAGAAGCCAGCACACCGCAACGAAGAGCGGCCCCTGCTCGCGGCAACTAGAGAGAGCCCACGCGCAGCAACGAAGACCCAATGCAGCCAAAATATAAATAAATAAAATATATTTATTTCAAAAAAAAGGAAACCTGGATTTATGTTAGACTTAATGGAGACAAGGAAATTTCAACTTTAAGCTTCAGTATGATGATGATGGAAAAAATGTAATAATGTGAACTATACACAAAGGAGGTGTTTAATGAAGAGTTATCAGAAGAGTAAAGAGGAAAAATTGCCATGGACATAGAAAAGGTGATTTTTTAAAGCAACTCATCATGAGACTTGGACAAACAAATGATGAAAGAAAAAGAAACCAACACACTTGTTGCCCCACCAGACCAAACAGAGAATAAATTAATCCATTTGGAGACTAAAGTTCCAGCTTTCATTGTGAGCCCTGTGCTTTCAGTGTCTTTGTCCAAACTACAAGCCTTTGCAAGACAAACAGAGACCTTGCATAGAAAAAACAATCATACTTTTATACTCCAGGAAGATCCTTCGAGTGAGAAAACAGGCTATACCATCATTACCCTGGAGAGACTTCTGTTCTCATAAAACTCGAAGATGCCATTTTACAGCCTAAAATCCAAGCACTCATGGGAAGAGAAGTGTTTTTAAAGGAACACATCAGCAGTCTGTTGTTTTCCTCTTGCATGCTGACCTTCTTGGGTTTAAGATGACCATTTTCCGAGAATAGAAAATTTGGGCTAAATGAGAAATACTCTTTAAAATTGCTTTATTGCTATGTGGGTTTTTCTTTGTAATTATGGTTAAGTTATTCCATAAAATTTACGGCTACGATAGTCCTGTAATGGCAATACAGTCCAACCAATTTTTTATTCACTGGAGAAGTTGGTAAATGGGACACAGAATCTAAAACTTCTTGTGCTGAAGACACTGGTTAGGTTTTCCAGAAGCTTTTGGTTGGGTTTTCCATAGAAATTGGCCTAAAGGCAAAGCTGAATTTGAGGTGTCCTAGAAATAGCATGAGAAAATGCCTTTCTAGACTTATTTCCATCTTAAATAATGAGCAGAACCGTGTGTTGAAAGGGAACCGTTTGCGTTGGACTCAAGTAGTGAAGGAGGGAAAATGGAAAAAAAAAGAAATGACCAGAACAAAAGTAGGCAGAGTGCCTGGAAATAAATATGAATATATATATAATATTTTTAAAACTTTAAAACTATAGACTTGGAAAGTACAGAGCTCCCAAACTCTGAAAACAGGTATAATTTTGCCTCTCTAGGTGATATTGCAGAAAGCATGGTTCATTGCTACTTAATTTGAATCTAAATTGTAATATATTAGCATATTAAGCATTCTAAAATTCTTCTTAGTTCATTAAGGAGTTCATTCTTCATGAAGAATAAATTTGCCTGCATAGCTGTACCCTACTATAGTCTCCTGATTTCCCTCTGTCCTCCTTATTGAAAGCAAGTAAAAGAGTGGGTTTAATAAAGTGTCCAGCTGAAGTTATTTAGTTAACATTAAATAAGTATTAATTCACTTCCATCCTTTAAATTTCTTTCCCTTCAGCCTCCGAAGTTCAAGTCCGTAGCTGGCAATAAAGAGAGTGCCATAATAACTGAGCAGGTGACGCCAGGCCAAATACCACCGTGTCTAAAATAAGTAATAAAAATGTTATCCACACCCTCTCTGAAACTTGGATTCTGTCCTTTATTATATACTTAAGACTCTTTCAACTCATAGACAGTGTTTCATTCATGAACGAAGAGAAAATGAAAATGCCTGGCTCAGACATAAATATAGCACCTGCTGTAAATAATGGAAGAAATGCTATGTAGACCAGAGCTCCTCCTTCAGAAGGAAAGCACGATCAAATGCAGTAGTAGGATAATACCAAACAGGAAAGAAAGGATTCCAGAAAACTGGTACGAGGACAGAACTCCGTTTTGTTCTTTCTTATCATATCATATGGGTAAGCTTAGCTAACCTCTTTAATTCTCTGAGCTTCAGTGTCTAACATTATAAGATGAGAATAATAGTACCTATTGGTCAAGGTTGTGGGGAAGTGTAAATAACATCATGGATGGGGAATCACTACATTTACAGATCCAAGTGGGGTCCTGCACCAGCAGTTTCGGCAACATCTTGTTAGAAATGCAGATTCTCAGGCCCCACCCCAGACTTATTGAATCAGAAACACTGGGGGTGGAACTGAGCAGTCTGTGTTTGAAAAAGTCCTCCAGGTGTAAAAACCACTGCTTTTTTTTTTTTTAATAAATATGATCCTGTTTTTTCCATCACAGTGAATTCATATGTGGAACATATCCCCATGGGTATCCATATAATTTAGTTATAAAACTATTCAAATATGTGAAGATTTACATCATTTTATAAATGGGAGAACTAAAATGTTCAAGTGAGTTACCCAAGTTTACACAACTTTTTAAAAATAGATCATACTATAAAATTACACACACACACACATACACACACATATGTAATTTTAGCATTGCCTTGCTTTGTAAATTTAGAGCTTCAGGCTCAAAAGAAGTAAAAAATTCTTCAATGTACTAGGTTGAAAAACTTTGGGCCATTGTCATAGCCTGCTCGGCAGCAGGATCTCTAAGCTCACGGGTGTCATCTGGAAGATGTAGGCATTTCTAGTTGACATTTTGTTTTGCTGGAGTTTCCAAATTCTAGATTCCTTCCTCTTTCAACTGTCCCCCTTCCCCTTTGATATGATTTTTTTTCTTGTTCTCAGTGATCTCTGTGTTTTACTTCCTAAACTCTATCTGCATGTCCTATAAAAAGAAACTAGAGAACCACACTAAAGGTGTCACCTTTTAATCCAGGTTGAATAGTATTGAAAAGAAAGCTTCAGGTAAACTAAGTAACACCTGCACCACTCAGTACCGTAGGTTTATCAAACTAAGTTCTCACTCAGAAAAGATTTATTCACTGAATATTGAATAGGTAAGTTATTTCCATATACTGACCTTTGCCACCTACTTTTTCTCATTCTTTTTCAAAAACTATATA
The DNA here is from genome assembly GCF_005190385.1 of Monodon monoceros. Classification (NCBI taxonomy): domain Eukaryota; kingdom Metazoa; phylum Chordata; class Mammalia; order Artiodactyla; family Monodontidae; genus Monodon; species Monodon monoceros. Next base: position 14,638,091 of record NW_021703771.1, on the reverse strand, counting down.
ACAGATGTTAATGTAATTTAGCAATTATAACATAGACTTGAAAATAGTCATCTGAGTTTTAAATACAAGTATTGAAATTACATAGAGTGAATTCTATTTCCCAAATTGGGGAAGGAGCAGGAAGAATGTGAATAGTAAGGGGAAAAATCAGAATCTGGATTCACTGTCAAGTTTATGCTTTATTGTCTAATGTCATAACAGAAAGAACCACCAAATCCCTATAGAAACAAGTGAAGAAGAAAGTGAGAAAATAGGTGAATTGAGAATCACTCAGGGTTTCTCGACCTCAGCACCATTGACATTTTGAGTCAGATAATTATTTGTTGCAGGGGTTATTCTGTGCATTGTAGGATGTTTAGTAGCACCCCTGATGCCACTAGCATCCTCTTTAGTTGTGAGAACCAGAAATGTCTCCAGACATTGCCAAATGCCCCCTCAGGGAACAAAACTGCCCCCAATTGAGGACCACCCTGTTATAGTAAATGATTTTTTCTTCTCTTATAAAATAAAGGTCAAGAAGTTAGAGAAAGTTTACAAAAAGGTAACACAGAAAACATACCACACATTTTTGCCTTTCTTCTATTCAACATAAAACGCAGATTTTATGAACTGCATAAAGAACAGACAGTTGAACATAAATCTGTTATTTGCTTCAAGGGACTACTTGTAACCCAAGTGGATGAAAAATGTGGTTTTAGTGCTTTTTCTATAATCAGTATCTCAGAAGCACAGCTGAGGAATGTCTTAACCATATCTTTCTATTTTCTGTATTCTGATGCTTTGACGTTTGGGACCTTACTGACCCTAGAGGGACTGTCCCATCCAGGGTTGGCCAATTCCTAGAGATAGTAGACAAGTCGCCCATGAGTGTGATTTTCAAATACAAACCAATCCAGAGCTCACACTTACACAATCTCTTTTATTGGGTTTTTGCACTGTGGGCCATTATCCATCTTCCCTAATCACCAGGGTCAGGTACCAAACACCTAGGACAGCCCCTATATAGCAGAGCCTGCTGAAATTGGTCAGACTAGCCAACCCTAAGCCTGCTTACTGTGCCTTGCCCATTCTTCCCACAGAAACCACAATAAAGGTTCTTGCCCACAGTTTCTCCCCCTCCTGCTGCCTTGTAGCCAGCCCAGTACTTCCCTGAGTGGGTCCCACTGGGGTGGCATGCCTGCTCCTCTTGGGAACTGTGAGTAAACAGCTATCGTTCCATAGGAGTCATCTCCTGATCTATTGGTCTTACTATATCTCAGATTTTCTATTAATAGACTCTATTGTTGAAACAAGGATCATAAGCCACAAGAAGATGGTGTCAATCACTGGTTTTGACAGGTGCAAAGCAGCAAGACTAATCTGACACCCAAACAGAAATGACACTTTTAAAAAAGTATCTTGTTCCTTTCTGCTCTCTCCACGTTTTAACTGATTCTTAAATTTTTAGTTTGATCCTCCTTACTTGCTAGCATTGTATTTTAACAGCTTAGCTTCAAGGGTGTTTCTGGGAAGAGGCTGTTAGGGTGGATACAGGAAAGTGAATGAGCTTTGGGTAAAAATAAATCTAGCTTTGAATCCAAAGTTTATAGGGTGTCTTTGGATCTTCTGTTTTCACCCACCTGTTTCTGTTTTCCTATTTGTACGAAGAAAATAATACTAAAATAATAATTATGATATAGTATTATTTTAAGGATTTTATGAAGTAGTATTCAATGTTTATTCATTTAATAAAATGTTATCTTTTGGGTACCAGGCACTGCCCTGCTCTTTTGTGATGTACAGGATCATATCAGGGAGATGAAAGTAAATAAGCAAATGAATAAATAAATGAGAATTTCAAATGGAGAATACATAACAGGGCAAAGTGTCACAGAGGTATGGGCCTGATTGGGATGTGCTTTAGATATGGTGTCAGGTAGACCTCTCTGAGGCCATTGACAGGCCACCTGACCCCAAACAAATTCCTTCTCCTTTCTAAGTTTCAATTTGATAGTTGTAAAATGAAACAAACTTAGAGAATTGTTGTTAGCACACAACAATCGTATTTATCACAAAATAAAGTATTAGCTATTGTGATGGCAATATTAAAGTTTATATCATTCCCCATGCAGAATTTGGGGTTTATCTTTCTCAGCAACTTCTTTTGTAGATTTCATAAAGTCCTAATCTGAAGAACTCCTCTCTGGACTGAACCAAGAATTCTATCTTTAATTCTATCTTTAGCAAGACATGTCTGATAGGATGTGCTAGATGCCACAGCAACATTTTACCACAATGACACCTTGAGGACAGGACAGGAAGTAGTGTTTGCAACTCATTTCCTAAGCAGCACTTTAAAAAGCACGGGTTGAATGAACAAAGAAGGAAGTACTGATGGGGAGTTTGTCATCTCTGTTTTCTGTTAAGACCCACCTCCATCCCTTTCCAAATTTCTCTTTCTCTCTTACTTATTTCACTTTGCTAGTTCTTGCAGGTGAAAATAGTCTCTATCCTTAAGTAGATTAAATAACTCTCTTAAATTTAAAAAATAGTAACAAAAGACTTATTAGTTAAGGGTTTCCAGATACTTCCAGCTAAGGTACTATGTAATCAAAATAGGAAAAAGAAATTTAGACAGTGTTGAAATTATTAAATAGATATATGTTTGGGGTAGGCGATTAAATTTTTAATATCATCCTTATGAAAGAAAGAAGAGTAGTCCTCTAGGTAAACCATTCTATGCATCTGTATATAGGATGACAGGCACTCTAGAAAATCCCTAATTTTAAAAATAATAACTTGGAAATTAATAATACTGAACACATATAACTTACCAAGTAACAGGAAGTCTTCCAATACTTTACATTAATTAACCATGAAGTGGATACTATTATTATCTTCATTTTATTAACTGAGAAAACAAACAGAATAGTAACTAACTGGTTCAAATTCAGGCAGCTAGAAAGTGGCAGAGAAGAGACTGATTCAAACCCAGGCAATTTGGCTCCTGAGCCCATGAATTTATCTCCTATACTATTCTGCCTCCTAAAAGCAAATAGCTTCGATGTTCATTTCAAGTCTCAGGGTTATACAGATCACAGGACTTCTACAACTGGTAATAATATTTAGGATTTGGGTCTGAAAAAACTCCAGAAACAACTGGTATCAATTTATTACTTTCATGGACAATAAAACAAGCACTTAAAAATAAATGCTTCTAGTGTCTCAAAAAGACCTTTATATGCGGCCTCAATTTTGCTTTTTGTTTTGTCTTAACATGTCATATGTATAAACAAATTGCATCGCACCATAAATAAATTGCCTCGGAATTGTTTGAAGGTGGGCTTTATTAAAAGCATCAGGTAACAGTGTTTCTGTTATGCTGCTTGTACTTGGAATTACTGGGCTGGGGAGGGAAGGAACGATAATGTGAGGTCAAGAGAAATACAACAGAGGAGAAAATTAACATTTACCCATGAAGTACAGAACTAGACTTCAAGACACATAAAAAGGAGAAAAAGCTATTCATGGCAAAGACAGGATGAGGGAAGAAATATAGAGAAAGAGTTCACAGAAATATAGGAAACTGAGCTATTATTGAAAAAAGGTTCAGAAACTACAGTTTGCTTTTCATTCCAGAATTTGCTGTGCTTAATCTTATATAGCTTTGAGGCACTATAATCTGCATAAACGAGTAAGTAACGCTGCAGACCTCCACTCAGTCATTACGTTTTACAAATCTTTGGGATATGAAGTAGGATTGGAATGACAATTCATCGTTTTAACAAATCCTTTTCAGCATTTCTGGGGAAAGCAGATATGCTGGCATACTCTATTAAAATGATAAATTCTTTATATAAGTATTTTAGGAAAAGGAATAAAAACTGGTCCATTTGAAAAATACTTCTGCATAAAACAGCAAATTTAATGTTGTGTAAATATCACTGAAAGGAAAGATTTCTGCTGCAAGGAGAGCAATTCTGATGACTTCGGAGAAATTACCTTTGAGAAAGTCACTCTGAAGTTAACTATTGGGGATCTTTCTGTTATTTGAGATGTTAGCACCCAAATGGTTTGAAGAAATCGCAAGGTTGAAAGAAACTACAGAGAAAGTTCCAATTCAGTTAGAAGGAGAAAAAAATGAAGCATGGAAGGGGAGAATAGCAAATATTCCAAAAGAAGAACACTTTCTTCCAAGCTTAGTGGCCAAAGCTAACTTGGCTCCCAAGACCACTCAGGCATGTGACCTGTGGCCTGTGGCACCCCTATAGTACTTATACTTTTACAGGATGATCCAAGCAGTTTCAATGCTATGACCATCCTGGACAATCTACAGATATCTGGTTGCCTAAAATTAACCCCAAATTAAGTATGAAGGTTTCAGTCCCTACTATTTTTCCATTGTTGCCAAATTCTTATATGTTTATTGCAAAATGTTTGTAAAGAATGGAAAATATATGATAAACCAGACAAACATCTATCCTCCTCTCTCCCCAGACATAAATAAAATGAACTATTTCGCTCCGAAAAATGCGCAATGCATTTGTCTTACCTAACTGAGATCACACAAAATGAAAACAGTGAAATGATTTTTCTACATCATTTAATTCCTTTTTATTGACCATTTTAATGACTGAATGACATCTCATGGTCTTCTAATAGGAAAGCTTTGATTATTTCCAGTTTTTGACTATAACATAATATTGTGGAGAACATATTTTCACGTATATTATTTTCTGCATTGATTTATTTCCTTTGAATAGATTTCTAAAAGGGAGAAAAAATGCCTATTCATTAACTTAATGACATCATCCCTTCTAAAATCTTATATTGATGAGTTAATGTATGTCTTCAAATACCTTTTCAAGAGGGTGTAGTTAGTGTATTTCTGGAGCCTATGAGTATCTGACAATGTTTCTTTGTTGCCTTCACACATGAATGACTGTAGATTGTTACACAGTTCTCTGATATTTACTGTTGGAGTGGTGAATTTTGATGTCAGCCCGAGTTTTACATCAAGATGCCTGTAGAAGCTTTATTTTTTTCTTTTAATCTTTGTCAACTCAAAATGTTACAAGGCTGGGATAGGTCTACCTCCATTGTTTCTCCCCACGACCCCCGCCCCTGGAATTCAGCAAGCCCTTAGGGCTTTTACACTTAAAAAAAAAAAGCATGTGCTTCAAGCAAATCTTTCATGATGCCTTCTCTCTCTCTCTCTCTCTCTCTTTCTCTCTCGCTCAAACATGACTACTTCCTCAGAAGTACATATAATTCTCAGGCTGGATTTCCATTCTCTGTCCTCTGCATCTATCATCATGTCCCTTAATATTTTATCTTTTTGTTTTGTGGTAATAGTTTCAAGGAGTCTCCACATCACTGATTCAGATTTTTAACATTATCAATTTTGCCTTTGTTACCTCCATTGCAAGTGTTAATTCATATAAATTAATTCCACTCTTGCTTTTTTTTTTTTTTTTTTAGTTTTCTTGGACTCTTCCTTATATCACAAATTTCACTGTAATGTAGTAGATAGGCATGTAGGTTCTGTAATCACACTATGTGTATTGTAATCTAAGCTCTACCACTTTCTTGCTATATGACCATGGGAAAAGCTTTTTATATTTCTAAAATTCATTGAAAAGAGAATAATAATGGTAACTTCCTAACAAATTTGTTGTGAAGATTAAATGAAATAACCTATAGAGAGTGCTTAATCTAATGTCTGGCACATAACAAATAAGCAGTTAGCAAATACTAGGTCCTATCATAGTCATTATCATTATCATCATCTCATGGTGCCTTTCCATCTCAGAGGATTCTCTTTTTAAGGACTTCTTCTATTTCTCCTCAAGAGTACGGATCACAACACAGTGATTCTACAATGCTCTTATTCCTCTTGTTTTAAGCCTATTCCAGTTGCAAAATCCCAACAAAGAGATTGGTTTATAGCCTTTAAACCTGGAGTGTCTCCACCTCTCCATCTCAATTTGCCGGGTTTTGAGTAAAATGAGTCCACCTGACTTGTTTCACTTCTCAGGAGTTTACTCTGGAGAAAACACGTTCCTGTGGCTACCACCACAAATGAACACAAAGATTCGAATAAGTTACAATCACACCCTTTTACCAAAATGTATTCAATAGAGTCACAAGCAGTATATAGAATTTTTAAAAGTTCACCTTGACACTTTTTATCAGAGAGTGGATTTTTAAAATGTACATAGTGTGTTATTTCATTCAGCTACTACTTACTGAGCATTCGCTATGTGCCAACCTGTTAAATGAGCTTTCTGCTTTCACTAATCTTTTTTGTTCTCAACCCTTCCTGGGCTATAAACTTCCTGAGAGGCTTTAAATCATGTGGCTGGCCACCACGATACGAAGTGAGTCACTTATGTTTTTCTAAACTTTGCTTCACCTGATTCAATCAGCGATATGTACTATTTTTTAGAGAGAGAAGAATTTCACCATTCAATTGATTTATCAATGATAACACTTCAAAGAGAAGCAATAACCAGAAACTAATAAAACAAACTATACTTCTGAGCTAAGCAAGTGTACATATCCTTACTTTTGAATGACAGAGAAACAGACTTGAAAAGTGATGAGGTAAAGGAAAAATAGACCACAAAGAGTACAGTCTTCAAATGAAATTTAAGGAGTTGACAAAAAGATGACTGCTCCAACAGTCATCATTAGATGATAAAAACTAAAATCAAGGGCTTCCCTGGTGGCGCAGTGGTTGAGAGTCCGCCTGCCGATGCAGGGGACACAGTTTCGTGCCCCAGTCCGGGAAGATCCCACATGCCGCGGAGAGGCTGGGCCCGTGAGCCATGGCCGCTGAGCCTGCGTGTCCAGAGCCTGTGCTCCGCAACGGGAGAGGCCACAGCAGTGAGAGGCCTGCGTACCGCAAAACAAAAAAACTAAAATCAACTAGAAGATAATACTTATTTTCAAGACCTCAAAGTCTAAAACCCCTCTAAAATGAATGAATGTCTAGGATCCAAAAATAGGTTAAGTTTGCAATAATTCTGCTTTAAACGTTGTCAGCAACAAGGCAGAAAAATCTCATGAGCACCTTATGAAATATTCTGAGGTCATTTCAGCATCCTTGTTTCCCTCAGTCCATAATCAAATTTGTAAATCAGTTTTCTCAATGAGAGAAGTCCTCTGAGTAGAGTACATGAAGAAGAACCATTTCTAATGAGAGCAAAGAAAATTCTTATGGGAAATCTGCTGGCAGTACGTTCACAATTTAAAATGTTCCACCTAGGAATCAAGGCAGATGTCATATAATCATGGAATGTGAGAACCTAAAGTTTCCTTTTTAAAGCCTAATCTTTTAATTTTGTACATGGAGAGCCTGAAGTAGCCAGGTATAATAATGCTCCTTACTTAAGGTTCCTCACATTTTGAATGGACCAGAGCACTACACAGTGTTTTCAAGACTGCAAAATCCAGACTGCAACTCAAGCCACAACACAAGCATACATGATCAACAGAAGCCCATACATCTACATGGCCTGTGGTAAAAGCCCTCAATTAAATTACTAGAACCAGTTCTAGAACAGATGCTGGTAGAGAGAGGGCTTCAGGATAAACTGAAAATTTTATATTGTTCCAGGATCTTCTGTAAATAAATATGATTCTTAAAAACAGAGAATACTCTAAATAAGTTTATCTAAACATATTTATGTCAGTTATCTCCAACTCAGGCTTCTCCCCAGTAATTCACACTTGCAAATCCCAATTCCTCCTCAACTGCACTTAATATGTCCTCCCCTCCCTCAGGTGTTTGCTCTCTTGGTACCTTCTCAGGCCTTCCCTGACTGTCCTTCCAAAAATCTCAACACACTACTTGACTCTCCATCTTCCACCTCAAATTTATTTTCCTCCAAATTACTCATCATGATGTAACACACTGTATATTTTACTTACTTAATTTGTATATTATCTCTTCTCCAAACTGTATTCCTGCACCTAGTATCAGTTCTGCTATCAATATGAAATATTTCTGAATAAACATATGAATATTTTTAATAAACTCATGAATGAATGAATGAATGAATTTACAAGAATCTTATACATTTACAAGAGTCTTTTCTGCCACTATCTTTTGAAAGATTCTTCATGAATATTAGTGGATCTGATTCTCTGAAGTATGACTGAAGCATTTTTTCTTGATTAACCTCATTACATAAAGTGATATCACTGTGTAAATTGAAATATAGTACATAGCTATACTATATGATCACATCATGAATTGAGCCCTTAAAGGAAAGGAAAAGAATCTTCTCTTGATATAGAATACATCATTTACAGGATGGTTCTAGTCCTTTCCCTATTTGATGTCAGTCTAGAGTTAAACAATCTATCTTTAAATTAAGACACTATTACCCAACCCATGACTTTATTCTTTATTCTTTTTTTTTTTTTTTTTGCGGTACGTGGGCCTCTCACTGTTGTGGCCTCTCCCGTTGCGGAGCACAGGCTCCGGACACACAGGCTCAGCGGCCATGGCTCACGGGCCCAGCCACTCCGTGGCATGTGGGATCTTCCCAGACCAGGGCACGAACCCATGTCCCCTGCATTGGCAGGTGGACTCCCAACCACTGCGCCACCAGGGAAGCCCGTTATTCTTTATTCCTACACTACACCTAAGATTATCTTCAAGGCATCAAAACATATTTGAAGAGGTGGGACATGTAGAAGTGTTGCATCCCATGACAGCATACAACGTTTTTGTCATTGCTTTACCCATTAAAAGCCACAAGGAAACAACAGGAAAACAAAAGTGACTCTCTAAAAGTAACATCACTTGATCTTAATGTCCATTCCTTCTCTTTATTCATGTTAGAATTTCACACTTTAATTCTAATTCACAGAAACTTTAATATTTTGGGACTCAGAAGATTAAATATAAAATTTCTCATAGTATTCTACGCCTCACTTCAAGGTTTTGACTCAACTGGCCAAGCTAATTTCTACTGGTTAAACTCCTGACATTAAGTGAGATTGTTGCTTTCAGCCTGGTCCTAAGTGAGCAGTACCACAATGTAAACCACTGTACTTTTTTTTTATTCTGAGAAAAAAAAAGGGGAGGTTGTGCAAGATCTTTCTGACTAATGAAAAATAACTGAGAAGGCACTAACTATTGATGGATGTTTCTCCCTCGAGCACAGCTCACTACTTCTGGATCTTTAATATGAAAAGTGTACTCTTTCTCTTATTTGAAGGAAGATATTTGATGTTCCATTCTGTGAAATCTGATTTGAAATGGAGAAACTCTCAGACGTATGCAGTTTTAAAAAATGTGGGAAACCCTTCAGAGGTTCATCGCTGGGATCATATGGGAAGACTGGAATGAGGTCTGAGTGAGGAGAATTAGAATCAGCCCTACGTGAATACGTATGACGTGTATATGCAGATATTGGCTGGGTGTGTTTTGTATATGTATGCATGTGTGCATGCTAAAGAAAGAGATCCAAGACTGGCACAGAGAAGTGCTGTTGGAAACTCCAATCCAAAAAGATATCATTTAGTGAGCGCTTATTCTGGACCAGACAAGGCAAAGTACTTTATGTACATGATCTCATTCAAGGTTCACACTGTACCTTTGAGTGGGTTGATACTATCCATTTTACACATGAGCTTTGTGTTCGGTTCCTAGGGCTGCTGTAACAAAGTATCACAAACTTGGCAGCTTAAAATAACAGTAATTTTTTCTTTCACAGTTCTGGAGGCTACAAGTCTGAATCATGGAGTCTGTAGGGTCATGTCTCTCTCCAGGCTCTTGGGGAGGGTCTGTTCCATGACTCTCTTCTAGCTTCTGGTGGTTGCTAGAAATCCTTAGCTTTCCTTGGCTTGTAGATGCATCATGTGTGTCTGTCTTCACATATTCACATATTCTTCTCTCTTTGCATGTGTCTCCTTGTCTCTTCTCTTCTAATAAGGACACTAGTCACATTGTATTTAGAGTCCACCCTACTCCAGGATGACTTCATCTCAAGTAATTACATCTGCAAAGACCTTATTTCCAAATAAGATCACATTCTGAGTTTCCAGGAAGCACATGAATTTTGCAGGGAGGGGACACAATTCAGCCCAATACAAGATTACTGAGACCCATAAAGACCTCAGGTACTAGAACCATCTATTTTAAAATATAATATAAATATGTTTAATATTTAAAACATTAAAATGTGGGGTTTATTTATGACTTGAACAAAAGAGATTATTAAAAGTGGAAGGGCTTATCTTGAAAAATAAAAACAAAACTTCTTTAGAAATAGAAACTATAACAGCTTATATAAAATACTCAATGTATAACATAGACAAAAATGAAGTTCATTTACTAGAATGTTTATCTGAAACTTTCTAGAATGTAGCACATATAAACAGACAAATGTAAAATATGATAATGTGGCTAAGAGACATGGGGCACAAAGTAAGAAGATCCAACATCTATTTACGTATAAACGGAAAAGGAGAAAGAAAATTAAATGCAAGAAACATTCGAAAGGATAACAGGTAAGAAATTTACACAACTAATAATTAGTTAATAGCTATAGGAAGGTTAATGAATCTCAAGTAAGATAAATAGAGAGAGGGTCTAAATCAATAAAATCAGAAATGAAAAAAGAGAAGTTACAACTGACACCACAGAAATATACAGGATCTTAAGAGGTTACTATGGACAAGCATATGCCAACAAATTAGACAAACTAGAAGAAATGGATAAATTCCTAGAAACATACAATCTTCCAAGATTGAATCAAGAAATCTGAACAAATTACTAGTAGTGAAATTAAATCAGTAATCAAAAAACTACCAATAATCAAGTGAATTCTACCAAACATTTAAAGAAGAATTAATGCTTATCCTCCCCAAACTATTTTGAAAAATTGAAGAAGGAACACTCCCAAGTTTGTTCTATAAGGCCAGCATTACCCTAATACCAAAACCAGACAAAGACACTAAGAAGAAAGATAATTACAGGCCAATAACCATGATGAATACAGATGAAAAACTGTCAACAAAATATTAGCAAACTAAATAAAACAAAACATTAAAAGGGTCATACACCATGATCAAGTGAGATTTATCCCAGGGATGCAAGGATGGTTCAATATCCACAAATCAGTCAGTGTGATATACCATATTAACAAGACGAAAGATAAAGACTGTATGACACCTCAATAGATACAGGAAAAAGCACTAGACAAAATCCAACATCCATTTATAATAAAAATTCTCAACAAAGTGGGTATACAGGGAACATGCCTTAACATAATAAAGGCCATATATGACAAACCCACAGGTAACACCATACTCAATGGAGAAAAGCTGAAAGCTTTTTCTCTAAGATAAGAAAAAGACATGGATGCCCACTCTCACCACTTTTATTCAACACAGTACTGGAAGTCCTAGCCATAGCAATTAGAGAAGAAAAAGAGATAAAAGTCATCCAAATTGGAAAGTAAGAAGTAAAACTGTCATATTTGCAGATGACATGATACTATATATAGAAAACCCTAAAGATTCCACAAGAAAAAACCTATTAGAAATAATTCAGTAAAGCTTCAGTCTACAAAATTAATGTACAGAAATCTGTTGTATTTCTATACATTAATAACAAGCTAGAAGAAAGTGAAATTAAGAAAACAATCCCATTTTCAATTATATAAAAAGAATTAAATGTCTAGGAATAAATGTAACCAAAGAGGTGAAAGACCTGTACTTTGAGAACTATGACATTGATGAAAGAAACTGAGGACAATACAAATAAATGGAAAGATATACTGTGCTCATGGATTGGAAGAATTAATATTTTTAAAATGTCCATACTACCCAAAGCAATCTACAAATTCAATGTAATCCCTGTCAAAATACCAATGGCATTTTTTCATATAGCTAGAACAAAGACTTCTAAGATTTGTGTGGAAACACAAGACTCGAAATAGCTAAGCAAACTCAAGAAAGAAGAACAAAACTGGAGGCATCACACATCCTGACTTCAAACTATACTACAAATTTATAGTGATCAAAACAGTATGGTGCTGGCACAAAAACAGACCCATTGATTAATGGAAGAGAATAGAGAGCTTAGAAATAAGCTCTCTGCTTGAAAACCATTTTCATTTTAACTTTTATAGTGAGAAAACTTTAAAATGTACTAGCAATTTTTATCTGCCTTTGCGTAAGTCATGTAATCTTTGACGGGAACCTTCAGTACGAGGGCGTGGGCATCCAGTCAGTCAGAATTTGAGCTAAGTCTATATGTCATAGTTTACATCCTTTATCATAAAAATAAATTCACGACAAATACTGAAAAAAAAAGAAATAAGCTCTCCATGCTTATACTGTCAATAGTCTATGACAAAGGAGGCAAGAATATAAAATGGGGAAAAGAGAGCCTCTTCAATAAATGGTGTTAGGGAAACCTGGACAGATACAGGCAAAAGAAACTAGACTACTTTCTCACACCATATACAAAGATAAATTCAAAATGGATTAAAGACTTAAATGTGCGACCTGAAACCATATAACCCCTAAAAGAAAACACGGGCAGTAAAGTCTTTGTCATTAATCTTAGCAATATCTTTTTGGATCTGTCTCCTCAGGCAAGGGAAACAGAGCAAAAATAAACAAATGCGACTACATCAAACTAAACAGCCTTTGCACAGCGAGGGAAACTATCAATAAAAAGAAAAGACAGCCTACTGAATGGGGAAAAATATTTTCAAATGATATATCCAATAAGGGGCTAATATCCAAAATATACAAGAACTGATACAATTTAATATCAGTAAAACAAACAATCCAATTTAAAAATGGGCAGAAGACCTGAATAAACATTTTTCCAAAGACACATGAAAAGATAACACAGACACATGAAAAGATGCTCAATATCACTAGTTATCAGCAAAATGCAAATTAAAACCATAAGGAGTTATCACCTCACACATGTCAGAATGGCTGTTATCAAAAAGACAACAAATAACAAGTGTGGTGAGGCTATGGAGAAAAAGGAATCCTCATACACTGTTGGTGGGAATGTAAATTGGTACAGCCACTACAGAAAATGGTATGGAAGTTCCTCAAAAAATTAAAAAATAAAACTATCATATGATCCAACAATTCCCTTCTGAGTATTTTCCCAGAGAAAACAAAAACACTAATTCAAAAAGATATGTACCCCTATGTTCATCACAACATTATTTACAATAGCCAAGATATGGAAGCAGCCTAAGTTCCCATCAATAGACGAATGTAAAAAGAAGGTGTGAGATACACACACACACGCGCACACGCACACACACACATACACACACACATACACACACACAATGGAATATTACTCAGCTACAAAAAAAAAGAATAAAATCTTGCCATTCGCAACAACATGGATGGATCTAGAGGGAATTATGCTACATTAAATAAGTCAGACAGCGAAAGACAAACATGGTATGATCTCACTTATGTGTGGAATCTAAAAAACAAAACAAATGAATAAACACAACAAAACAGAACTGATTCACAGATACAGAGAACAAACTGGTGTTTGCCAGAGGGGAAAGGGGGTAAGGGTTGGACTAAATACATGAAGGTGATTAAGGGGTGCAAACTCCTGTCATATAATAAATAAGGCATGGAAGTAATGTACAGCATAGGAAATACAGTCAACAATATTAAAGTAACTTTGTGTGGTGACCAATGTTTACTAGACTTATCCTAGAAATCATTTCCTAATGTAAATAAATGTCAAGCCATCATGTGGTATGCCTGAAATGAGTATTGTATGTCAATTACACTTCAATTAAAAAAAGAAAAATGATCAAGATACATTTTAAAGTATATAAAGATTTCAATTGTATTACGTTATGCCATTTAGATTTTTTATAATATGAAACAGTAAAGCAATAAACTTCCAAATTCAACAAGGTGGTGGTAATTTTGTATGGAGAGCCAAGGATAAGAAGAAAGGTATCCATTCATTGCAGGATTAATGTATCCTTGATTTCTATACTGTCTCAAGTACACAAATTAATCAGGATCCTCAAAAGAGACACTGGGCAAGACTAAGCAGGATTTGTCAGTTCCTCCTGGCAGATTCCCATTGGCCTAACTGAAAATAAGAGGAAAAAAAAATACATAAACTACCTCTTTTGTCTGAGCCCTGGGGGAGCATTTATTCTCTGAACCTATTCTCTGAAGTTTGAGCCTTTAGAGAAAAACCTTCAGATCTGTGCTACCTCTGCTCAATGTCAGCCAACATTTCTGCTCTCCCTACCTACATAGAACTGTATGGTTCTATTAAAAAAAAAAATTAGGTAACATATGCTGGCCTCAAGGAAGGGACAGTCTAGCTGGGGAAGCAATGTTGATTCAAATTTAACTCTGCACAAAGTGATGCATTTGAATTAGGGAACTGCAGGTCACTTTGTATCCTAGTTGATTAAAGTACCTAGATAGTAAATTAGGGCAGCTGAAAACAGAACTGAAGGCAAATGGAAAACATCAACAAAAAATATCATTGTCAGCTGCTGAGTTAGGTGTCCCATTTCAGATTCTCTCTCAGAACTTTCTGATAATGGAGACTAACCTGCTTCCTATACAATATGTGCAGTAAAAAGTAGCTTTCATTTTATCCAGTTCTCTGTAAAAGGCTTCCAGAGTTTTTCTCAAGCCTCTGAACACAGAATATAAGTCCATGAGTATTTAACTGGTGAGTGGGTAGAAATTTTGTTGAGAAAACATCGCCAAACATGACATGGTACCTTATGACTTCTCTCGTGGGGGCTGATCTTCTCTGAGGTTCTTCTGAGGGCAGAACCTACACCACTGATCTCAGTTCTCCGCAATTCTCAGGAGCCATATTGGATCACTTGCACTTGGAATCATACAAATAGAGAATATGAGAGTTCGAGGGGTCCTCAGCTAGGATGTTTCATGTTTCCTCCATTGGGGACAATCTTTCCTAGCATCCTTATATTTCCTGCCCATCATTCAAGGCCCATAGCAAATGCTGCCTTCTTCATGAAGGCTAATCCCCGTGCACATGCACGAAGCTGCTGTATCTTGTGAATACCCACTACTCATTATCTGCTCCTCATTCACAGCCTATTACTTTATACCAGGGCTTATACTCAGCATTTGCAGGGATACGTGCCATGTACCATTGCAACTCCAGAGACTACCTCAGGAGACAAAACATGCTTAGGAAGTGTTTGCTGAACGGATAGATAAACCATGGGCATGTCTTAGCATCCCTGAGAGCAAAATCCATGGCACAGTTATCTTTGGAACAGTAGAGTTCATGAACTTGACTCAAGTGTTGAATAAATGGAATCCAACTGCTTTCATTTTGATTCTGAAGAAACTACTTGGCTTACCCTAAAATCTCAGCTTCAGATGTTGCTGGAATGGCTGTACTCAGGTCTAAGGTCTACAACTGCCATATGATTTTTTATTCCCTTTATTCCCCCCTAATTTTACTAACAAGCCCTGCATAAGTAACCAGTTAAGCATCTTGCTACAAAAGGAAAAAGTGAAGGCCTCAAGTCCACTTGATGACAGGTTCACTGGGAACATACATTTGGGTGAGGTAATGCTCATGCAAAGTACAACGTCCATGAGAAATCAGAAGCCTAACGCCTTCTAGACAGAAAAATATTAGATTTTAATGGGAAGTGAATACGTTGCATAGAAAAATTAGAGAGCAAATCTGACCCTCAAATGCCCTGATCTTTAAAGTTTGAGCAAGAAATATTTAAACACGGCCAAAAAAAAAAAAAATCATTTCTTGGTTCATTAGTTGATAAGTCCATTTGAAGCACATAAGTAAGCACATTTCTGAACCTGACCCAAGACAGGAAATTAGAATTTCCATAGCTACAGTGAGTCCATCAGGGAGACGAAAAGGCCATTAGAGATGTTGCTGGCAAAATATCACTTCTGGATTCTAATTTTCTTTTTTACTAAAGGGAGTTTTCTATAGAGGGGAAATTGAGCAAAGATATGAAGGAATGGTGACTCCCTCAGACTGGGTCCCTGATAAGTAGGTTTTGACAGTAGGAACGGAGAGCCCTTTTTACTATTTTCAAGAAGACAGCTTTCACTCACCATTTTTGTCAACATGTCCCAAACTGCCAAACTCCCAAATCTGACAAGCTCTTTCTCATAAAATTCCAGATGCCTATACATCTTATTCCTCCAATCTTCCAAAATTTCTTCATTAATAATATATGTAAAGAAGAGAACAAGATGAGCCTTGTTAGAAACATACTTGACTTCCTCCTAGAACTTGTCTCCTGCTTTATTAGAGAAAGCAGAAATTACCCATTAAAACTTAATAAATTTTGCAAGACCTCAGCACTGGACTGAAGGTCCGAGGTCATCAAGTCAAGTACCTTTGAGATTCATCTATCAAAAGCATCTAATTGGCCTCCGGGAAGATGGCGGAAGAGTATGACGCGGAGATCACCTTCCTCCCCACAGATACACGAGAAATACATCTACACGTGGAACAACTCCTACAGAACACCTACTGAACGCTGGCAGAAGACCTCAGACCTCCCAAAAGCAAGAAACCCCCCACGTACGTGGATAGGGCAAAAGAAAAAGAATAAACAGAGACAAAAGAATAGGGACGGGACATGCAACAGTGGGAGGGAGCTGTGAAGGAGGAAAGGTTTCTACACACTAGGAAGCCCCTTCGCGGGCGGAGACTGCGGGTGGCGGAGGCGGAAAGCTTCGGAGCCGCAGAGGAGAGCACAGCCACAGGGGTGCGGAGGGCAAAGGGGGAGATTCCCGCACAGAGGATCGGTGCCGGCCGGCACTCACCAGCCCGAAACGCTTGTCTGCTCACCCGCCGGGGCGGGCGGGGCTGGGAGCTGAGGCTTGGGCTTCGGTCAGAGCGCAGGGAGAGGACTGGGGTTGGCGGCGTGAACACAGCCTGCAAGAGGTTAGTGCACCGCGGCTAGCCGGGAGGGAGTCCAGGAAAAGTCTGGACCTGCCGAAGAGGCAAGAGACTTTTTCTTACCTCTTTGTTTCCTGGTGCGCGAGGAGAGGGGATTCAGAGCGCTGCTTAAAGGAGCTCCAGAGACGGGCGCGAGCCGCAGCTAAAAGCGCGGATCACAGAGATGGGCATGAGACGCTAAGGCTGCTGCTGCCGCCACCAAGAAGCCTGTGTGCGAGCAGAGGTCACTATCCACAACCCCCTTCCGGGGAGCCTGTGCAGCCCGCCACGGCCAGGATCCCGGGATCCAGGGTCAACTCTTCCGGGAGAACGCACGGCGCGCCGAAGGCTGGTGCAACGTCACGCCGGCGTCTGCCGCCGCAGGACCGCCCCGCATGCCGTGCCCCTCCCTTCCCCCCCACCCTGGGCCTGAGTGAGCCACAGCCCCCGAATCAGCGGCTCCTTTAACCCTGTCCTGTCTGAGCGAAGAACAGACGCCCTCAGGCGACGTACACGCAGAGGCGGGGCCAAATCCAAAGCTGAGCCCCGGCAGCTGTGCGAACAAAGAAGAGAAAGGGAAATCTCTCCCAGCAGCCGCAGAAGCAGCAGATTAAAGCTCCACAATCAACTTGACGTACCTGCATCTGTGGAATACCTGAAGAGACAACCAATCATCCCAAATTAAGGAGGTGGACTTTGAGAGCAAGATTTATGATTTTTTTCCCCTTTTCCTCTTTTTGTGAGTGTGTATGTGTATGCTTCTGTGTGAGATTTTGTCTGTATAGCTTTGCTTCCACCATTTGTCCTAGGGTTTGATCCGTCCGCTTAATTTTTGTTTTTTTAATTTTTTTTCTTTTTTTCTCTTAATAATTATATTTTTATTTTAATAACTTTATTATATTTTATCTTACTTTATTTTATTTTACTTTATCTCCTTTCTTTTTTCCCTTCCTTCCCTCCTTCCTTCCTTCCTCCCTCCCTCCTTTCTTTCTTTCTTTCTCTCTTTCTACTTCTACTAATACTTTCTTTCTACTTTTTCCCCCTTTTATTCTGAGCCGTGTGGGTGAAAGGCTCTTGGTGCTGCAGCCAGGAGTCAGTGCTCTGCCTCTGAGGAGGGAGAGCCAACTTCAGGACACTGGTCCACAAGAGACCTCCCAGCTCCACATAATATCAAACGGCAAAAATCTCCCAGAGATCTCCATCTCAAAACCAGCATCCAGCTTCACTCAACGACCAGCAAGCTACAGTGCTGGACAACCTATGCCAAACAAGTAGCAAGACAGGAACACAACCCCACCCATTAGCAGAGAGGCTGCCTAAAATCATAATAAGTCCACAGACACCCCAAAACACACCACCAGACGTGGACCTGCCCACCAGAAAGACAAGATCCAGCCTCATCCACCAGAACACAGGCACTAGTCCCCTCCACCAGGAAGCCTACACAACCCACGGAACCAACCTTAGCCACTGGGGACAGACATCAAAAACAAAGGGAACTACGAACCTGCAGCCTGCAAAAAGGAGACCCCAAACACAGTAAGATAAGCAAAATGGGAAGACAGAAAAACACACCGCAGATGAAGGAGCAAGATAAAAACCCACCAGACCTAACAAATGAAGAGGAAATAGGAAGTCTACTTCAAAAAGAATTCAGAATAATGATAGTAAAGATGATCCAAAATCTTGGAAATAGAATAGACAAAATGCAAGAAACATTTAACAAGGACCTAGAAGAACTAAAGATGAAACAAACAATGATGAACAACACAATAAATGAAATTAAAAATTCTCTAGAAGGGATCAGAATAGCAGAATAACTGAATAGCAGAATAACTGAGGCAGAAGAACGGATAAGTGACCTGGAAGATAAAATAGTGGAAATAACTACTGCAGAGCAGAATAAAGAAAAAAGAATGAAAAGAACTAAGGACAGTCTCAGAGACCTCTGGGACAACATTAAATGCACCAACATTCGAATCATAGGGGTCCCAGAAGAAGAAGAGAAAAAGAAAGGGACTGAGAAAATATTTGAAGAGATTATAGTTGAAAACTTCCCTAATATGGGAAAGGAAATAGTCAAGTCCAGGAAGCACAGAGAGTCCCATACAGGATAAATCCAAGGAGAAATACGCCAAGACACATATTAATCAAACTGTCAAAATTTAAATACAAAGAAAACATATTAAAAGCAGCAAGGGAAAAACAACAAATAACACACAAGGGAATCCCCGTAAGGTTAACACCTGATCTTTCAGCAGAAACTCTGCAAGCCAGAAGGGACTGGCAGGACATATTTAAAGTGATGAAGGAGAAAAACCTGCAACCAAGATTACTCTACCCAGCAAGGATCTCATTCAGATTTGATGGAGAAATTAAAACCTTTACAGACAAGCAAAAGCTGAGAGTTCAGCACCACCAAACCAGCTTTACAACAAAGGCTAAAGGAACTTCTCTAGGCAAGAAACACAAGAGAAGGAAAAGACCTACAATAACGAACCCAAAATAATTAAGAAAATAGTAATAGGAACATACGTATCGATAAATACCTTAAATGTAAATGGACTAAATGCTCCCACCAAAAGACACAGATTGCCTGAATGGATACAAAAACAAGACCCATATATTTGCTGTCTACAAGAGACCCACTTCAGACCTAGAGACACATACAGACTGAAAGTGAGGGGATGGAAAAAGATATTTCACGCAGATGGAAACCAAAAGAAAGCTGGAGTAGCAATTCTCATATCAGACAAAATAGACTTTAAAATAAAGACTATTAGAAGACACAAAGAAGGACACTACATCATAATCAAGGGATCGATCCAAGAAGAAGATATAACAATTGTAAATATTTATGCACCCAACATAGAAGCACCTCAATACATAAGGCAAATACTAACAGCCATAAAAGGGGAAATCAACAGTAACACATTCATAGTAGGGGACTTTAACACCCCACTTTCTCCAATGGACAGATCTTCCAAAACGAAAATAAATAAGGAGACACAAGCTTTGATACATTAAACAAGATGGACTTAATTGATATTTATAGGACATTCCATCCAAAAACAACAGAATACACATTTTTCTCAAGTGCTCATGGAACATTCTCCAGGGTAGATCATATCTTGGGTCACAAATAAAGCCTTGGAAAATTTAAGAAAATTGAAATTGTATCAAGTATCTTTTCTGACCACAACGTTATAAGACTAGATATCAATTACAGGAAAAGATCTGTAAAATTTACAAACACATGGAGGCTAAACAATACACTACTTAATAACGAAGTGATCACTGAAGAAATCAAAGAGGAAATCAAAAAATACCTAGAAACAAATGACAATGGAGACACGACGACCCAAAATCTATGGGATTCAGCAAAAGCAGTTCTAAGAGGGAAGTTTATAGCAATACAATCCTACCTTAAGAAACAGGAAACATCTCAAATAAACAACCTAACCTTGCACCTAAAGCAATTAGAGAAAGAAGAACAAAAAAACCCCAAAGTTAGCAGAAGGAAAGAAATCGTAAAAGATCAGAAATAAATGAAAAAGAAATGAAGGAAACAATAGCAAAGCTCAATAAAAGTAAAAGCTGGTTCTTTGAGAAGATAAACAAAATTGACAAACCATTAGCCAGACTCATCAAGAAAAACAGGAAGAAGACTCAAATCAATAGAATTAGAAATGAAAAAGGAGAAGTAACACTGACACTGCAGAAATACAAAAGATCATGAGAGATTACTACAAGCAACTCTATGCCAATAAGATGGACAACCTGGAAGAAATGGACAAATTCTTAGAAATGCACAACCTGCCAAGACTGAATCAGGAAGAAATAGAAAATATGAATAAACCAGTCACAAGCACTGAAATTGAAACTGTGATTAAAAATCTTCCAACAAACAAAACCCCAGGACCAGATGGCTTCACAGGCGAATTCTATGAAACATTTAGAGAAGAACTAACACCTATCCTTCTCAAACTCTTCCAAAATATAGCAGAGGGAGGAACACTCCCAAACTCATTCTACGAGGCCACCATCACCCTGATACCAAAACCAGACAAGGATGTCACAAAGAAAGAAAAGTACAGGCCAATATCACTGATGAACATACATGCAAAAATCCTCAACAAAATACTAGCAAACAGAATCCAACAGTACATTAAACGGATCATACACCATGATCAACTGGGGTTTATTCCAGGAATGCAAGGATTCTTCAATATATGCATATCAATCAACGTGATACACCACATTAACAAATTGAAGGAGAAAAACCATATGATCATCTCAATAGATGCAGAGAAAGCTTTCGACAAAATTCAACACCCATTTATGACAAAAACCCTGCAGAAAGTAGGCATAGAGGGAACTTTCCTCAGCATAATAAAGGCCATATATGACAAACGCACAGCCAACATCGTCCTCAATGGTGGAAAACTGAAAGCATTTCCACTAAGATCAGGAACAAGACAAGGTTGCCCACTCTCACCACTCTTATTCAACATACTTTTGGAAGTTTTAGCCACAGCAATCAGAGAAGAAAAGGAAATAAAAGGAATCCAAATCAGAAACGAAGAAGTAAAGCTGTCACTGTTTGCAGATGACATGATACTATACATAGAGAATCCTAAAGATGCTGCCAGAAAACTACTAGAGCTAATCAATGAATTTGGTAAAGTAGCAGGATACAAAATTAATGCACAGAAATCTCTGGCATTCCTATACACTAATGATGAAAAATCTGAAAGTGAAATCAAGAAAACACTCCCATTTACCATTGCAACAAAAAGAATAAAATATCTAGGAATAAACCTACCTAAGGAGACAAAAGACCTGTATGCAGAAAATTGTAAGACACTGATGAAAGAAATTAAAGATGATACAAATAGATGGAGAGATATACCATGTTCTTGGATTGGAACAATCAACATTGTGAAAATGACTCTACTACCCAAAGCAATCTACAGATTCAGTGCAATCCCTATCAAACTACCAATGGCATTTTTCACAGACCTAGAACCAAAACTTTCACAATTTGTATGGAAACACAAAAGACCCCGAATAGCCAAAGCAATCTTGAGACCAAAAAACAGAGCTGGAGGAATCAGGCTCCCTGACTTCAGACTATACTACAAAGCTACAGTAATCAAGACAGTACGGTACTGGCACAAAAACAGAAATATAGATGAATGGAACAGGATAGAAAGCCCAGAGATAAACCCACGCACATATGGTCAGCTTATCTTTCATAAAGGAGGCAGGAATGTACAGTAGAGAAAGGACAGCCTCTTCAATAAGTGGTGCTAGGAAAACTGGACAGGTGCATGTAAAAGTATGAGATTTGATCACTCCCTAACACCATACACAAAAATAAGCTCAAAATGATTATAGACCTAAATATAAGGGCAGAAACTATCAAACTCTTAGAGGAGAACATAGGCAGGACACTCTATGACATAAATCACAGCAAGATCCTTTTTGACCCACCTCCTAGAGAAATGGAAATAAAAACAAAAATAAACAAATGGGACCTCATGAAACTTCAAAGCTTTTGCACAGCAAAGGAAACCATAAACAAGACCAAAAGACAACCCTCAGAATGGGAGAAAATATTTGCAAATGAAGCAACTGACAAAGGATTAATCTCCAAAATTTACAAGCAGCTCATGCAGCTCAATAATAAAAAAACAAACAACCCAATCCAAAAATGGGCAGAAGACCCAAACAGACATTTCTCCAAAGAAGATATACAGACTGCCAACAAACACATGAAAGAATGCTCAACATCATTAATCATTAGAGAAATGCAAATCAAAACTACAATGAGATATCATCTCACACCAGTCAGAATGGCCATCATCAAAAAATCTAGAAACAATAAATGCTGGAGAGGATGTCGAGAAAAGGGAACACTCTTGCACTGCTGGTGGGAATGTAAATTGATACAACCACTGTGGAGAACAGTATGGAGGTTCCTTAAAAAACTGCGAATAGAACTACCATATGACCCAGCAATCCCACTACTGGGCATATACCCTGAGAAAACCAAAATTCAAAAAGAGTCATGTACCTAAATGTTCATTGCAGCTCTACTTACAATAGCCCAGAGATGGAAACAACCTAAGTGTCCATCATCGGATGAATGGATAAAGAAGATGTGGCACATATATACAATGGAATATTACTCAGCCATAAAAAGAAACAAAATTGAGCTATTTGTAATGAGGTGGATAGACCTAGAGTCTGTCATACAGAGTGAAGTAAGTCAGAAAGAGAAAGACAAATACCGTATGCTAACACATATATATGGAATTTAAGGGAAAAAAATGTCATGAAGAACCTAGGGGTAAGACAGGAATAAAGACACAGTCCTACTAGAGAATGGACTTGAGGATATGGGGAGGGGGAAGGGTAAGCTGTGACAAAGCGAGAGAGAGGCATGGACATACATACACTACCAAACGTAAGGTAGTGGGAAGCAGCCGCATAGCACAGGGAGATCAGCTCGGTGCTTTGTGACCGCCTGGAGGGGTGGGATAGGGAGGGTGGGAGCGAGGGAGACGCAAGAGGGAAGAGATATGGGAACATATATATATGTATAACTGATTCACTTTGTTATAAAGCAGAAACTAACACACCATTGTAAAGCAATTATACTCCAATAAAGATGTACAAAAATATATATATATATTTTAAAGAGCTCATCTAATTATGACAAGTAATATATCTAGTAACTTTTTTTTTTGTGTGGTACGCGGGCCTCTCACCGTTGTGTCCTCTCCCTTTGCGGAGCACAGGCTCCGGACGCGCAGGCTCAGCGGCCATGGCTCACGGGCCCAGCCGCTCCGCGGCATGTGAGGTCCTCCCAGACCGGGGCATGAACCCTTGTCCCCTGCACCGGCAGGCGGACTCTCAACTACTGCGCCGCCAGGGAAGCCCCTAATAGCCTTTTAAAAAAGAAAAAGAAAGAAAGAAAGAAAAAACCCTTTTTTGTCCTCCTGGTTCATTTCCAAATATGCCTACAGTTCCAATCACAGTGACTGGTGATGGCATGATGATATCAGGAAACAATGGAGACCCGAAGTACCTAGCCTCCCAACCTCCCAGCAAAAGCTTCTAACTGTGTTGGATGTGCTGGTTTGTTGCAAAACCATACCTGGTTTACTGATTTCTCTATTACCTCTCCTCTTTCCCCATCAGTAAACAGCATTTTCTGCACAAATACCACAGCAAACTGAAAAGCAAAGACACCCATTTATTTTATTCAAACACTTGCTGAATGTGTAATCTGTGCCTTAAAGTGTCCTTGTCACACTGCTGGGGAATTGCTGATATGTTTAATGGACCTTGCCTAGACCAGGAAGGTGGAATGGAATCAGAGGTAACTGAAGTTTCAACCTGAATGACTATAAGTTAGTGTTTCCATGAAGAGAAACAGGGAAAATCAGGAAAGGGAAATGTCTTGATAGAAAAGTATTACATGAATTTGATTTTAGACATGTTGTGCTGTGCTTGACTTGCCAGCATATCGTCCAGGTAGAAGACATTTGGACCAGCTAAACCATAGTTTGGGAAGGTGGTAGGATTCATGACAGAAAACAGTGCAGAGAGAGAAATGAATTGGATGCACAAGGTGGAAATGCACTGTATACATGCCTCTTCTGAGTCTCTCATCCTTACGGGTTCTGAGACCTCCAGCTGTTTACCCAACTTACATCACTAATGCAGCATATGTATCCATGCGGCCCATGAAGTCAGTCTTTTCAAAGCTACCAATCCGTGCCTGCTCCTTCCATCTCTTCTACATTTGGGGAAAAGCCACCACAGGGATTCCCAAGAATCTGCCAAAGGAACCCAATGACCCAACTTGGCATGCAAGGGATTTACCTCCACATAGTGCCATCTTGGCTAAAAAGTGGCAGGAGCAAACTGGACAGATCAATATCGTCTCCCTTTCTCCCCCCAGTCAGCCTGCCTGAAGATGTCCTCTGTGACCAAGTGTAGGCACTGGCCAAACCGGAAGGGTCTCTTGCCAGCTCCCTGTGAAGAGGTAACTGGAGCGGTGATGCTTCACCTTTCCTGCCTGCCAGGTGTTCCCGGCATTGCTTCCCTTTCCTCTAACTGTCACTGTCCTACTAAACCCTTCTCTGAGGCTCTATTTTCTCTGTACTAGAATATGGAACCCAGACATAATGCAAATGTGGAGGAACAGCATGATAAATAGCATCGCCTTTCTTCTGAAGTGAAATTTCGTGATTATTTTGGAAGAACAGTATGAAAGCAGTGTGGGGAGCAAAGAACAAGTGGTCTCCTTTTACTCTTTTTTTTTTAAGATTTTTTTTTTTGATGTGGACCACTTTTAAAGTCTTTATTGAATTTGTTACAATACTGTTTGTGTTTTAGGTTTTGGTTTTTTTTCTTTTTAGCCAAGAGGCATATGGGATCTTAGCTCCCCAATCAGGGATCAAACCCGCACCCCCTGCATTGGAAGGTGAAGTCTTAACCACTGGACTGCCAGGGAAATCCTTCCTTTTACTCTTTCAATGAATGGCCTTCATTGGGCAGGGCTGGGAGAGAAATTTTTATTACATATTGAGATTTTTTTAAAGGCAATGGAGTGATTATTTTTAGAAATCATAAGGGAGTTCCTAACTTATTTATTTTTAGATTCCACAAATGCAAATTTTTTATTAGGGGCTAAGTGAATCACTGAAGATCTGCAGATGACATAGTTCCACTTGTGAACTGGAGTTGACATCCCAGATGATGAGACTGGCCATAGAGAGACTCAATATACTTGTCATAAATGCTTGACGGAGGCAGGCTCACAAAGCAGTAGAACCCAGGAGGGCAGCAATCTAAGGCTGAGGTGGTGGGTAGCAAACCAGGGAAAGTTCCTGAAAGAGCTGAGCTTTGAAAGACATAGGAGTTGTCCAGATAAAATAGGGAAGGTAGGACATATCTAGGAGGGAGTGAACATGAGGAAGCACTGAGCAGAGCCTTCCAGGTATAGACAATAACAGACAGAAAGGACCTGAGACTTACTGGGGAGCAGGGGCACATCACTTTTCCTGTCTAGCCTTATTGTTTTCATCTGTAAAGTGGGGGAAATAGTACTGTTTTGCAGGGAAGATGTGAACTTTAAATAAAACATTATTTGTTAAAGCCATGGCATATAATAGGTGCTTATAGGTAGTAGTTGTTTTTCTTTTAATCCTTGAAAATAGCCAAGTCACTTTCTTTCTATTATTTATGGAGAGGAACCTGACAACAAACAGCAAGGGCCAAGAAAATCCAGTAAATTTCAGAATTTAAAAAAATATTCAAAATCAAACGATAAGAAGCTCCAAATCTCAAAGCTTTCGATTGAAAACAATTTCTGTCCTTGAAACTCTTCATTTGTTTGCTTCATTTTGAGGCAAATTTTGCCCTCATCTATTGGTTCCCTCCACATCTGTCTACATCATAAGGACTACAGCTTGCGTGGGAGCCTGTTTGAGGTCTACCAAGTCATAAGAATCAAACAGCCTTTTCCTTGCCAAAGAAAAAAACATGTTGCCAAACCCAAACACAGCTTGAATTCAGATGGAGTATTCTTTAAATTCTGAGCAATTTTTCAATTTGGCTAAAAAGACTCATATCCCCTCAAAATTTGATACTTACCAAAGACAAATATCCAGAAAAGTAAGTCTCTTTTTGCCTCACACATAAGGACAAAGCAAAATGGGCTAAACTATAATTCATACCAGATCATTCAAAATATGTTTGCACATATTTAAGTCTTACAGATAAATCTAATTTAGAAAAATATGTGATTCTCAGTTCCTCACTTACTCATCTTTCTTTGCTGTTTTAATTGTGGGTGTGTGTTATTCCAAACTGTCTGAACAGTCATGTAGAATTCAGAGAGTTCAGCTCTGCTACTTGTTTGATAAGTTCCACCTCTCATGAAGTGGCAGCATGATGGAGGCCTGAGAATATGTTCGTGGTGGCTTGTCCCCAACGAATCACAGTCTGGAGAGGCCCCTGGCAGAACTATAGACAAATAACCCCAAGGTTCATTTGGAAGAAGAAAAGTTGATGGAAATATCAAGCCCTCTTGGCAGTCTGTAGCCACTGACAACCTTTATTTGATTCCCACAAAGTCATGGAGCATCAGATCCAACATTCTGGATTCCACATGAGTTCCCAAAAGCCATGAATGTGGAGTTAAATATTTCCCTGGTTTCATAAACCATGGGGCAGATAATGGCTTCAAGAACAGTGAAATATCTCTCTTTTGTTTTCTTAGAAGGGCATAGAGAAGACTTCTGGAATTCTGGCTGTGGACCCTTACTACCCAGCGTGGAGCTACTATAGCCTCAGTTCAGTTGCCAATTACCTCTTTATTGCTCTCATGCCTAGAATGTGAGTGGAGGGGACACCAGTTATGGAAAGCTGCCCAGAGAGTCTCAACTCATGCTTGGTGATTCCAAAATAAGGCAAGATCTTTGAATCACATTCTTCTCCTTGAGTTGTAATTTGACAGTTAAGTAGTTAATTCTAAAACATATGTATTGAGTGCCTACTATGTACCAAGTACTGAGGAGAGCATTAGGGATACAATGTAGAAAAGATGTATTTCCTGACCTCAGATAGTTCTTGGAGGAGACAGATAAGTAAATAGGTATTGACAATATGTTTTGGTAAGTACGATGAAATATGAATGCATCAGTTATTATAAGAGGTAACATGGAGAAACATGTAACTCAGATCTGGAATTGGAAAGAGGATCAGAGAAGGTTTCCCAGATGAAATGCCTTCTCAGCTGAAAGGATGGTGTGTGTAAGCCAGACAAACAAGGAGAGATTGTTCCAGGCAGAGAGGAAAACATAGTAAAGGCCCAGAGGAAAGGCAGAAAATGGCCCATTCAGTAACTTCAAGTACTTCAGTATGGCTGGAGTGCAGAGTTCAAGAAGAGAAATGTCAAAAGCTGAAGTTAAAGAGGTTAAAAAAAAAGGGAGTCAGAGCATACGTGATATTTTACGCTCATGCTTACAAGTTTGAACTTTATCATAAGGATGATGGTAAGGTTTAGAAAGCTTTTAATCAGGCAAGAGAAATGATCAAATGTCTACTTTGTAATGCTTCATAGAACTCTGGAGCATGGAGGAAGGAGTCAGGGAAAACCAGATAGGCATCCGAGGCAGTGATCAAAGAGCCAATGATGGGAACCTGGAATGAGACACTGGCAGTGAACATGGACAGAAATGGACAATCGTGAGAGAGGAGTAGAAGTGGATACAGCAGGTTTTGGAGATCAATTATTTGTGGGAAACAATGGAGGCACAGAAGTCAAAGATGACACCTACGATTTTGAATTAGGCAGCTAGGTGATAGTGTTCGTTGAGAAAGAAAGAATAAGAGAAGCAGGGCAGAAAATAATGAATTCCGTCGGGACATATTAAGTTTGGGGTCCCAGAAGAACAGTCAAGGAAAAAAGTTCTAATAAGAAGGCAGAAATATAGCTTTTTGATCCTTCACCGCCATGTGTAGTAGGTAATGCCATAAATGAATAACATCACCAGGGTCTGTGTGTCGGGGGTGAGATGTAACAAGATCATGAAAAAAATATCGCAGGAAGACTAATGATTAAGGGATCAGCTAAGAAAGAAGAGCCACCGCCGGGCAGAGTGGAGAATCTCCCTGAGAGTGGAGAACCACAGAAGCCAAGGAAGTGTGTTTCACAGAGGAGAGTCCAAATCAACGATGTCAAATGTTATAGAGCGGTCAAGTGAGATAAAGCCGAAAATTGTCCATTTGACTCAGTGTAATTTTAAGCCTAGAAGATAAGTCTTGGTCAAAAGTAGTATCTCAGCAGAGTTTTGATTCACGCTGGACTAGAGCTTGCCAGCTTTTTACAACAGCAACCCATTTTTCATATTTCTTATTATTCACAGCTGAAATATTACCACCACCAAGCCACAGAGCTCCAAGTCCCTTCAGCTTCAATGTATTGAGGATAAACCTGAAAACTGAACTTTTCCTAAACAAAAGGGGCTTGGAGTATTTTTATCTTTCTTCCTCTATCAAGTAGTGAGCCAACACTTGTGTAGTCTTTACTTGGGATGTAATACATTCGTAATCTGTTTAGGGTGGGGTATTCCAGACTGCTTTCCTGCTGTGTATCCTTGAAGTGAAGTTCAAATAGATTTCATGGGAAATATAAATTAAGCAAGTGCTTCCACAATAGTATTTGTTTTGTTCCAGAAATATCCATTTCTAATGAAGAAACTTCTCTCCAAGAGGGCTTTTAAAGGATATTGTGAGCAATTTTATTATTCATTAAAGTATGTGATCTTTGATTTAGAGTTGTATAAGACATATTCAGTATTATTTCTAATAGCTCAGTTGGAAAAATAAACTGTGATTTTTCCCAGAAAGTTCAAAGCTTCTTGCTATAAATATCTCCCCATCATTTAGCTAATTTTGAAGACTTAAAATGTATAAGCAGTTCGCGTTATTTCTTGCATCTATTTTCATTTGGAAGCCATTGGGGTAAAATCAATACTCGGATAACTCGGTATGGACAGCCCTCAAAAACTGAGGGACCACATGAAAAATATATCTTCTGCCAATTTTTTAAAACCTAAATTCTAGTTGTATTGACAGTAGATGATCTTTATCTATTTGGGATGGCGAGGGAAATGGCTTATGGATCCAAGTTGTCACAATGAATTGGAATCTCTCAAATCACCAAATAATTCCGTGCAGTTACATAAGCTTGAAATTCAATCTTTGAAAGAGTCCATAAGAACACTAGTTACATATTTGGGAATGAAAGTGGTGGAACAATTCTCTCTTCCACCAAGTCTTCACGTAGCCAGCTTTCTAAAAGGTAAAGCATTAACAATAGGCCAAGGAAGAGTGCAGTAAACACTTGTGTTTAATTTAGTGCAGTTTCGCTTTTCATGAGGGTTTGGTCATTTTTCCCTTTTCTCTCAGAGTGAACTGTTCAGAAATTCAGGTTAACATTAGGAACAAACCAAAACCTGGATATCAGCCTTACTGTCCCACCCTTCAAATCCTGCATTTCGTCAAACACCACTAACAATAACAGCTATTATTGATTGGGTGTTTATTGATTATATCAGCTGCCTGGCTAGGCACTTGGTGTTAATAATCTCACTGAATTCTAATCACAACTCTATGAGGGGATTTCTATTACACACATTTGATAAACGAAGCACCCAACATCTAAAGAATATAAGTGAGGTCACGCATATTCACTCAGCTAGTGCGTGGCCTAGCCAAGATTCGATCTCTGACTCACTCTCAACCACTGTGCACACTGCCTGTATTCACAGAGGCCCTGCCGCCTCTCCCGTCTACTGAAAAATAACTGGAAAGTCCAGGCATTCACACTCGTGTGCAAGTTCACAAAAAATCCCCAGCTTCTGTCGTGTGCCCAGATGCCTACAAACACTTTTTCTTCAGAACTTCATTCTGGCTATTGGCTTGACCCATGAGGTGAAATTAGGTTACTGCGGACTGATTTATTATGCATTTTGTGCTATCCATGAATAAGAAATGTTTTCCTTTGATGGTGTAGAAAGTGTGTGGAAAAAATTAATATGACTGGCAAGCCAGCCCTTCCTTCAACACGCTTGGCTTTTCCATGGGAGTTTGCCCCATTCATTGCTTCAGCAAGCCTTGTTTCTATGGCTGCATTGAACTCAACCCTAAACTAGGCTCTGGGGCAGTCACAAAGGACATTGGAGACTGGATCCCCGCTCTTGATGAAGATAGGAGCTTAGCTGGGAAGATCAGTAATTTATAAGAGATCTAGGTCCACATACAAGTTTCGGTTAATGCACTCCAAACTACACATAAGTGCCGAGGACAGCAGAGGAGGGAGGAAAATTGCCCATATTTCCAGACACACAAGCCCTTCACTTCCTGACCACTGGCACTCTCGTGTCTTTGCCGTTGGTGAAGTTTCTGTGTGCTGGGAAACCATAAGAGGTCCACAAAGAGGCTTAGTAAGTAGCAACAGGTAGAAAGAAGGAAGGATCCATGTCTGATGTTCCCATAGATGTGACAGTTCTCAGGCCTCATCCTTGTGGTAAAGAGAGTCTTATGCTTTTCTGCAGGACTCTGTACAATTGCACATCAGTTCAAGCCACTGCATTAACACAGGAGTGCTGAGTCGTTCCAAAGAGAGAGTGAGTGAGCCAATAGCTACAGCTGGCAGCCAGAGAAGGGAAAATGTGCTCAGAACCCTCAGTGAGTCACCCAAACAGACAGGAGGGAGTGTGTGCCAACTTAGCCTCGATGCCAAGCCAGAGCTCACACACTCAGCTGGGTCAGGATTTGCCTCGGAGGTGAGTTCTCCTGAGTCAGGCAGTAGCTGTAGGTGACTCGGTGGGTGGGATAATTAGAGCTGGTGGTACCAGCACTAAATTCCCATGGTTCTGAGGGTCCACGGACTTGCTTCCAAAAAAGGCATAAAGCTGAAGTCCAGCAGAGGTGGCTGGCCATTGGAGGCCCCCATGCCCCACGTGTCCCAAGCTCACATCAGGTGGACCATAGTCTGTACTTCTGCTTGCAAGCCACATTCCAGCTGAGGTTCCTTCCCTGGGCTCATTTCCTCCTGTGGTTTCAAGTACCACCAAATTTATCCATACGCTTCATGATTGCTCTCAAGCTACTTATTTGAAAGAAGAGTATGTTGGATAAGTTTGTCATACAAGAGGTTGTGTCCCGTAATCTGTTTATTATGAATAAGTCTAATTGGATTATTCTCAAGGAAAAATAAAGCAGTTGATTGTGACCAGCTCGGAAACAACATAGGAACATGTATGGCTGTCAACACAGAGTAATGAACTTATCCTTTCCCCCATGAGAAGGCAGGTAGTACATGATAGAAAATGCACTTGTCCTAAGAAGGGAAAAATTTGTTTCTCTCCAACACAGAGCTGATAAAAGAATGCATTTACACAATGCACACTTTCAAGCATAAAAATCCCCCAGGGAATTTATTGAGAAAGCAATAAGAACCTTCAAAGATTCTGATTCCATAAGAGTCTGTATTTTTAACAAGCACCTAAAGTGATTTTGATACAGGTCTAAGAACTCACTTGGAAAAACGTGGTCTTACCGTATATGGGGTCACTAAGGAAGTGGCATTTAAGGGACCTTTGGCAGGACCTTCTGCCCAACTATTATCTTCAGAGTTAAGCGCTTAGCTGCTTTGCTCTGAACCTTGAAGACTTTTCTCTTTTCTGGTGGGTGACAGAGAAGTGGAAGGGAGTGGTGGACATGCCTTCAGCCCTTATAAGAAGGACTTTTATATCTTAAATATAAAAGATTATATTTCATAAATTCTTTTAAATTAAAAGATTAAAATGACAACCAGCGAACGGGCTGCAGACAGGAATCTGGAGGCTGGGAAAGGAAGTGGGGATGATGAGGCAAGTGAGAGAAACCGGAACCTGTCAGAGCCACAGCCTTTACCTGAGCAGGGAAGTACCATAGCTTTATTGTTGTTTCAGTCTTTTTTTTTTTTTTAAATTAAAGTAGAGTCGGTTTATGATGTTGTGTTAGTTTCTGGTGTTTAGCAAAGTGATTTAATTTATATATATATATATGTACATATATATATGCACACACATATATATGTTTGTATATATATATATTCTTTTTCAGATTCTTTTTCATCATAGGTTATTAAAAGATATTGAATATAGTTCCCCATGCTATACAGTAAGATCTTATTGTTTATTAGTCCTTCTTTCATTCAATATATAGATGTTGATTATTTGCTTTGTGAAAAGCACTATGCTTAGTGCTCTAAAAAGATACCAAAACCAAAAAAAAAAAAAAAAGGATACCAACATATCAGAATGAATACAAAACTTGCTATTCGTTCACCAGGGCTTCCCTGGTGGCGCAGTGGTTGCGAGTCCGCCTGCCGATGCAGGGGACATGGGTTCGTGCCCCGGTCCGGGAAGATCCCACATGCCGTGGAGCGGCTGGGCCCGTGAGCCATGGCCGCTAAGCCTGCGCGTCCGGAGTCTGTGCTCCGCAATGGGAGAGGCCACAGCGGTGACAGGCCCACGTACTGCAAAAAAAATAATAATAATAAAATAAAATAATAAATAAATAAATAAATAAAGTACTAACTTGACAATCCCAAACTCCCGATATATCCCACAGGATTGACATGTACATACTGCTATATTTAAAATAGACAACCAACAAGGACCTACTGTAAAAATAAATAAATTTTTAAAAATATAAATAAAAATAAATAAAATTTCCCAGTATTGAGATATATTATTTGGAGCCAACATTAAATTAGAATTAATAACAGCCATTGTGCAGTCTGCAAATAAAAGCAATATTTTAAAACAACAAAACAATATAAAGTAGCAACTTGAGCTGTGTGAGGAGCGGACGGTCTTCTCCTTAGCGTGACACCTTGACCCTTACTTTGCTTTGGGTGTTGACAGGTGAGGTAGCCAGTCTGTGGTTGGAGGTGTGTTGGTAAAAAAAAAGAAACAGCTAAATTAGTTTGAAAAGAAATTAAGGAGAATGTGGGGAATGTGGATTTATGTGCCTTTGGAGATGTGGACAGGAAATGGGTGTAGGTGTGTAGGGTCCATCCCATGGCACAGGGCAGATCTTATGGAGGAAGGTTAGCTCGTGAGAAATTCCTCAGTTGAAGGTGCTGAAATGACCCTGAAGAAAAGCTGTAACACATATCCTATTTTTACCTTGTGCTAACAAAAGGAGTCTAAGTGCTACTTCAATATAGTCTATTACTGCAAATGCTCTCTGTGAACAATATTATGAGGGAAATGCAAGAAAAGGAGCAGTTTCTATGTTTAGTTGGTACACAACTGAGATAAGGTAAACTCTCTAGGAGATGTGTGAGATTCTGACAAATAGGAAAAGGAAATGAGGGTAACTAATTATGGAAATGAGGCCATAAACCTCTCAGAATTTGTAAAAATTTTAGGGGAGACCCTGAACTTCCCAGAGGATGTAAGACAATTTCATTTACGTTCAGTCTGCAGGCTAACCTCAGCTGACAGCCAAGGTACATTAGGTACACAAAAGAATGTGTCTTTGCATCTCTACATTTCCCCCTCACTTCCCACACATATAACCTTGGTCTTTAAGGATGTTACTCTTGAGAGTATGAGATACATTCGTAATGGTAAGTGTAAGATGGTTCCATGTGCAAGAGATCAATGGGGTGTGAGGGGATGAGACTTCTGGTCTATATGTAAAATAGGAAATAAGTGGCAAGATGCCTTCCAGCAGGAGTGATTAAAGAGGACTCATGGGGGAAGTGAGGTCTGAGCTCAATCCTAAAGAACAGTTAGAATCAGGGTGAAATTGAAATTGAAATTAAAGGGATAGTGTATGAGCAAAGCAGGAAAGCTCAAACCACAATGGAAGGTCATCAGGAAGGACAAACTGGGCACAAATGAGGAAGGACAAGCCAGGGCCAGACTACAGAATAGACTGCAAATGCCTCTGAAAAGCACGGAAAGGTCTGTGTCAACCTTGGAGGAAGTGGCTGGGCAGGGCCGGAGACGTGCAGAGGGGGACTGCTGACGCTGTGTGTGGTCTTGCAGAGAGATCCATGCACACACTCCAAGGGTCTTCTGGGCCTTCATCTCCTGAGGACACATCTGGAAAGAGAGTTATGCATCCAGTGCCTTGTAAATAATACTCATCCCCACCCAAGTCTCTATGGGAGAGCAGAGGCCGTGAGGTCAGCAGTCCTGACTTCTATTATTTAAGAGACTTACCAACACATAGCCCATTCTCCCACAAGCGTTTCATGCTGGAGAGTCCCACAGCCTTGTTGCCTCTTTAAACAGAAAGCGCACATCCTCAGGAGTGGAGCGAGCTGTGCGTGTGAGCAGCGGTGTCTCTCAGCTCTGCAAGTTCACATACCGCAGTTGCGTGCCGCCAACACTTCTGTCAGGCCAACAAGGAAGAAAGTGTGACTAATTGCAGTTGGAAAGAACAATCATCCAGAAACACGCTTTGCGGGAGGACCAGAGCTGATGGTGAGGTTCTGTTCTCAAGAGACGGAGCACATTTTCAGTCTCCTGTGTGATGCTCCCAGAGAGCCACGGACTTCTTACCACGGGCTCTGCTTCTTGAATTCTCATCTGCACTTGCAGAACTGTTTCTTCCCTTTCTGTGTTCACAGTCTTGGCCTCTTGGACACCCCCTGAACCCAATTCTGATTTCAAAGTCACTCTTGCCAAAGTTAAAGAGAAATTGGTCAGGTGGAGTGGAGGAAGCAGATTCTTTAAGGAGTCTAGGCCACGTAAATTCATGCTCATCTAACAGAAGTCTAAATCCTCACATCACGCAGCTCAACAGAAAGAAAAGATGAAAGGCTAAGCAGAGCGTCATTCAGACTTGTGCTCACGGGAAAACAAGGCAGTGGCCTGCGGCAGAGGATAAGGAGCCAGCTGACCCAGATGGTATTGAAGGAGGAGAATGGAAATGGGGGGGAGGGGACTATGCGGGGCTCACTGAGTACCTGGCTTGCTAGGTAAAGGAGGAAGAGGTTTAGAAAAGGTTGTAATACACTAAAATCTTTGAAGCTTTGGGGACCTGCTCCCTCCCTGAGGCTGAGGATGTCTTTGTGTCATAGAGAAGAACAAATCTGACTCCACATTGGATCTGTTTCTTTTACTTTAACCTTTGTATTCTACTGCTTTTACTACAAGTTAAGAATGTTGCCCATAGCCTGAAATATACAGGAGAGCCCATTCTCAAGGCTCTGACCTTTAAAGGTATAACACTTTTCCATTCATGTGGAGATAAGAAGTTGCAGAACAGAGAATAACATTTGTCTTGTTGGAGGTTTACAGGAACATTGTGACCTGACCTTTGTCCTGCAAGAACAAAGGATTCTGACACCAGAAGTTTGCAACAACCAAACACACCCCCTCCTCTTCTAGTATAAAAGAAGCCTGAATTATAACTTGGGTAGGATGGTTCTTTGGGACACTAGTCCACCATCTTCTCAGTCTGATGGCTTTCCCAATAAAGTTGCTATTCCTTGCCCTTCTTCTTTCGATTTATTGGCCTGTCGTGCAGCGAGCAGAATGAGCTTGGACTCAGTAACATTTGGGCTTTCTCTTTGCACCACTTCATGCCACTCCTTTTTTCCTGACATGTCCCATCAAACCTCACCAACCCAGTGTCCCAGTTCCTTGGGGCCTTGCAACTTTCTGGCTGGCTGTTCGGCTAAGTTGTTCTGTGTTTCCAGGAGGCCCAGACACATAGGATCTCACTGTGTTGGTCATTAACACCATTAGCTACATATTTCTAATTCTTCCCCCTGGGTGTATGGCGGAATCGTAGCTCCCTGCCCTCTAAGAGTTCTGTGTTTTCACCTTGTTTTTTCCTCTGTCCTTTGAAGCGGCCCTGTGATTTACTTCCACCACAAAATGTGAAGTGACATGTGGCGCTTCCAGACAGAAGCTTTCACGCCTGTACATGACTCACCATCTGCCACTTTGCTTCTTCAGTCACGGTAAAGCCTGTGTTCAGATGCACCCTTCACCAGCCAGAGGCCCTGGGTAACTATGATGAGCAGAGTCTCCCCTCCTACCCTCACCACCCCCACACACACACATTTAACCACGTTGGAGATGAAACATGAAAAAGAAATAAACCTCTGTTATTTTTATCCACCAACATTTTGGGAGTTGTTTGTTACTGCAGCACAACTTGGTCTATCCAAACTGATGTACACGTGTACTCTAACAGTGATTTTTCTGAAACTAGGAGTTAAATGTATGTGATTTTCATGTATTGGGGTCTATGGGTGCATGTTTGTGTGTATGTCTGTGTATGTGTCTTGTGGAGAAGGGAAAGATACTTTGAGCCAAAATAAGAAGACGGAACATTGACAGTAAAAGAGAGAGTTTCTTGTATGCTAAGGGGTATTAAGTTGTACAAAATTGTTTGTCTCCAAGTCATCCCAAAAAGCTCTGGTTCCTGACATTTCGTTTATACTTGATTTAGTTATTCTTATGACATCCTTTGCTGTCAACTGTCCCTCCTTCCTTTTGTCACTGTTTGCCTTCTGAGTGTTCCCTGCCCACACAATCTACAACTTTCTACTTCTAATGTGCTTCTTAGAATTGTGGGTAAATTAAGAGCAATTAGATTTTGATTTCGGGACTAAAGGATACCTCTGCCAGTAAAGAAGTTAAGGTGTCACACGCACACATTCCAAAATAATAAAATTAACTTTTCATAATCCTTTATGGCATATAAAGGATTGCATTTATTTTACTTTTGTGACCACTTTTAATTCTTATATCCCTGCATCTATTTTGACCATTTAGAAAATATGTTTTTATAACGCCATACTATGTCTCTATTCCTATTTTGAATGATACCAGATAATGATGGTCTATGATAGACTGCAATCTTTTTCTCAAGTATTTTCACCAAGCTCCTTCCCTGTAATAAAATTTTAATTCCCTGCCTTTACCATGTGATTTGCAGTGTCTCCTGTCAGAGAAATATACATCCCTACCCTGTGAAATGGCGCTTGGACATATGACATGGTTTCGCCAAGGGAATGTGAGCAAATGTGGTATAAACACCCCCGAAAGATTTAAGAGACTTTCTCCAGCTCTCTCGAGTTTTCAGCTCCACCACCAGACTGTACCAAATAGTGACCACTCCTGCAGCCTGAATCCCAGAAGGGGAAGACCCTTGGAGTGGAGCTGAGCGGGTGTCCAGCAGCCATAGCCAACTCATAGCCAAAGACCATATTATGAGAAAGAATAAATTGTTGTTTTGATCCACTGAGATTTGGGGATTGTTTGTTATCACAGCACAAGCTGATTAATATCCGTGCTAAGCAGGATATTACTAAAGAATAATGTGTTAAATTTTAAAGTACTTTTACATTTCACTTTAGAAAGAGCTGGGCTGTAACCAAAGGAGCATGAGCTTTGGTATCAAGTCGACCCACCACTTTATCAACTGCTTCATCTTGGCAAATATGAAACATTTTACTTTTCTGCAACTCTTTCTATCAGAGGCAATTTTCCACTTCCACTCCACTCAATCAACCAATTCAAACTCAGAAAGACTACTTGACCGCAATAGTTTGAAATACATTATTATATTAAAATCCATGAGTTCATTGTAATACTCAAAAAAAGGAAAAGCCAAAAATAAACTTATTAGTCACCACTGAGATAGCCTGGGAACCAACTCTTTATTGGAAACTAATGGGAAAAATTACACACTTAAGTATTTCAATATGGACTGTATGAACGGTTCTCCAGTAAAACAAATAGTAGTGGTTGATGAGGGAAAGTTGTTCTTGACAGAAAAATTCCAGGTAATGCATATGCAATAGATGATTATTTATTAATATTATACAATCATAATTTTTTTTAATTAATTTATTTTTGACTGTGTTGGGTCTTCGTTTCTGTGCAAGGGCTTTCTATAGTTGCGGCAAGTGGGGGCCACTCTTCATCGCGGTGCCTGGGCCTCTCACTATCGCGACCTCTCTTGTTGCGGAGCACAGGCTCCAGATGCGCAGGCTCAGTAGTTGTGGCTCACGGGCCTAGTTGCTCCGTGGCATGTGGGATCTTCCCAGACCAGGGCTTGAACCCGTGTCCCCTGCCTTGGCAGGCCGATTCTCAACCACTGCGCCACCAGGGAAGCCCTATACAATCATAATTTTACAACCCCTAATAAAATAATGTTTTCGGGAAATGATTACCAACAAATTCTAAAGCCATTTGGTAAAAGATTGATGGGGAGCTGCATATTTGCAGCATGACAAATTATTACTTTATGGGTTGATGCCTGGTTAATAAAGGGGAAATAGAACTTTACACTTGAAGGGGTCAGGCTGTCCATATCATCATCTCTAAAAGTGGGACACCCGGATATGGTGTGCCCCCTGATGTAATACAAAGTTCACAGAACATCTATAAAAGATTTTTGTCAGAAAAGATAAACCTGAGTCTAATCAACCCCTTAGCTCTAACTTTAAGCTTATAGATAATATAAGGAGTAGAGAACGAATAGAATCCATTTGATATAGCCTTGTCTTATTTTTCTGTATTAATAATATTAAGTTTGACTTATTTATTTTTACTATCCATCGGCCCTCGTGGAATATAAACTCCATTGGCACAGGGACCTTGTATAGCTGATCCACCACTCTATTCCCAGGGTCTATTACCATGTTTGGCACGTCTTATGTGTTCAATACAAAGTGTTAAACTCACAAATGAATGAAGAAGTAATTTTAACCTTGTCAAACTTGTTTCCACATCTGTAAAATGGAGATGACAATACTTGCCTTAGAGGGTTCGTGCAAGGGTTAAATGAAGTAATAAACAGTGTCTGGTCCAGTTAGTAGTGCATTATAGGTGTTCAATAAATTGCATCTATTTCTTTCCCATATATTATACATCCGATCCTCCCAGTAACAGTACATTTATCGGGCAGGAGTTATTGTCTGCATTTGGCAGATGAGAAAACCGAGAAACAGAAAGACAGGTCAGAAAGATGACTCTTACCTGGACTTGGATCTGGACCACACAGCCAACCATGCCGAGAAAAACCTGACTTTTATTCTCCGACACCTGCTACGAACCTCACCCAAGTTTGCAGGCTTCTTTACTGCCATCCTTCCCTCCCACTCTGGACCTGCTCATTCCCGGGTAGGAGGTGCTGGGCCTGCTGCTTCTCCGTACGGAGCTGGTACTCCACGTTCCAGGGGCCCAGCCGAGCACTGCATACCGCGCCACACAGCTCCCCTCAGCAGAGCAGGTCTGTTGTCCTGGGCCAATATGCTGTTGTACAAACACAGGAAACCATGTACCATGTGTTCTGGACCTTCTCCAGAAGGACTGTGGTGGACCAGCCCAATTATGCCACCACATCAGACAATGCCCAGGGGCTGGCGCCCTCACACACACACTGTCAAAGCTGAGCCACGAAGTCAACGTCTCATGCCGTTGTGCAGCCAATAATCCATCTAAGATGCCTTAATCTATAGAGACAGCTGTCCTTTAACTTACACTGGATTTGGGGCAAAATGAGTCGATGTCTACTTGCTTTGACAGAGTCACACTTTATGCCACTAATTCCAGAGATTATTTTCACTCCTAGTGCCTCCTTGACTCTCTGGTGCAACCACAGCCAATAAGCCTTGCAGCCACTGAAATTCTCCATAATCCGTCTTTCCAAACAAATCGCATTCTTCAGCTCTCTGTGCACCTTACATTCCACTCAGTTTCCTGGACATTCTTTGGAGAATTCCCTTTTCCAAACCCTTTCTCTCTTGCATAGTACAGCACAGAGATGGCCCACGGTATGTATTTATTCACTTTCCTGCTCCACCTAGGACCTAAAGTTTTGATGAGGCTGGTTTGCATAAACGTATGCCAAATTTCAAAGAGTGTATATTGTCAAAGGCAACTGAAATGGGATGTTTCCTTTTGTGGGCCATGTCTCCAAGTTGAAGAAAATGGGATCCACGGGCTGATCCTATGGTCTCTGGTATCAAGACATGTCTGCCACAAGCCCTTATGGGTCTTTTTATACGTCAGATGTGGGCTCCTTAAAATCAGCCGCACCAGGTCCTGCATTCCACAGTGTGTTGAAATATCCTTTGTTGACCTGAAACAAATAAGACTACCAGATATTTCTCCAGCAAAGATGAGTTTGTTTGGGATCAGCAGAGAATTGCAGTTTGGGGTCTGCAACCCTGGTGAGCTACGTGCAAGTCCCCACACGGCAAGGGAAGGAGAACGCTTTTATAGCGGGGGGGGGGGGGGGGGGGGGAAAGGAAGCTGGGACGGCTGTAGGAAACATGAGTCCGTAGCTTTCTATTGGCTGAGTCCTTCCTGTTGGGCTCTGCTATTACCTCAGGGCATGAGAACTCCCCCTTCTGGTCTCCCAACTCTATTTAGTTGAGGTTTCTGTTTATTGGGGGGGGTTTTTACACTTAAAAATTTTTTTTTAAATTTTATTATTTTAATTAAAAAATTTTTTTTACAGTAGGTCCTTGTTATTTATCCATTTTAAATATAGCAGTGTGTGCATGTCAATACCAAAATCCCAATCTACCCTTCCCCCACCGGTAAATATTAAGTTCATTCGCTAAGTCTGTGAGTCTGTTTCTGTTTTGTAAATAAGTTTATTTGCAACATTTTTTTTAGATTCCACATATACGCGATATCATATGGTATTTGTCTTTCTCTGTCCAACTTACTGAGTGTGATAATCTCCAGGTCCATCCATGTTGCTGCAAATGGCATTACTTCATTCTTTTTAGTGGCTAGTATTCCATTGTGTATATCTACCACATCTTCTTTATCCATTCTTCTGCTGATGATCATTGAGGTTGCTTCCGTGTCCTGGCTATTGTAAACAGTGCTGCAATGAACACTGGGGTGCATGTATCCTT
Source organism: Monodon monoceros (assembly GCF_005190385.1). Lineage (NCBI taxonomy): Eukaryota > Metazoa > Chordata > Mammalia > Artiodactyla > Monodontidae > Monodon > Monodon monoceros. The sequence goes on along the minus strand of NW_021703771.1, from coordinate 14,596,665 downwards.
TTGAACCATGTTTTTCTCTGGATATATGCCCACGAGTGGGATTGCTGGATCGTATGGCAGCTCTATTTTACACTATAACATAACTATAGATGCAGATATGTTTACAGCCATGCTGCTTCCTCTCTCCCCTGCTTCCTTCACATGCAGCTCACTCCACCATGGGAACGAGCAGTCACCAACAGTCTTACCAGCTCTGTGAATGAATCCTCATGGGTCTTGTCCTTTAGAAAAATAAATAAATAAAAGCACAACAACAAACACAGACCTATTTTAGGCAATGGTTTGATAAATTTTTTATAAACTACAGGTAGTTAAATGTTTAATCTTGGCAGTTAGAGGAGATCTAAACAACAGGCAAGGGGGCACTTGTCTCACACCGAAGGTGGTTACTGCTTGAAAATAGAAGCTTACAGGTTAAAAGGACTCAGAGGATTGTTTTAGGATATTCATTTCTATATACATAACTGAGACATTGAGAATTGGGGGTCATTTTGTTTCATTTGTTTCTATAGCAAAAAGGCAAAGAAACTATAAGCAATGTGATCATTTGTGACATTTCTTAGGTTTATTAAAGTATAAGAATACAGACTAACATTTCTGAAACAAAAATTGAAACCTGTGATTTGACAAGGAAAAGTACGTTTATGAGATTAGGACACAAAATTGGAAACTGTATTTGCCTCAGAAAAGCTGGGTGTTATAGTGGCCAAATCCATAGGCAAGATGTTAGAAAAACTGTTTGAAAATGCAATGAATACAGTAAAAAGTTGTTGAATTCAATTCAGCCTGTCAGTCATTAAACAGTTCTTGTGCACCTGCTGAGATGAAGCTAATACATGCAAGTTCACATAAAATGCAATTTAAAAATCTAACAGTTGTTTGCTTTTATTTAGTCATGAAAAAGAAGTGTTATTAGCAAATATTTTGATTATATTAAAATAATTTTAAACAAAGACTTAAATCTCGAGTTTTTGTCATCTATATCTGATATTTAATATGTTGACAATTTTAGGCAAATCCAGAACTAAAGGTTAAATTCTTTCAACAAGTATCAATAACCATATTCCAGGTATGAAGTTAACATGTAACTACATTATCTTCTTTATAATTCTCATTGTCCCTGTTCTATGTCCCCTCCAATCTTCCTTCTACATAGTTACCAAAACAATCCTCCTAAAATACTAATTTGGTATTAATCTCCTATTTTAAACTTTTCCATGATTCCCAATGACCTACAAGTCAGAGTCCATTTTTAAAATTTTAATTTTAAATTATTTTTCAAAAATTTTTATGGAAATACAGTTATTTACAATGTGTCAGTTTCAGGTGTACAGCAAAGTTATTCAGTTTTATACATATATTCTTTTCAAAATCCGTGTTTAAATTGCAGCATACAAGTTTCTTCACAATCTGGCTGCCACTTAACCTTCCTATCTCATTCTCCTCCAGTTCAACTCCTGACACTAAAAAAAATATTTTTCCAGCTCACTGAATCTCATAATTTCTAAACATTTTGTGATAGGGCTAGCAATTTACCCATATTACAATTTGTAGAGTAGTGGAAAATACGATTTATTTTGGAGAGAAAAAAAGTTGAAATCTTCAGCTTGCTTCAATCACTCTTAGATAACTGAGTCTTGGCTTAGATGACTCCAGCAGAGACATCTGTCTTCTAGACATCTATATATATGAGAATAGGGTAGGACCTTGCTCACCATTCATTAGATAGACTCTCAATAAACTTACATGACTATCAGACAGTAAAATTTTTGATAAACTTTTGATGAAAAGGCTGAAAATTATAGATCAGATGATTAACTGTGGCCTAAATAAATAGGAGTTTGTTTTTCCATGACAAAAAAATCCAAAGATAAGTAAGTGCTATTGTTAGTTTATCTGTTCTGTGCTAACATGGATGAGAAGCTCTTTCTGGTTTGCACTCCACACGCTTAGCATAGTGGCGTTTTCCTCAGATTTCTAGCTTCGTGGACAAAGAAAGGAAGCTTCAGGAGCATGCTCTCAGCCATATCCCTATCTTATCCAGATAAAAAATCATTATACAAAAGCCACCCCCCGCAAATTCCACTTATAGCTCATTGATCAATACTTGGTCAAATATTCACCCCAGTCGGTAAGCGACGAATAGAAAGTGATTATCCGGCTTTTTCAACCTCACTAATGGCAAGGGAAAAAGGGGTTGGCACTGGATGTTGGTGTCTTTCTCAGTGCTTTTCAGGAGTTGGGAAAGGTGGTCCTTAGATCCTTAGAGTGTCCTCGCCAATGATCTGTCGGCCTGGTCTCTGCTGACTTTATAAAGTTTCTTGGACAACTCAGGCTCCTCTTAGCTCTGACCACTCTTTGGACCCTGACCATACACTGAGGTCTGACTACATTAGTCACTTGGTCCCTTACCAGATGGCACAACCCAGTGCATTTGCTGTAGAGTTCCTCATTCCCACCACAACAGCTTCCTCCATCCACATTACACAGGAATCAAGAATGTTCTATAAAGAATAATACAGTCCCCTTCTGCTTAATCACCCTCTGCTACCATGTTTATTTGTAATATGGAAATGTCCCTCAACTGACTTGGAGGCAGCCTACAAGTTCTTTCCTTCTGGAACAGAACCAAAGCTCCCTGGTTCTTGGATTTCCATATCTTCTCCAGTATTTCAAAAGCATTCTCTCCCCACCAGCTCAGCCTTGAGTGTGTACTGGGGAGCATGGTGGAGGGACCCTAGTATCTTCCAACCTTTATCCTTGTTCTCAGTCCTCCAACTCTCACAGTGCCTCCCAGTAATCCCAAAAATTAAGATACCTTTTACTTTCCTCCAGGCCATATCTTTCATCTTCCAAACTCCATTCTCATGGCTAAGCTGAAACAATGATCAAAGTTACCTATTCTATACAATCAGAAAAGCAGCTACGGTAGCCATCAGGCTCAATCTTTAATGTTAAATAAGAACTAAAATAATTTTTAAAGTCCTTATTCTCTCAAACTATTGCCTGTTGGCAAAATCCTATTTTGAATGTAACAATCTAATTTTTCAAAATGCTACCCTGTTATAATTTCACGTTCTTACATACAGTCTGTATTTAAGACGTGCTATACGCCCATGCCTCTACTTCACCTGTCTCTTTCTGTATTTGGTGATAATCCTAGGTATCCTGAAAGACTCTTTTAAATGTCACCTCCTCTGTGAAACCATTAACAGCTTAGAGGGGGTTTTCTACCCTTACTTAAGATCCCAAAGAATTTTAATAGCATTATTTATAGTGCTTTCACCTTATAAGTATTTGATTAATACTATCTTTCCCTTTGGGGGAAACCTACAGCGTACTTAAACTTTCTTTCCCTAAACCCATATGGGGACTCATGAATATGTGTTGAATGAACACCTGATAGCATGCTTGCTTTTCCCGAGAATATATTCTACTTTTATACTAGGACAATCCAAACTGGAGGTTGATTGTCACTACTCTACTGAACGCTGTGGCAGAACAGTCTAGAATCACGCATGCCAAGCACTGGTATTTTCCAGAGTAGCCTGTGGAAATAACCTTTGGATGTGAGCTTCCTTTTAACTTATTTAAATGATTTTAACATACCCACCCATAATATTACTAGATGAGAAAAGGAAGGTTTGGGTATGGTTTTATTTTCCTTAGCGGTTAAGAGCATTTAAAATAATATTTGATTTTATATGAGTTTGAATTTCTAAACTTCTGAAAATCCTACTGTCTCAGAAGTTGAGACCTATTCCATGTTCATATTATAGTTGGCCCTGAATAAAATGTTTAAAACCACCACAAAGTTCAGTTTAAAATATATATATATATATATATGATGTGATATATATACATTATATATCTATATATAATGTATCTATAGATACATCACTAAGCAGTTAAAATAATAGTTCAAGGTGTTGTTCCCTTTAATTTTTGTTTCTGAAAAGGAAGCTTCAAAGCATTATTATTAATCCTAAAGCATACTCATTTATTCACTTTGCTGGACAGCAGAAATTAACATAACATTGTAAAGCAACTATACTTCAATAAAATTTTACAAAAATAATAATACTCATTTGTCTCTTCTTTGAAAACTTAACAAGGGATGGGATGTGTATCCAACTCCCTTTTTGCAAAGGGCCTGGCTTTTTAAAAGCCACATTTAACAGTCTTGTCTGCTTGTTAACCTGGTGTTGTCTTCAACTCTCTTTGGAACAGCTATCTCCCAGCTGCAGTTAAACATTCAGCCTAGAAGCTCCCAGCTCACAAGACTTTCTCCATTATTCCCAAGTTTACCAACAGGGAAGCTGTAGTGTTCTCACAGAAAAAGCCAAAAGTTGCTTGAAGAGTTCCAGTGTAAGTCATATTTTCCATTTTTATTTTATTTCTGATCCGGAGGCTTAGATCAAGTCTAATTTCTTTGAAGCCCGTAGTTTTGAGATATTAAATTCCATCACAGCATTAGTATCTGACACTCTTAAAAAGTTCCTACGGTGCATACATTTTCACCAAACACTTTAAATATTTTGTGGTTCTAAATATTACGCTGTATTTGAGTTGGGGAGCCATGGGACATACTTTAAAAGTCAAAGGACAGAGAAGGATATAGAATGGAAAAGTGATATAGTCCTCCTTTGTGTTCCAATCTATGCCACAAGTCCCCTTCACCTTGATGGAAGTAACTGATGCACTATCGTCCTATGCTTTTCCAGGTCAGGTCACAAATGTATTGATTCAGGCGAATGCAGCTTTTCACACTTTGGATGATGAGATGGATGAAGCTCCTTATATCTGGGTCAACATCTGGCTTCCATTATATGTTACATACTGCAGAAAATGAAGGAGCACAAAAGCATATTATCGCAGCCTCGATTTCTTCCTCTGATCATATACACTCTCAGAAACACACATATACACACACACCCATAGGCATTTTTACTTAAGTAGTGTCATAATATGCACACTGATGCATTTATTTTACTACTTCCTAGTCATCTTTCCATGTCCGAATATGTGACCATGTCTCATCTTTCTTAATGAGGATCTCATAGCATGGATTTCCCCATAACCCATGTAATCATTTCTGTATCGTTAGATGCTTGGGTTGTCTACAGTTTTTCCTGTTACAAAAAAATCTCTGCAATTCTTGTCTTTTCACATATGCAAACTTTCTGGAAGGCAGGTTTCAAGAAGTAAAACCCGAAGGTGATTCAGGTTTTGTTTCTGATGGATAACCACCAAAGAGCTTCAAAAAGACTGTAATAATTACACCCCACGCCGTATAAAAGTCCAAGATTCCTCACACTCTCATCAACACTGGATAACAAAGGAGAAAACTTTTTATTATATATGTATGAAAAAATAAATTATGAAAAATGTACAGTGGTGTTTGTATCTCCAATTAGAGAAGAAACACTTTTTTGAGATTTTTAAATTTTATTATTTTTTAATTTAAGTATAGTTGCTTTACAATGTTGTATTAGTTTCTAGTGTACAGCAAAGTGACTCAGCTATATGTATACATAAATCCCCTCTTTTGTGGATTTTCTTCCCATTTAAGTCATAGCAGAACACTGAGTAGAGTTCCCTGTGCTGTACAGTAGGTTCTCATTAGTTGTCTATTTAGACATAGTATCCATAGCGTATATATGTCAGAAACATTTTCAAAGTCTGTTTGTTTCTTAAGTTTTAAAACCACACATAAACCTGGACATAAGCAGCACACATCATTTCCCGATTAAATGGGGTTAAAGCTGTGTTTGTTATATTAGAGGATGAGCTCCTCCAACAAAGAGAACCCAACACACAGTGGCTTACAGAATATAGAAATTTCTTTCTCATGTAACAGAACTGTAAAGAGCAGTTCTGATGGACAGGACAGATCTGCTGGGTGTAGTCATTCAAGACCCAGGTTCTTGCCACCTTATTGTTCCTCCATCTTCTAGAACACAAAAGAAGCTAGATACCTACCATATCCAGAAAGAGTCTAGAGGAGGCTTGTTCAATGTTTTAATTTCCAGACCCAGACACATCGCTTCTGCTCACATTCTGTTGACAAGAACTTGGCCATCTAACTGCAGGGGGACCGGGAAATGCAGTCCAGCTAAGAGGCCTGGACTCAATCACAACTCCATTTTCATGACAGAAGGGGAGAACAGATTTGGCCAAATTATCAGTCTTGCCACACTTACTAAATTTCCAGATATCATAATAGTGATTCAAGTAACTAAACTAAATTAAGGACAAAGCATTTCCTAAAGTCAAATCCAGGAGAAGATAGCATTGCTATATTCAAAAGACAATGTTTTTACATACGTGTGCTGTAAATTACACACAAACTTTGATATAAACAGAGCACATCATTTCAAATTACATAGAAATTTTCTCCCAATGATTTTTTGTTTAAGTATTTACTACTATGTGGTCCATCCTACGCCTTCTAAAGGAACTGGTCATTTCTCCTTACCTGCAGAAACGACCTCTAAATATTGCAATGACTTAGAATGAAATCCCAGGACGCCCCACTTGTCACACTTTTTTCTTCAATTTGTGACCGTTTCTTCTCATGACTGTTCAATTCTGTGCCATTTTTCAAAAACAAATTTGTAATAACTTAACATTTTGAAAGTATACACAAATAAGCCTAAAAAGAATTTAGTGTCTAGAAGAAAAGTCACCAAATGTATGCTCTATATTCAGTGAGATGTCAATTCCAAAGCTGTGCCTGGGATAGAAGAGAATAGAGGAAGCCGTAAACCCTTCTAGTTGGACTCAAGCCTGCGCTGGAATACAGGCCTAACTTGTCTTGTTGGCACATTGAACACATTTCACTAAAGGCATACAAAAGGTCCTTTATTGTTTTCGGGAAGATGATAAGACCAGCTGAAGAGTTTAATGCCTTCTTTGGCAGTGAGAGATGGAGTCAGGGAACTTTGGCAACTCAAAGGGAGCAATAAAATGACCATGTGAAAAGGGCACGTTGGAAATATAGTAATGACGGCAATATAAGATGCATAAATGCGATCAAGATTTACTGCTGGAGATGTTACCAGAGCTTCTGATGTGCTGTCACTCTCTACTGAGCCTGGCAGCTCGCTTTTAGAGGAGCAGGGAGTCACAAATAAGTACCAATCAAGGTAACTCCAGGACTGCAGCCTGCTGTATTCTGACCTCATAAACAAGGTATTCTGTAGAATGTATGCGCGAGCCAAGGACCGTCTAAAAGGTGATACAAAAGTCTCAGTTCTCAACATAGAACAGAGGAGTAGGTAGTTTACCATTAACTTTACCAGATGGCTTCTTTAAGCACGGTCATAAATAATAAGTGAATGTTATGTAAAAAGAATCAAGGAGAATGAATGGACAACTACTTCAGCCTGTCCATTTTACAAGACTTCTAATGTTTTAAAGAAACTTGGCACGTTTTTTTCTGGAGAGGCTTACACCTCCATTCTCTGCCCCTTATAGATTACTCTGATTAATCTCTTTCATGCTCATAAACATCTCACATGCCCATGTTTGTTACCTGAAGATATATTGTACTCCTGTGTTTAGCTTGGTACATTTTCCTTTCCAAAAATGTCTCTGGGACTTCCCTTCATTAGGAATCATTCTCTTTTCAGTTCAGTGTCACTCACCTGTGACAAAGACTCATGAGCTGCTTAATGGGAAGCACAATATAGCAGGAAAAATATGCCCAGGCCAACTGCCTGCTCGAGAGCCTGGCTTTAATTTTCTCAGCATCTCAACCCAATCTTTCTCTAGGAGGACGATGATGGGGTTGAGAGTGAATTATTTGTCTGATGGCTTTCTAATAGGGAGATGGTTCCAAGAGTCAGGATGGAGATGGCCAATCTTCTACACACGTGTGCGCCAAGCCAAATTACAGTCCAGAGGGCCAGTGGGGAAAGACAACACATTAACCTGCACTGACACCTGTTCATCTGACACACCCTTTCCTGAACTCAAAAGGTCTGTTTCTTTTGAAATATTTATGTCACTGAAAGTAAAGGTCATTCCATTCTGGTGTTTCACTTTACATGATGATGAAAACTGACACTTAAAACAATGAAATCAGTTTCCAAGGCAGAGAGTAAACACACAAAGATGCATCCTTTCTGCCACAAGAGAAGTAAAGGAAATGTACATATCAGGTCCTGAAAGGTATATCTTCAATCGATTTTAAATCGGATTTTTATTCAAATATCCAAATGACCGTTTCTCTGGAGCCTCTTCAATTAGTCCATAGTAACCAAATTGACCATATTGCCTTATTCTGTTATGCTGTGTCCTCTTGACTGTCAAATTCTGGAGAATTCAAAACAAGTGTGCAAGTGAAACTGAGAGAGGTTAGTATCACAAGAGCATTTGTTGCTTATTAAGATCCTCTGTGTGCTGATTCTGAGACATGTTAATGATTAAATTAATAAAAATAATATTTTTACCTGACACTTTAGATTTAATTTTAGTAACTTAAAAGAAAAACATAATCAAGCATAAAATGAATTTGCATTTTGAAATAAAGTTAGTAACTTGGACTTGGGTTTCTTTTCTGTTTTCTCAATGCTTTTTGCAATATTCATGCACCTGTGGTCTCATGTCTTTTCCCATCAATCCACTGAAATTGCTGTCAACGTGTGTGTTAATGACTTCTTTGTTATTAAATCCAGGTGACATTTCTCAGTCCTTAACCTACTTTACCTCTTACTCACACATCTAAACAATATTTACCAAATATCTACTAAGTGTCAGGCACTGCATTAAATGTCAAGCATAAATGTTGAAGCAGAGTTTACTGTGGAATAGAGGAGTTGGATATTAATGAGTTACAGAAATAATTATTCAATTGTTGACTCATAAAGAATAAATATAGCATGCACTAAGAGAATATAGTTGGGAAATATAACTTAGTCAGAGATGTCAGCAAAATTTCCCAGAGGAAATGACTTCTAAGCTGAAATTTAAAACTTATTTACTCAAAAATACCTATGTACAGGGCTTCCCTGGTGGCGCAGTGGTTGGGAGTCCGCCTGCCGATGCAGGGGACACGCGTTCGTGCCCCCGTCCGGGAAGATCCCACATGCTGCGGAGCGGCTGGGCCCGTGAGCCATGGCCGCTGAGCCTGCACGTCCGGAGCCTGTGCTCCGCAACGGGAGAGGCCACAACAGTGAGAGGCCCGCGTACCGCAAAAAAAAACAAAAACAAAAACAAAAACCTATGTACAACTATGTAACTTATTTATCTTCCATTCAGTCGGTCAAAAACATCAACTAACTAATATGTTCACAGATACCACATAATACTGCTCAATAGTTCTTAGCTGGGCTCACTTAAACTGATAAACTATAGTACAGTGCCTGATAATAATAGACTAGTGGGTAGGCTGGGGCTGACTGGTTTACAATAACTTAGCTAGCATAGCTAGGATAACCAATGCATCTTTCCACTTCATCATTCTTTGGCATGCCAGCTCAGACCTAATCACTTGGCAGGCACAAGGTTTTAAGACAGAGAGAGGAAACCTGCAAAGTCTCCTCAGGTCGAGGCTCAGAAATCACACACATCAATTCCACCACAGTAATACAGACCCAAGCAAGTCACAGGCCAGCCCAGGTTTAATGAGTAAAGGAAATTGATAGGAGAAGCTGCAAGGTCATAATGCAAGATCAGAAAGAAAACTTGGAATAATTTGTGGCCACTTTTGCAATCTACCACAATGAGGTAGGTGTTATTTCTCCCTATTTTATAGATGATGAACTAAAGCTAGAATATAGCACAATGCCTAGCACAAAGTAATATTCACTAAATATTATAAAAATAAAAGAATACAGCCATGAATAAATTGAATAATTAAATTAATTCATACTTAAGTAGAGCTATGGCTGAGGCCTGGATTGTCTGTTTCCATGGCCTGATTCTTTCTTGTTACTCTATACTGGTTCCTGAATATAAAAAATCAAATGAGATATAACAGTTGAGGAATGACATGACTGTCTCCAGCTGGAGACTCCCATTGCTAGCCGTGAGACACCTACATAGGAAGCAGTGGTTTTAAAACATTGGATAATAAACCTCACAGAACTATGATCCCTGAGAGAAGGGAAACACATGAGAAAAACTCTACAAGTACTCCAACTTACAGCCTAGAAGTTTCCAGGTTGAAGTACAGAGTGGGGAAATCCAAACAGAACCTGGCAGTCTTCCTAAATTTGAGATTAGTGGTCAAGAAGCTCAAGATAGATAGAATTTGTAGAAAAGAGTACTGGAAAGGATAAAGCTGCACAGAGAGAAAGCTCCAAAGAGCTATGGAAAAATACCATTGAGTCTATGACTGAGCACAGTTCTGGAATGCAAAAGAAGAAATTACCCAAAGCCAGGGAAAGAACCACTGAAGAGCAGAAGGTGAACAAGTTGTAGAGCTCAAATAGGGCTGGGAATAGTTCATGTTCCCCCCAGCCAGAGTAGAGAGATTTTATAATATACAGGAAAATGAGTAGAATGGCCAGAAGGGTATTGCCTTAGTAGTGGGGCTAAGTTAGCTTGAGACAAAAGGCTTCTCTGGATTCAGGAAAGCCTCAGAAGGATCAAACTAGTTCCAAATAACTTAACTGTACATCAGAACAAAATCAACGTTCTTTAAAGAAATTAAAGAACAAAACAAAATAAGATGTAACAATGATATTCAACATCCAGTGAAAAATTACCAGCATGTCAGAATCAGGAAAATATTTGCCCCATAATCAAGAGAAAAATCAATCAACAAAAACAGATCCATATATGACAGAAGTAATGAAACTACAAAGACTTTAGAACAGCTATTATGAATATTATAAATGCTTCATAAATTCAAGGATTAGAAAAACACATTAAAATGAAGAGAAAAATGGAAGATATAAAAAAGACCCAAACAGAAGTTCATGAGATGAAAATAGCAATATCTGAAATTGAAAAAATTATATTGTATGTGATTAACAATAGATTATACAAAAGATCAGTGAATCTAAAACATAGGAATAAAAATGATTCAAAAGGAAGCAAGAGAGGTAAAAAGACTAAAAAAGACACTGCCCCTACCAAAAAAAAAAAAAAAATAGAGCATTAGTGACCTGTGAAACAATAACAAGTGGTCTAGAGTATGTACAATTGGAATCACAGATATGGGAATGTAGGGGGAAGGGAGAAAATATTTAAAGAAATAATGGTGTGATGGATTGGGAGATTGGGATTGACATATATACACTAATATGTATAAAATGGATAACTAGTAAAGAAATAATGGCTGACGTTTTTCCAAATTTGATAAAACCAATTAACCCAGATATCCAAGAAGTTTAACAAATCCAAAGCAAAAGAAAGAAAAAGAAATTCACACAACTGCACATCATACAAAATTACTGAAAACCAGTGATAAAGGAAAAAAAATCTTAGAATCAGCCATGTTGGAGAAAATATATTTTTCCAAACAAAGATATGATTATAGCAGAATTTTTGTCAAGAAGTACAGAAGCCAGAACACAATGGTATAACATCTTTTAAGAACTTAATAATTCTATAAAGAGCAAAAACATCTGGCAAAAATGAACACATAAAAAAAGGTTGTTTTTCAGATGAAAAGGAAAGAAAGAAAGAAAGCTGAGAAAACTCATTGCCATCAAACATGCACGAAAACCAATATTAAAGGAAGTGCCTGAGCAGAGGAAAATGGTAACAGGTGGAAACTAAAATCTACAGAAAAGAATAAAGAATGCTGAAAATGGCAAACATACGGGTAAATGTAAAATCCTTTTAAAAATTGTTTTTCCCATTTATAAATATCTTTAAAAGATAATTATTCAAAGCAAAAATAATAATGTATTTGGGGATTTAGAGCATGTAGAAGCATCGATCACTGCAATAGTAAAAAGGTCAGGAGGAAGAAAATGAAAGTATACTACAGTAAGATTCTTACACTGTATGTAGTGGTGTAACGTTATTATTTGCAAGTAGACTATAAGTTAAAGGTGTGTACTCTAAACCTTAAAGCAACTGCTGAGAAAAATAAAAGCCAATAAAGAAGATAAAATGAATCATAAAAGTACTTAATTTAAATGAAGGCAGAAAATAGGAATAAAGTATCAAGGAATAGACAGGACAAATAGAAAATAAAAAATAAGAAAAAAACCTATGCAAATGACTAAATGTTCCATTTAAAAGTCAGAGATCATCAAACTGAACTTAAAAAGAACTACCCAATTTTATTCTGTCTACAAGAAAGCCACTTAAAATTTGAAGACACAAATAAGTTAAAAATAAAAGAATGGAATAAAATATACTATGCAAATACTAAGCATAATAAAGTTGGAATGGATATATTAATTTCAGATGAAGCAGATTTTTAGAATAAGAAATGTTAACAGGAGTAAAAGGGGACACTTCATAATTAATGTGGGATCAATTCATCTAAAGGATGTAATAATTCTAAATGTTTGTACACCTAATATGTATACAAATACATTTTGAACTTTAAAATACATGAATCAAATATTGATAAAATTGAAAAGAGAAATAGACAATCCTAAATTACAGCTGAAAGGTTTCAAAAACTTTCTTGCAATAACATAGAGCAATTAGACAAAAAAATCAATAGGATATAGAAAACATGAACAACACTATCAACTAACTTGACCTAACTGATATTTATAGAATATTCTCCCCAACAACAGTAGAATACACATTTTTTTTCTTCCAAATACACACAAAACATTTACAAAATAGAGTATATTCTGGGACATAAAAAAGACTCAATAAATTTTTATAAAGTAGAATTTTTATAAAGTATGTTTTGTGACCACAAGATAATTAAACTAGAAATTAAAAATAGAAAGATGTTTGAAAAATCCCCCAAAGATTTGGAAAAATTTTAAAACATGCTTCTAAATAACCCAGGAGTCAAAGAAGATATCTCATGGAATATTTTCAAACATTTTTAACTTAATGAAAATTAAAATACAACATACTGAATGGTAGAGAGCAGCTAAAGCAATGCTTAGAGGAAAATGTATAGTATTACATGATTTATATAGAAAAGACATTCTCAAATCAGTGATCTAAATTTTCATTTTAATAAGCAAATTAAACCCAAATTAAACAGAAGGAAACAAGTAATAAAGGTAAAATAAGAGGATAACAGTAAAACAATGAAGAAAATAAATGAAGCTAAACTCTAGTTTCTAGAAATGATTGTGCCCAGCCAAGGAGGCGAAATGGATTCAACAGATTATAGGATGCAGTATCAAATCACCTCATACGAACACTATCATTAATTACAAAGAAATCCTCAGTCCCTGACAGACACATTCTTACTGTTTTTCCTTGTTACTGTTCTAGAAAATCTAGCACAGATATAAGCAGTCCATCTTTACCTTGCCTGGTTGCAAAGTAGGATGATTATGCAGGTGGGAGCTGAATTCATAATACAACTCTGCTAAAGTATAACCCAGGAGGAAAATACCAGCCTGTTCCAGACCCATGTCAGCAGTAAGTCTTTGCCAGGAAGGTCCGAAATGAAACAGAAAAGTAGGTTCTTGTTTCTTACATACAAAGTTGAAGGAAACATTCCCATCAGCCTCTAAACAGAAAAAGAAATCCTACTGCTTTGAAAACAATAATATTATATTTGTCTCATTTGATTTTTCAAACCAAGAGAAAGAGGTTTCAACTCACAACACTGTCTAACCCTTTTCCACCTATAACAAACAGTACTGTTGAAACCAAGCAGGACCCTGCGGGGCCCTCTTGGGGTAGAAAATCCTTTCTGTGTCTCCTGCTTCTTGTTTGTAGGGAAAAGGCTTTAGCCTCCTAGACCTTCCCTCCAAAGGGCAGATTCAAACAGTTACTAATTAGGGGAGTGAGGGAATGCAGAAACAAAGGAAAAGCAGTCAAGAAACAATAGTGCAGGCATAAAGCAGAGTCCTAGCTCCTCCTCATGGCATATACATAACAATCTGATGCATATCTCTGAGCTCTTCTGTAAGAACTGAGACCCCCACCCAGGTGGAGGTTGGTAACTTCAGGCCAAGCACAAGTACGTGGATCCCAGACTGGCTGGAACAAGAAGCCTGAAGACTAAGATTTCTGGCAGTCACCTTGTTACCTCCCCACCAACCAATCAGAAGAAAGTCACACACCCTGCAATGCTCACCCCAAATTTTGCCTTTAAAAACTCTTCCCTGAAAACCACAGGGGAATTCAAATCTTTTGAGCAAGAGCTGCCCATTCTCTTTGCTTGGCCCTTGCAATAAACCTTTCTCTGCTCCAAACTCCATCATTTTGGTTTGCTGGGGCACATGAACTTGGGTTCAATAATACTGCAGACATCAAGAAAAGAAAAATTCACTGGAACGTGAATTAATCAGATGGTAGTTTTAAGACCCTTGCAGAAGATCATGTTAAAGTGATCAGGTTTCTTAGGTTTCTTTGTCATCACCTGCTGTGCTAACTAAGTGTCCAAAACTGTCATGCCTTCTTGGGAATAAAATAACCTATCCCTACACATGCTATTTTAAGTCCTTCCATTTCATCCTGCTTTTGAAATGACTTTATTTTTGGACACCCCAGATGTAATCCCTTCACTGACCACAAAGTGGTTTGTTCTGAAAAATGCTGTAAAGAGCAAATTCTTTGAATCCATATTTCCTCAGTTGACATGACCAAGCTGTTAGGATTTCTCAGTAACATGTGGCACTTGCATCTGTAACAAGTCATAACCAGAGGAAACTCTGGCAGCATAGTGGTTGCACGATTTAGACTCAACCATTGGAGGAGTTAAGTATTTTGGTCTTGAATTCCAGTGTGGCTTAAGGAATGTTGGCAGTCTTTTTCCAAAGTTGTGGTGCACATACAACCCAGTCAATTCCCTTACACAAGGCTTAGTCACTATCCCCTGTATATTTTGTGTGTGGCAAATTCATGTAAACTCATCTTTGTTTGGCTTCTTCCAAACTGTAATTCATTAAATTCTCTATCAGTGAGTTGTTCCACCTCTTTAGTCTGGGAAAAGTCTTTTCCAGATAGTCATCTGTAATGTTGGCCATTCCTCTTCTTTGCATAAGTACAATTTAACTAGTCATAAAACACCCCAGGGGGTCCATCCAAGTTCCCTTGGAAGCTTCAAAGCCAGGAAGACACAAGGACAAGTTTTTCTTGAATTCCTTTCCACTCCCCACTCCAGAGCCCATGGCTCTCCATGCTGGAGACCCAACCATGATATCAACTCCTGAGTTCCCAGATATACCTGTTCCTAAAAATCCTAATTGCTTCCAATAGCCCAAGACCTTTACTGACTTAACCAGAAATAAGGACAGCCATACTTCTTCCAACTCAAGGTACTTCCCTGTCTCAAGAAGGAGACTGATGGAAGTAGCAATAAAGTTTCTAGAACAAACCTTTCATACCAGCAATCAGGAAAAAAGAAAAGCTCAATACTTAAAATATGGTATTCTGGTAAATACGACCAAGAATTATAGCTTGTAGTTCTCTGTTTCTCACTTACTTGTTGGTCTTATGTAAATCTCCCCATCTCTCGGGGCCTCTCATCTCTAATATCTTTCTAGATCTCAAAGTCTATGATTCTAATGATATAAAAATTCAAGGGGTATAGTAAGGAGATCATTTAATTATTTTTATTTTATTTTTTTAAATGTGGTAAAAACTACATAACACAAAATTTGCCAGTTGAGTCATTTCAAGTGCACATTTCAATGGTATGAACTACATCTACATTGTGCAATCATCACCATCAGCCATCTCCAGAACATTTTTCATCTTCGAAAACTAAAATTTTGCACTCATTAAATAACAACTCCATTTCTCCTTGCCTTCAGCCCCTTGCAAACACAATTCTGCTTTCTGTCTCCATGATTTTGATTACTCTATGTATCTCATATATGCAAAATAACATGGTATTTGTCCTTTTTCTGACTGGTTTATTTTACTAGTATAATATCCTCAAGGTTCATCCATGTTGTAGCATGTATTATTAAAGCTGAATAATATTTTATTTTATATAAACACCACTTATCTGTTAACGGAAACTTAGGTTGCGAGAAAATTGATTTTTTAAATTATCTACTATAGTGTTAATTTCCTTCCAGATCATGTTCTTAGCTACATGTCAAAATCACCTAAGGGGTTTTAAAAATACAGGTTACTGGGCTTAACCCTAGATTTACTAAATCAGAATTTCCATAGCAGGGGCCTAGAAATCTGTATTTTAAGAAAACTGAAGGCCTATGTTCTTATCAAAAAGTAATTGTGCATCTGTCCCCTCCTAAAAAAAAAACTGTTTGTGGGATGATCTGAGTACCAGTCTCTATACCACATACAATATAGAACTGCTAACTTAAACATGAAACAAGTCAAGAAAAAACGCATGTGTGTGGAGGGAGTAGATGAGTCCCTAGTTCTTCTGCCCAGAGGTAAAGCATTGGAGCTGGACCAGAAACAAGAAAACCCTGGCAGCTATGCATGCTGGGAGACTGTGATTTTCACTGTACTTTTTTGGTTCACAGATTTAAGGACCAAATCATGGAAGTAGTATAGAATTGCACCTTGATGCATCAAGCAGCTCTATATGGATGCTAATCAGATACTGAAAACCTTCCAATAGGTAAAGATCCTAGAAAGAGATTCCTCCATAAAAATAAGTGTAAAGTTAGCAGAGCCGTGTAAAAATCACAGAGACTGTCTGCTGACAATCTCCATTTGGCAAAAATCATTACATTTAAAGAATGAATAAAGAGACAAAAATTAACATGGAATTTATAGACATGACAACACGAGGGAAAGAGAACAGCACATTAAGACTCAGATGATAGAAAATTAGGGAAAGCTGGTCATTCTCAAAGGGATGTCAAAGATATGACTTTTACAAAAGAGGCAAAAAATAAAAAAGAAAACTCATGCATAATGAAAAAACAGGCTATGAATATGAGTTAAGATGATACCTACTGCTATGACAAATGAAGCCCCACATTTCAGTGGAATAAGAAATAAAACTTTATTGCTCTGGTATGTGAAATCCAAAACAGATGTTCCTGATTAGCAGACAGCTCTCCTCCAATTGGCAATTCAGGGAACTAGGCTCTTTCTACCATGTGGCTTCACCATCTTCAACACATGGCTTTTAAGATTGCCATGGAATGGGAAATAGCATGGGAGACCATACATGGGAGATTTTTATGGGCCAGGTGTGGAAGTGATTTGTATCTGTTCTTCATATACTCCATTAGTAAATTATGCTCACATAACTTCAAGAGGGGCTGAGAAATTGTTGTCTAGTGGGTGCGCAGGAGAAAGGAGAAGCAGATTACGTGAACAGCTAGTCAGTCTCTAGCACCCTGACTACAAAATGTCTACAGAATGAAATGCACATACAACAACCTGGGGAGAATAGAGGGCTGGGGGAGATGAAGTCAAAATAAAAAAGCAATAACAAATGAAAGCCAATGCAGGAAGCAAAGAGGAAAACTGAAATGGCAGGATATGGAACAAACTTATGAAGCCTTCCCAGAACACAGAAGAAGGAGAAAAAGATCTGAAAATAGTAAAAGAAAATGATAGACATGGAAAGCAGAGAGGTGAGAACAGAGATTTTAATTTCAGCCTTGGAGATGCTCTAAAACAAGAAACCAGAAAAAAGAACAGAGAGGAAGTAACAAAGATGTAACTGAAGAAAAAGTTTTAAAACAGGAGACCCAAATATGCAGACATGAATAGCCAACCACGGTTCAGGTAAATGTATTGAAAGAGATCCATGCAAAATGCGCAGTGGAAGAATTTTGGAATTAGAAAGAAAAGGAAAAAGAAATCCAACAAGCACACATGCAAGCAAACAAACCAACAAGAGATTATAAACAAAGCAACAAAATCAGATTGGCAAACATTTTCCTCTGCTACTTGAGATGCCAGGAGACAAGGTTGCAACATCTTTTGATTCTGGTGGAAGGAGGTTTGATGGAAAAAAAAAAAGAATTTTATATGAAGAGTCAATGTATCACTCACTGCTGAGACAGCAGAATAAAGTCCTCAGAAAAGCTAGAATTAAGAAATATTTGACTCAAGTAATCCTTTACAAAGAAAAGAAAGGAAACACAGAACAAAAACAATTTTTTTTTGCTGAATAGCATACTCTAAATGACAGCCAGTCAAATTAAATGCATCAAGCATGGGAGTCTTGTACGTAAAAACTAGTATTGAAAGTAAACATTAAAACACATGAAACAGGAAAAATCAGAATGGTTCAAGATTGCAGAGTAGAAGGACATGTGCTCATTCCCTCTTGTGAGAGCACCAGAATCACAACTAGTTGCTCAACAATCATTGACAGGAAGACACTGCAAATCACCAAAAAAGATACCCCACACCCAAAGACAAAGGAGTAGCCACAATGAGATGGTAGGAGGGGTGCAATCACAATAAAATCAATCCCATAACCGCTCGTTGGGTGACCCCCAAACTGGAGAATAATTATACCACAGAAGTCCACCCACTGGAGTGAAGGTTCTGAGCCCCATGTCAGGCTTCTCAACCTGGGGGTCCGGCAACAGGAGTAGGAATTCCCAGAGAATCAGACTTTGAAGTCTAGTGGATTTGCTTGCAGGATTTGACAAGACAGGGGAAACAGAGACTCCACTCTTGGAGGGCAAACACAAAGTAATATGTGCATCAGGACCCAGGGGAAGGAGCAGTGACCCCATAGGAGACTGAATAAGATGTACCTACTAGTGTTAGAAGGTCTCCTGCAGAAGCGGGGGGGTGGCTGTGGCTCACTGCGAGGACAAGGACACTGGCAGCAGAAGTTCTAGGAAGCACTCCTTGGCGTGAGCCCTCCCAGACTCCACCATTAGCCCCACCAAAGAGCTTGTAGGCTCCAGTGCTGGGTCTTGCCTCAGGCCAAACAACCAGCAGGAAGGGAACTCAACCCCACCTGTCAGCAGACAAGTGAATTAAACTTTTACTGAGCTCTGCTGACCAGGGCAACACCCAGCTCTACCCACCACCAGTCCTTCCTATCAGGAAGCTTGCACAAGCCTCTTAGATAGCTTCATCCACCAAAGCGCAGGCAGCAGAAGCAAGAAGAACTACAATCCTGCAGCCTGTGGAACAAAAACCACACTCACAGAAATACAAAATGAAAAGGCAGAGGGCTAAGTACCAGATGAAGGAACAAGACAAAACCCCAGAAAAAAAAACTAAATGAAGTGGAGATAAGCAACCTTCCAGAAACAGAATTCAGAATAATGAGAGTGAAGATGATCCAGGATCTCGGAAAAAGAATGGAGGCAAAGATCAAGAAGATGCAAGAAATGTTTAACAAAGAACTAGAAGAATTAAAGAACAAACAAACAGAGATGAACAATACAATAACTGATATGAAAACTACACTTAGAAGGAATCAATAGCAGAATAACTGAGGCAGAAGAACGGAGAAGTGACCTGGAAGACAGAATGGTAGAAATCACTGTCGCAGGACATAATAAAGAAAAAAGAATGAAAAGAAATGAAGACAGCCTAAGAGACCTCTGGGACAACATTAAATGCACCAACATTCACATTGTAGGGGTCCCATAAGGAGAAGTGAGAGAGAAAGGACCCAAGAAAATGATCGAAGAGATAATAGTTGAAAACTTCCCTAACATGGGAAAGGATATAGCCACCCAAGTCCAGGAAGCACAGAGAGTCCCATACAGGATAAACCCAAGGAGAAAAACACCGAGACACATAGTAATCAAACTGAGAAAAATTATTAAAAGCAACAAGGGAAAAATGACAAATAACCTATAAGAGAACTCCCATAAGGTTAACAGCGGATTTCTCAGCAGAAACTCTACAAGTCAGAAGGGAGTGGCACAATATATTAAAAGTGATGAAAGGGAAGAAACTACGACCAAGATTAGGCAAGGATCTTATTCAGATTTGATGGAGAAACTAAAAGCTTTACAGACGAGCAAAAGCGAACAGAATTCAGCATCACCAAACCAGCTCTACAACAAATGCTAAAGGGACTTCTCTAAGGGGGAAACACAAGGGAAGAAAAGGACCTACAAAAACAAACCCAAAACATATAAGAAAATGGTAATAGGAACATACATATCGATAATTACCTTAAATGTGAATGGATTAAATGCTCCAACCAAAAGAAACAGGCTTGCTGAATGGATACAAAAACAAGACCCTTGGGCTTCCCTGGTGGCGCAGTGGTTAAGAGTCCGCCTGCCGATGCAGGGGACACGGGTTTGTGCCCCGGTCCGGGAAGATCCCACATGCCGCGGAGCGGCTGGGCCCGTGAGCCATGGCCACTGAGCCTGCGCGTCCGGAGCCTGTGCTCCGCAACGGGAGAGGCCACAGCAGTGAGAGGCCCACGTAATGCAAAAAAAAAAACAAAAACAAGACCCACATATATGCTGTCTACAAGACACCCAATTCAGACCTAGGGACACATACAGACTGAAAGTGAGGAGATAGAAAAAGATATTACAAGCAAATGGAAATCAAAAGAAACCTGGGGGCTTCCCTGGTGGCGCAGTGGTTGAGAGTCCGCCTGCCAATGCAGGGCACACAGGTTTGTGCCCCGGTCCGGGAGGATCCCACATGCCGTGGAGTGGCTGGTCCTGTGGGCCATGGCCACTGGGCCTGCGTGTCCGGAGCCTGTGCTCCGCAACGGGAGAGGCCACAGCAGTGAGGGGCCCACGTACCACAAAAAAAAAAAAAAAAGAAACCTGGAGTAGCGATACTTATATCAGATAAAATAGATTTTAAAATAAAGAATGTTACAAGAGACAAGGAAGGAGAGTACATAATGATCAAGGGATCAATCCAAGAAGAAGATATAACAATTATAAATATATATGCACCAAACCTAGGAGCACCTCTGTACATAAGGCAAACGCTAACAGCTCTAAAAGAGGAAATCGACAGTAACACAGTAATAGTGGGGACTTTAACACCTCACTTACACCAATGGACAGATCATCCAAACAGAAAATTAATAATGAAACGCAAGCTTTAAATGACACAATAGACCAAATAGATTTAATTGGTATTTACAGGACATTCCATCCCAAAACAGCAGATTACACTTTCTTCTCAAGTGCACATGGAACATTCTCCTGGATAGATCACATCTTGTGTCACAAATCAAGCCTCAGTAAATTTAAGAAAATTGAAATCATATCAAGCATCTTTTCCGACCATGATGCTATGAGATTAGAAATCAATTACAGGGGAAAAAACGTAAAGAAACACAAACACATGTAGGCTAAACAATACGTTACTAAATAACCAAGAGATCACTGAAGAAATCAAAAAGGAAATAAAAAAGTACCTAGAGACAAATGACAACAAAAACATGGTGATTCAAAACCTGTGGGATGCAGCAAAAGCAGTTCTAAGAGGGAAGTTTATAGCAATACAATCCTACCTCAAGAAACAAGAAAAATCTCAAATAAACAATTAACCTTACATCTAAAGGAACTAAAGAAAGAAGAACAAACAAAACCCACAGTTAGTAGAAGGAAAGAAATCATAAATATCACAGCAGAAATAAATGAAATAGAAACAAAGAAAACAATAGCAAAGCTCAATAAAACTAAAAGCTGGTTCTCTGACAAGATAAACAAAATTGATAAACCTTTAGCCAGACTCATCAAGAAAAAGAGGGAGAGGACTCAAATCAATAAAATCAGAAATGAAAAAGGAGAAGTTTCAACAGATGCCACAGAAATACAAAGCATCCTAAGAGACTACTACAAGCAACTCTATGCCAATAAAATGGACAACCTGAAAGAAATGGACAAATGCTTAGAAGAGTATAACCTTCCAAGACTGAACCAGGAAGAAATAGAAAATATGAACAGATCAATCACAAGTAATAAATTGAAACTGTGATTAAAAATCTTCCAACAAACCAAAGTCCAGGACCAGATGGTTTCTCAGGTGAATTCTATCAAACATTTAGAGAAGAGCTAACATCCATCCTTCTCAAACTCTTCCAAAAAATTGCAGAGGAAGGAACACTCCCAAACTCATTCTACAAGGCCACCATCACCTTGATACCAAAACCCGACAAAGGTACTACAAAAAAAAGAAAATTACAGACCAATATCACTGATGAATATAGATGCAAAAATCCTCAACAAAATACCAGTAAACAGAATCCAACAATGCATTAAAAGGATCATACACCATGATCAAGTGGGATTTATCCCAGGGATGCAAGTATTCTTCAATATATGCAAATCAATCAACGTGATACACCATATAAACAAACTGAAGAATAAAAACCATATGATCATCTCAATAGATGCAGAAAAAGCTTCTGACAAAATTCAACACCCACTTATGATAAAAACTCTCCAGAAAGTGGGCATAGAGGGAACCTACCTCAATATAATAAAGGCCATAAATGACAAACCCACAGCAAACATCATTCTCAATGGTAAAAAACTAAAAGCATTTCCTCTAAGATCAGAAACAAGACAAGGATGTGCATTCTCACCACTATTATGCAACATAGTTCTGGAAGTCCTAGCCACGGCAATCAGAGAAGAAAAAGAAATAAAAGGAATACAAATTGGACAAAAAGAAGTAACTGTCACTGTTTGCAGATGACATGATACTATATGTAAATAATCCTAAAGATGCCACCAGAAAACTACTAGAGCTAATCAATTAATTTGGTAAAGTTCCAGGATACAAAATTAATGCACAGAAATGTCTTTCATTCGTATACACTAACAACAAAAGATCAGAAAGAGAAATTAAGGAAGCAATCCCATTCACCACTACAACAAAAAGAATAAAATACCTAGGAATAAACCTACCTAAGGAGACAAAAGACCTGTATGCAGAAAACTATAAGACACTGATGAAAGGAATTAAAGATGACACAAAAAGATGGAGAGATATACCATATTCTTGGATTGGAAGGATCAATATTGTGAAAATGACTATACTACCCAAAGCAATCTACAGATTCAATGCAATCCCTATCAAATTACCAATTTTTTTACAGAACTAGAACAAAAAATCTTAAAATTTGTATGGAGACACAAAAGACCCCAAATAGCCAAGGAAATCCTGAGGGGAAAAAAAAGGAGCTGGAGGAATCAGGCTCCCTAACTTCAGACTATACTACAAAGCTACAGTAATCAAGACGCTATGGTACTGGCACAACAACAGAGATATAGATCAATGGATCAGGATAGAAAGCCCAAAGATAAACCCATGCACCTATGGTCAACTAATCTATGACAAAGGAGGCAAGGATATACAATGGAGAAAAGACAGTCTCTTCAATAAGTGGTGCTGGGAAAACTGGGCAGCTACATGTAAAAGAATGAAATTAGCACACTTCCTAGCACCATACACAAAAATAAACTCAAAATGGATTAAAGAGCTAAATGTGAGACCGGACACCATAAAAGTCTTAGAGGAAAACATAGGAAGAACCCTCTTTGGCATAAATCACAGCAAGATCTTTTTTGACCCACCTCCTAGAGTAATGGAAATAAAAACAAAAATAAACAAATGGGACCTAATGAAACTTAAAAGCTTTTGCACAGCAAAGGAAACTATAAATTTGATGAAAATTCTCAATAACAATGAAAACAAAGACTGAAAGACATTGAGAATCTGGGAGGAATTAGCACTAGCTAAAAGATGGTAGAGCTGTAGTTCCTGACACACACTCTACCTTGGCTTCATGGAACAACATTCCAAAGAATGAGCTTCCTGCCTCTGCCTCTAGCCATCCATGTACTCAGAGTGGGATGAATTGGGAGATTGGGATTGACATATATACACTAATATGTATAAAATAGATAAGTAATAAGAACCTGCTCTACAAAAAATAATAAATAGAAATAAAAAAAAAAGCATGAAAAATCAAAAAATAAAATAAAATTAAAAAAAAACACATGAAACATAGCTCAGAATTTTTTAAATGTTTGCTTATACAGTTGAATGCAAATGTCCAAAATAATTAAAGGAAATATATAATATAAAACAATGTAGTTACACTAATCTAGCTTACATTACCAGAAACTAGGAAGTGATTAGAGGGATGAGAGGTGGGTTGGGGAAAGAGTGAAAATATGCACTAGTCTTTAAAATGCACCTTTCAGTCTTGATGTTAGAAAGAATATTAGGGAACTTTGGGTTAAAAGGATGCTTTTAAAGTTTAAAGTTAATGACAAGTATAATTTCAAATAGGATAGGAATTCTGGCTTAGAGAGAATCTGGGTGACAATCCCCATTCATCCTCTTTTAATTTCTAACTAAATAGCTGTTGAAAACAAAATTTGATGAAAATTCTCAATAACAATGAAAACAAAGACTGAAAGACAATTACAATCTGGGAGGAATTAGCACTAGGTAAAAGACAGTTGGTGGAGCTGTACTTTCTGACACACACTCTACCTTGGCTTCATGGAACAAAATTCCAAAGAATGAGCTTCCTCCCTCTGCCACCATCCATCCATTTACTCAGAGTCCCAGGACCTATAACCACCAGGACACTGCAAATACCCCTCTCTACCCATTGAGAGATGTTCTCTAAAGCAAAGTAACCTCTGTCTAATTCCAGATACTGCAAACTCCTGAAAAACAATCAGCCACAAAGTAAAAGACAATTTCTGGGTGCGGTGCATCTTCTGAGACAAGTAGTCCTGATAGACACAGTACTTGGGTAGGAAAGGGCGGAGACACAGTGCACGCCTATAATATAATTTTTCAGACACTGCTATCAGTTTAAATGAACAATAAGCTAATGGTGGGGGCAGAAGGAAGAAAGGAAAAAAAAACAAAAAGAAAACCCACCTAGAACAGAGCAGAGATATACTCCATAGAAGCAAGCAATATAGAAACAGGGACATATTCACGAATTGTGGAGATGAACCTGCCATAAAGCTAGAGATCTGAACAATGATGAGAAGAGTGAGATGACTGTGTAACCCACCTGGTTCCACCAAGTTATAAAATATGGAAGGAGGGAAACTAAGAAGAAAGTGACAACAAAGAGCCTATAAAAAAAGTATTGCAGAAGGAAAAGGATAAAGACATCATGGTTGGGACTTCAAGGTAGATTGAAAACATAGTTACCTCTGCTTTCTCTTGATATCCCAGTCAAAATATTTAAAGGAATTTGAAACACGAACACACACACACACACACACACACACACACACACACGGCATTAACTTAAATTCAAGAGAACAAAGGGAAAAAAGATAAGAGTAGACGAGAAATAGGAACAAAAATTTGAAAACTGAAAAGCAGAGAAAAGAGAAGTATCTAAGCCTGCAAGGGTGCTGATGGTGAGGAACAGGTAAATATACAAGCCAGTTGGCGCCACAGGAACCCAGAAAGTCTTCAGGCTTTTATAGGTTAGAATTTAGAGCAGAAGTGTTGCTTAAAAGTATATGAAGGAAGCAGATATACCCTAAACTCTGTGAAGCCTGGCAAACACTCACCCCTAACTGGCCAAGGTAAATGCTGTGGACAAGCTGAACCAGAAATTCTGGACTTAGGAATTCTAAGAGCAAAGCTAGAGTTCTGTAACATAAGAACTGAAAGATCAAACCAAGAGGTCCAACATATACAACTGTGACACTCAGGCCCCCTCCCTTCTACTTGGCTCTAAAACATGGCAGGGATTTATGTCAGAGTGTTCTGACTATATTTTTCTCTAAGAGTTTTATAGTGTCTGGTCTTACATTTAGGCCTTTAATCCATTTTGAATTTATTTTTGTGTATGGTGTTAGGAAGTGGTCTAATTTCATTCTTTTACATGTAGCTGTCCAGTTTTCCCAGCACCACTTATTGAAGAGGCTGCCTTTTCTCCATTGTATATTTTTGCCTCCTTTGTCAAAGATAAGGTGACCGCAGGTGCGTGAGTTTGTACAATGGAATATTAGCTACAAAAAGGAATTAAATTGAGTTATTTGTAGTGATGTGGATGGACCTAGAATCTGTCATACAGAGTGAAGTAAGTCAGAAAGAGAAAAACAAATACTGTATATTAACGCATATACATGGAAAATAGAAAAATGGTACTGATGAACTTAGTGGCAGGGCAGGAATAGAGACGCAGACATAGAGAACCGACTTGTGGACACAGGAGGGGAAGGGGAGGCTGGGGCGAATTGAGAGAGTAGCATGGACATATATACACTACCAAATGTAAAATAGATAGCTAGTGGGAAGCAGCTGCATAGCGCAGGGAGATCAGCTCGGTGCTTTGTGATGACCTAGAGGGGTAGGATGGGGAGGGTGGGAGGGCGGCTCAAGAGGGAGGGGATATGGGGATATATGTATACATATAGCTGATTCACTTTGTTATACAGCAGAAACTAACACAACATTGTAAAGCAATTATAATCTAATAAAGATGTAAAAAAAAATTTATTTTTTAAATGGCAGCCACACTTATGCCCTATAGGCAGGGATTGGAGTCCTCACTGGGGAAACACACCTGCTCAAGAGATAAGATGTACAGGTACTGACAGTTGGGGATCCTCCCAGAAAAATGTCTGAATCTCTGTCCACTCCAACTTTAGTGAAGCTGTTACTTGAAAAGCCTCTCTCACACTGCACACAGCTACAATCAGCTTTAAGTGGCCAATCACTGGAGGTTGAGGAGAATCCCAAATATTGAGGCTAAGATACACAAACAGAAACAAAGAAACTCAGGGGAGCTAGAGACAACAGAAGTAAATTTTTTGAAAAAATAAAAATTAATATCCTCAAAAAGGTGAGAGAAATATTGACTCCAAAAGGAAAAAAAACACAGAAATCTATTTTAAAAAGATATGTTCAGGGAAACACAAAGAAGCTTCTGGATATTAAGGATTTGATAAGATAAATGCAAAATTCAATTAAAATGTCAAAAAAAAAGTTGAGAAAATCTGCCAGGAAGGACCAAAAGGACAAAAGATGGAAAATAGGGAAAACATAAGAATATTAGAGATAAAAACCAGGAATGGTCAATATCCAAGTAAAGAAAGGACAAGAAAGATTAGAGAAAATATAAAAGAGAAAAATATCAAATTAAAATATAAATTTCTAGACCCAGATAGCATGATCTCCCATATTGAAGGTCTACTTCACACAACTAAATGAATGAACAGACACTTCCCAAGTTACTTGGTTGTGACATTCAAGAACCTCAGAGATGAAGATCCTAAAAGCCTCCCAAAAGTAACACTAGACTCCACAAATAAATATAGTGAGGACGCCAAATTATAAAAGAAAAATATTTGGAAACTGTAATTCTATATCCTGCCAAAGGAGCAAAAAAGTGTGAGGGTAGAATAACAAAAAAAATTTTTTTGACCTGTGAATTCTCAAAATGTTACTTCACTTACAACCCTTCTTAGAAGTTCCTGGAAAATAAGCTCTACTGAAGCAAGGAAAGAAACTAAGGAAGAGGTATACAAGAGTCCAGGAAAGAAAGGGTTCAAAACAGTAAAGTGAATTCTGATGAAGGGGGTGATGACAGTGATGACGGTGAAGGGGAATTTAACATAGCGGGAAAGCAAAGTCTCAAGATGGTAGCTGTGCTGCTGGTCCAGAGGGCACACAGTCCCAATCAAAGTAGGAGGGATTCCAGAAAGGACATCTCCAGGAGATAAATGAGACTGAGAAATTGAGAGGGGATTAATCTTCAGTGAAAATATTTAGGTATGAATTAATGATAAAAATGAAAATCAATCAAATAATAAGCATTAGGGAGAGCAAAACAATTGTATTTATGTGATATTACATGGCTAATGAGGGATATATACATAGTCATGATAATGTAAACATTAAATACTGATTGATAGAAAGATTATAAAAATACTCTTTCGGCATATGCGGGGAGAGGTATATTAGAGAGATAATATTAAGGAGATAATCCTCATATTCCAAAGTATGACGATAAAGACAAAACAATAAATTAAAGAGATAGCAATATAAGCATGTTATTTAAACCAAGAAGGTAATTACCAGAAGAAACTAAATGAAAGAGTTCAGAAGTGTTGTCCTTGGACAGCAAAAATTAAATGGTCAGAGTTAAGCCAAAATGAGGCAAAGAATTACTTTCCTTTGCTGTAAACTTCTTTAGGCTATCTGTCATTTTAATGAGAATATTAAATATAATTTAATAAGAAAAAGGATGTAATTGTATGAGAAAATATCTGAATGATACAGAAGAAGAGTGTATCTCTGAAACGATCTAATACGGGATTCAAAAGAACTTTTCAGGAAAATGCTCAGCATCTTCAACTAAGAACAAGATAAAACCTCTATAAACAAGATTAGAAAAATCATAAGTAAAAAAAAAAACAAGATAGAAAAGACAACTTGAAATTAGAAAGGACTGAAACAGAGCTAACAACATGAGAGATGAATAAAAATCAACATTGGAAACATTATGTAAGGAACATAAGAACTGCTGCAGAAAATGGAAACAATATTATGGAGAACAAAGAGCCATCCAAGAAGATGGAGAAAAAGGGCAATAAGGATGAAAATGATAGAAGGATCATGGAGATTGAGGTCAGAGAAGAGGACCAATATAAGACACAGTGTTCATAAAGAAAAGCTCAAAATAAATAAAAGTAATAACCAGAGCCTGCAATGGGCTGAATGTTTATTTCCCCCCAAAATTCACATGCTGAAACCAAACCCCCAATGGGATGGTATTTGGAGGTGAGGGCCTTTGGGAAGTGATGAGTGATTAGATTTGGGAAAGGGATTAGTGCCCTTACAGAAGAGGTCTGGGAGTACTCTGGACTCTTCCGCTGTGAGAGGTTATAGCAATGCCACAGCTGTCTATGAACAAGTAAGCATACGACCAGAAAGATGTCTTTCCTCACCAGACACTGAATCTGCCAGCACCTTGATCTTGGACTCCCCAGCCTCCAGAACTGTGAGAAATAAATTTATGTTGTTTATAAGCCACTTAGTCTATGGTATTTTGTTACAGCAGCCTGGACAGGCTAATACAAAGCCTTTATAGAACTATTCTGAGCTGAAGGAAATAACCTCTGTATGTATGTTAAAAGGCTCACTCTATTGTAGAAAATTATCAATAAAAAGCACACCCTTGAAAAAGTTTTACCAAAAAAAGGAGGAAGAAGAAAGATCCTATAAATAATCAGGAAGAAAATATATGTTCCCTTAAAAAGAATGACGGTCAACGGTCAAGGATAATAGTCAATAAAGCAATGTCCAGAGAATATTAACGGAATAAGGGTGTAACCCCCTAATTTTATACCTTGCCAATTTGTAGCTCATACGTTAGGGCAGAAAAAGACATTCTCTCTCTCTCTCTTTTTTTTTTTTGATTTAAGTATAGTTGATTTACAATGTTGTGTTAGTTTCTAGCGTACAGCAAAGTGATTCAGTTATACATATTCTTTTTCATATTCTTTTCCATTATGGTTTATTACAGGATATTGAATATAGTTCCGTGTGCTATACAGTAGGACCCTGTTGTTTACCTATTTTATGCATAATAGTTTGCATCTGCTAACCCCAAACTCCTAATTTATCCCTCCTCCACCCCCTTTCCCCTTTGGTGACCATAAGTTTGTTTTCTAAAGACATTCTCATTTATTATATCAGTGTTCACCTTATTAGTTTCATGGGACCTCTGGAATAAATTACCACAATGTTCGTGGCTTAAAACACCAGAAATTTATTTTCTCACAGTTCTGAAAGCCAAAAGTTCAAAATTAAGGTGTCAGCTAGGCCACGTGCCCTCGGGAGGCTCAGAGGAAGAACTACTCCTTGCCTCTCCCAGCTTCTGATGGCTGCCAGCCATCCTTGGGGTTCCTTGGCTTATAGCTCCATCAGTCCAATCTCTGCCTCTTTCTTCCTACTGTCTTCTCCTCTTCATGTCTGTCCAAACTCCCTCAGCCTCCCTGTAATAAGGAGACATGTGATTGCATTGGGCTCACCTAGATAATCCAGGATTCCTTCTTCCTCAGCTTCATCACATCTTTTGCCGTACGAGGCAATATTTGATCTTTTGCCATATAAGGTAATGATCACAGGTTCTGGGGATTAGGATGTGGATATATCTTTGGGGCCACCATTCAGCCCACTACACCACCTATGTTAACTTCTTGAAAAAAACATTACTTGTAAATATCTGCCGACTGATTAAGAGTAAAATCAAGAGCTCATGAATAAGAAAATTGTGGTACAAAAGTATTGGTAGATAAAATATGATTTTCTAAATAATTGTTCAAAATCTATCTTCCTGTTCAACAAAATACAGAAAAATAATTCTCAAGATAGAATGTCTATAAAGAAAAAAATAACAATTGTCTGTACATTAAGCCCACGTTATTTTACATGTTAGGAATTATGAACCCTATGAATGTGCTCCTATCCAAAAATTATTTTAGGGACTTCCCTGGTGGTACAGTGGTTAAGAATCCACCTGCCAATACAGAGGACACGGGTTCGAGCCCTGGTCCGGGAAGATCCCACATGCCACAGAGCAACTAAGCCCGTGTGCCACGACTACTGAGCCTGCGCTATAGAGCCTGCAAGCCACAACTACTGAGCCCACATGCCACAACTAATGAAGCCTGCATGCCTAGAGCCTGTGCTCTGCAACAAGAAAAGCCACCACGATGGGAAGCCCACGCACCACAATGAAGAGTAGCCCTACTCGCCACAAACAGAGAAAGCCTGTGCGTGGCAACAAGACCCAATGCAGCCAAAAATAACTAACTAAATAAATTTATATAAAAAATTATTTTAAAAGAGATGAATATTTTGGAAAAAGAGCTTAAATTCTCATCTCATACTATAAACACAAATTTTAAGTTAATTGAATATTTAAATGCAAAATTTGAAACTATGGCACCCTTGAAAATTGTTAATGAACTTAATTTTATTATGCACAAGAGCATTTAAACTAGTCATTTGAAGAATGAAGTTTTTATATAATTGGTTACATAAAAAATTGTTTTCTATGCACTTAAAACCAAATTGTTTGCAAACTGAAAAACAAATAGGAAAATGTTTATAAAAATGATGAAACAGTGCAAATATTCTTATCACATGTCAGGAACTCTTTACCTATGAGAGAAATACCTAACATTCTTTTAGAAGACTTGGTAAAAGACAAGAAAAAACAATTCACTAAATTTATGAACAAAACAGTCTAATAATAATTCAATTTTATTAGTAAGAATCCTTTGATTTTTACATTTCACTCATTGGCACACTGGTTCTTTCAATTTGTTTTTTTTAAGTAAACAGCCATTTCAAATCGAAGTGGGTTTTGTTCTTATTTTCTATAATTTTCAAGACAGAGAAGACTTCCAGGGCTGTGGTAGAGAGAAGAGAGAACTGAGGAAGATATAATGCCCTAGAGAGTGGGATGGACATTTGGATAGATGGGAGGTACAGGTCAGGGCAGTAGTTTGCATGCTTGACTGAAGCATCTGCAGAGATTCTATGCAAATGCAAGGTGTTACTACCTCACTGATGCACTTGAAAGTATTTTATATAGGGATTTTCAGTGAAACGCATGCATAGAGTAGACGTTAGTAATACCAAAAAAATATATTTCAAATCTAATGAAGATAACCCTTGGCTCCTTATCATAGGAGAATCATAGGCTCTCTAGATGAGAAGGGATTTCAAATGCCATTTATTATCTATTTCAATAACTTTCTTACAACTTTCCTTCCTACACAACTTTACCAGAAGCAAAACTGAAAAGCCACAATTTATGTCTTGCTTTTCTAGAACCATGAGTATTATAAATTAATATTATATCTTCAAAATCTTAATAAAGAGATTCGAAGGTTGAAAGGAATAAAAAAGAGGTACTTTTTAGTCTGGAGCCCATGATTGTCAAAAATGCATCAAGGATGATGGCAAACATTTTCAACATTTGCTTCTTCTTCCTGGAATATGCCATCATTATCATAATAAATCTTTTGACCATTAAATAGGCTCTTTACTGCATGGGCTGCAATTTACCACAAGTTAGACTGAATTTAATAAAAACAGAGCAAATAACATGTAGAAAACATATGACATGTTTACCTTATTTAATCAGGTGTTAGGAATTTCCTCAAGCCTCAGAGGATTACACTAAATATGCAAAATATGAAACACCTTTTCCAAGAACATAGCCATTATCAATAAAATAGATGCTATGGGAATTACAGGGCCCACCAGTTTGCAACTCTGGAAAATGAAGAATAAACCATATTGCTGGTGGTTAGAAATGTCCTTAACAGAGAAGTTAGTTATGCAAAATTTATTTTAAACTTTTAGTTATCAAAAGTAACCACAAAAGCTAATTCAGTGGAATGTTTTTAGACATTAAAGCTGGTAACATGCTACTGAAAGAATGAGACACAAAACATATCTCAGTGAAGATTAAGGAAAACATTTTTGTTAGAAAACCTGTTGACCTCATCGGGTGGGTTTAATATTTAAATGTGACGGACTCGGAGGAAAATGAACTACAAACACTGTGTAACTGTAAAAAATAACAGATGGTGAGAAAAATCATGCATAAAATTTTCCTCTGCTAGTGGTTGTATAGATTGTGAATGAAAGGCAAACTATATTTAGGGAATTCCCTGGCGGTCCAGTGGTTAGGACTCTGCACTTCCACTGCAGGGGGACCGGGTTCAATCCCTGGTCAGGGAACTAATCCTGCAAGCCATATGGCTTGGCCAAAAAACCCCAAAAAACAACAACACAAAAAAACTATTATGTATTGAATTGCAACATAAAGAGGAAGGGACCTAATATATTGAACACCTGGAATCATCCGTAATCTGGGCCCAGGGTTATAGATATACATTAACATTTGGTAGTTTTATTCTCAGAGGTGTCATTGACCTTGATGAGATGGGGCTTATCCAGTGTAGGAAATTATACCTTATTCAAAAGGGATGTAAGAATAACAGTGAATGTCACAAACGCAGGCATCTTTATAGCAGGCCATACAAATAAGGTGAAATGAGGTTAGAAAGCACCTAAGAGAGACAGAAAAAAATACCTGATCATTTTGTATTCCTGGACTATATACCTACCCTCCAGAACTAAGATAACAATAAGATTTTCCTGATACAGATTGAAAAAGGAGAAAGGAAAACTCTATTAGCAGATGACACGATCCTGTATGTAGAAAATCCTAAGGAATCCACTAAACAACTATTAGAACTAATAAATGAGCTTAGCAAAGTTGCAAGATATAAGATCAATCACAAAAATCACTTGTACTTCTATACAATAAACAGTCCAGCATCACTTTGCTGTACACATGAAATCAACACAACATTGTAAATCAGCTATATGCCAGTATAAAATAAAAGTTTTTAAAAACAGTCCAAAAATGAAATTAAGGAAACAATTTTATTCACACTAGCATCAAAAAGAATAAAATAGGAACAAGTTATCAAAAGAAGTATGAAATGTATACTCTGAAAACCACAAAACGTTGTCAAAAAAAATTAAAGATCTAACTAAATGGAAAAACATCTTATGTTCATGGATCTAAGGGCTTAATATTAAGATGGCAAAAAAAAAAAAGATGACAATACCCCCCAAACTAATCTACAATCCTTATGAGAATCCCACCTGACTTCTGTGTAGAAATGGACAGATTCTAAAATTCACATGTATTGCAAGTGACTTGAAATAACCAAAACAATCCTAAAAAAAGAACAACAAAGTAGGAGGAATCACACTTCTCCATTTCGAAACTTACTACAAAGCATGAGTAATCAATACAGTGTGGTGTTCGCATAAGGACAGACACAGAGATCAATGGAATAGAACTGAGTGTCCAGAAATAAACCCATGCATCTATGGTCAACTGGTTTTTGACAAAGGTGTCAGGGCCATCCAATGATGAAACAATAATCTTCTCAACAAATGGCGCTGGGACAGATGGATAACCACATGCAAAAATATACAACCTCACACCACATACAAAAATAAACTCAAAATTGATTAAAGCCTTAAATGTAAGAAACTGTAAAACTCTTAGAAAAAAAACATGGGCGTAAAACTTCATGGCCTTAGGTTTGGTAAATGACTATTAGATATGATACCAAAAGCACGAGCAACGCGAGAAACAAATAGATAAACTGGACTTCAAAATTTAAGTTTCACGCTTCAAAGTACACTATGAAAAAAAAGTGAAAAGATAATCCACAGAATGGGAGAAATCTGATATGTAAATCATGTATCTGATAAAGGACTTGTATCTAGAATATATAAAGGACTCCTCCAACTCAATATTAAAAAGAGAATCCAATTAAAAATAGTCTGAATAGACCTTTCTTATGTCCCTCTGTCACCCCACTCCCATTAAGAAGTAATTTTTTACTCTATCAAGACAAGCTACTCTTCAAATTCTTAAATTCCTCTATAATCCATGTCACATCCCAATTCTTCACTATTCCACACTGCTCAGTCTTTGAAAATGTCTTGTCCTTTTACAGCTAAAGAAATGCAAAAATATCATGCAACATCTATCAATGTCTAAATCCCCTTAGGAATTTTGTGTTTCACAAGTCCTCTGAGGATGCCCTCTGTGGTCTTTATACCAACTTTCCAAGAAGTAAGACTGTTTAAGCCTCACTTTCTCCTCCCCACAGGGACCTGGTTTCTTCCTCTTCTGACCTCATTTTAAACACTATATTATTCTGTATTTTATACAATATAGAACTATATACTATACTGTATTCTCCGTTAATTATTCATATGCCTATGTTATTTTAGCCTCAAAGAGGATTCATTTTTTATGGTAGGAGTTATTCCTTCTACTGCTGTTTTATAACCGTGCTAGATGCAGCAAAAATTTCATCAAGTTTTTTGAACTGATTAGCATCTTACCTTATTGGCTTTGAGGTTGCATAATGAAATGTCACAGGACTGTTAAGACTGTTTAAAGGAATAGTGTAAAATAGTTTGGGGTACCCTCAAATTAGAAGATTACCATGAACGAAATATATCTTGGAACAGCCTAGAAGTAAGACTTATTTGAAATCTGACTTTCAAATTTCACAAATAACAGCACTTTTATTTCTGCCAGAATGCATATTTGGACGAAGAGGTTGATACTGGATTCAAAGTTGGCTTCCTATTTCTTGTGCCTAATAGCTCTCTGGGCAACCTTTGGAAGCCACATGTTATTTTGGCATTTCTTTGGATTTATTATACAAGTAGCACATTATTTCCAGTGCCTGGGCCATCTGAAATAAGTAAAAATTCTACCTCCGTGTTGCAAGCAGTTAATGACCGCCTGAGCCCCAGTTAAGCAAGAAGGCAGCTTAGTCTTTCCACTTGCCAAACCTAGAGCAAAGATGGCTAGCGACTGGCTTGGAGGGTCCCATGAAAACAGAAACTGACTTGAATCTCCCTTAAATAGAAACTAAATACCAGCATAAGGTTTGAAATAATCTAAACCCCTATAGTTCTTTATTAGTTCTGTTTGTCTTTTTGTTGTTATTGTTGTTTTTTAATACTCTCGAACCTTTCTTGGGTTCTAGTCTGAACTGGAAGTGCCAGAAAAACAACACAAAATACTGCCATTGTTTTTATGTTCTATCCAGAAGTGGGAAGCACTGAAAATATCAAGATACCATAATTAAAGTCCATCCAATTACAATTCTTGCAACAAAGAGTACAAATAGCAAGACAGTAGCCAATGTGGCTTTGAAAGGGGTTAAGTCTGAGGCCCACTGGCAGAGTTTTTTTTAAGTACATATATATAAAAATCTGGAAATAGAAAAGAAATGAAACTGCTTCTTCAAGAATGATTGAAAGGCAAAGTCGTGAGCGTATGTAAGTGAAAGCTACTCCAAGCCCCAGTATCCATTTTAACTATTAATATCAATGCCTTTTCTGTTAAAAGCTTTCAGTCAGCGTTAAGTAGAAATGGATGGTTAAATGTTATATTAATTCATTGCTTCTGTACAATGTCTTGAATATATACTATAAGAATAATTTTTAAAGTGGAAGAGAATAGAAATAGAGACATGGGTATCTACCCGCAGAACAGCCAGCTTTTGAATGGCTGAGATTGAAGGCTGCAAATTTGTAACTGGGAGCAGATTTTCAGAATGAACAATAAAGTGGTGTGTGCCGAGCAGCTACTACATTATCAGCCCTGTGCACACTGAGGACCAACTGAGAATTTTGGTTTTAGTAGCAGAAGCAGGAAGGAACAGCTTTAGGAGAAAAATGATGGCTTTCGTTTTAGATATGTTGTGTGTTGAGATGGGTTCGGCAGGCACTTGGATATTCAGAGCCTGGGGAAAACCTGGGAGCTAGAGATAGAGATATAGATTGAATCTCTAAGGGTGAATAGAATCTAGAAAGAGAAGTAGATAACAGAATTAGACATGACACCGATAGGTGGATGGATGAAAGAGAGAAACCAGAAAGAGTCTAGGGCCAGCTTCATGGGTGTGACCCGTGCTGTCTCAAGGGCTCCAAGCCCAGTGAAATACTCTACTACCACAGTCTCAAAATTCTTATAATTTGATCTCTGAATTTGTGTCTGTAACAAAAGTTGGATGGGACCATGGAGCACATGAGTAAGGAAAGGAACTATGCACCCTATACATGTTCACACTTCCTCGCCTTCCCATCACATGTCACGCTGACTCTCGACACAGAGTTCCAGTGTCCACGATGTGTAGGAGAGAGTTCTGCAAGACTCAAAATGAATACCAGGTGATCTTCGACTGAGGAGGAGGGACAGGAGGAAGACTGAAAGCCCCAAGAGGCCATGATTTCTGTTCAAACAAGAATTTGCTGGTTTGAAAGAAATCGATGCCATTCTAAGAAACATGAACAACCATGAAACCTTCTTATATCCTGTCTTACTTGTATTACCTCCTTGTATTAGCCAAAAATAACGACACAGAAGGAAAGGGAGCGCTAAGGCGACCCACATTTCCTTTCTTTCAGTCCTTCCTTACTCGCCAATGGTAGGGTGTTGGTAGCATGTGTGTATATCAAAAAGTGAATTTTAAAAACAACAGTTTGTTTTGTGCGGTGATTCCACTGTTCTGGTGAGAATGAAATACATATGCGTGTATCAGCTAAAAAAATCCTAACTGCGTAATTTCAATGATTCTACATGTAAACTAAATGCTCTTAAATTTGCATTTAAAAACTGGTGTAGAATATAAAGATAAATGGTAAAATTCATGCTAAAAATTTTAAATTTACATTTTTCTTTAGAATGACATTAAATAGCAATAGCAAATTTTTTGTTGTTTTTTTGCGGTACGTGGGCCTCTCACTGCTGTGGCCTCTCCCGTTGTGGAGCACAGGCTCCGGACACACAGGCTCAGCGGCCATGGCTCACGGGCCTAGCCACTCCGCGGTATGTGGGATCTTCCCGGACCGGGACACGAACCCGTGTCCCCTGCATCGGCAGGCGGACTCTCAACCACTGCGCCACCAGGGGAGCCCAGCAATAGCAAATTAAAAGATACCATCACAAGTGAAGAGAGAAACTGCATGAGAAAGGGAAAAGCTTTATATTTGAGTGTCTTTCATGGTACTTTTTCCTGCTTTCTGAACAAGGGAACCCATATTTCCATTTTGCATTGAACCCAACAAATTTTGCATCCAACTCTGAAAGGGTCATTAGGTTGAAGAGGAGCCAGGATCATCAGTCATGGAAGGAAAAGGAAAAGTATTTGGAAGAGAGAGCATTTGGTTATTTGCTCAAATACAGCCCTGCAACAGCTCTCTTGCTGGGGGTGGGTAGGGACAAGATTTGTCATGCCTGCCTTCCTGCCAGCAGAGGGCCAGGGCACCCAGGAGATGGTTCACCTCTGAAGTCTGCCTTCCTTCCTTTCTGTCTTCAGGCTGGGGATTGAGGACAGACATTGGACATGAAGGTTAACCTGGTCATCTTTGAGAGAGCGATATGGGGAGAATAGCTGGATTGGAAGCCAGATTTCAAAAAACTAAGGAGTCAGCAAAGAGCACAGCAAGGATAAATTACTCCCTCAGAAAGTGTATTAGAAGTCTGGATGGATGGACGAATGTAGGGATGCATAAATTGACTTATGTACTTTGCTTTCTACTCTTTATAGATTAGACAGCAATACATTATGAAATGGGAAAATGGGAGATTTTTATGACACGATATTTGAAAACCAAGAACAACACTGAAAATACTATGTAATAAAACATTCTATGCAGAACGAAATATCACTTTTAGGTCAACAGGACACTGGTTTTTAAGTGAAAACTGGACTTTCATACATAGGTAACTTTATCTACTTTTTGTTTTTTAGATTTTCCTCTTACCATGAAAGGGAAATGGTGCTGACTACACCTGTGCACAGATGCCAGGGCTGTTCTAGACAGCAGGCCATATTTGGCATTTTTTTGTCCAGTTACAGGTATGGGCTACAGTAAACTCAGCATCAATACTCTTCCTCAGGATCAAATTGCGTCCCATGATAGGCATCTGTCTGATGTTTACCTAGAGATGGGCATTCAATCCATGCCTTTGAAAGATGGTTCTCTCCATATAAAGCCAACCGGCCAGCATGGGACTTGGCTCTACAACTCCTGCCTCATTAACGGCTAATGAGTAGAGCTCAATGCCAAACAACAGGGAAATTTCTGCTTTGATTATTCCAGGTTCAAGTTTATGGCACTGGCCTCCAGACTGAAATTGGCTTGCAGAAAACTGAAACACACTCTGTGTTAATAAAAACACAAACTGCACATGCCATAAGGCGTCTTTGAGTGATTATACCTGAAGGACTAATACGAGTTGCAGTGAGATCATTTGCTTTTCAAATATTTCCAAGGGTGTCATATTATAGCCTCCCATTCAGAATGAATTCCTGACACCAACTTTGCTTTCAACAGGTTCGCGGATTATACAGGG
The DNA here is from genome assembly GCF_005190385.1 of Monodon monoceros. NCBI lineage: Eukaryota > Metazoa > Chordata > Mammalia > Artiodactyla > Monodontidae > Monodon > Monodon monoceros. The sequence goes on along the minus strand of NW_021703771.1, from coordinate 14,557,712 downwards.
AAAGCCACAGTAGGAGCAAATCTATCTTTCTCTGAATTGCCAACTCTTGTTCCTGTTATCGGGCGTCTGTTCTTACAGCGTGAACAAGTTTGGGTTTTAATCTCAGCCAAGAGCCACAGAGTTTGAGGCTCCTGACAAATGACTGGGTTCACTCACTGTGGTGTAAGTGGCTGTAACAAAGAGGACTGAAGAAAAAAAAGTGAAGGAAAAGAGGTTCTACTTACCTCTGAAATAGATACATTTTACTTGTAGAATAATACTTGTCTGAAAATTATTTTGAACAATCAGAGAGCAGGGCTGTCCCCTTTGTCCACCGTTTCATGACTCAGGACCTCCCCACCCCACATCAAGACAGAAGGGACCTGGATCTCCTTCCTCCCTCTATCCATCAAATACCCCGTTTCAGACTCAACAGCGATGCCTCATTCAATTATCTGTGCATCTTTGTAAGCCAGTAGTCCATTTCAGAGCCCTGCTTAGTTGTGGTGTGTTTTGAGGATGCTAGCTAGCTGTTCTTTCCTCAGTTGGTCCTGTTAGTTTCAGGTTTGGGGTCACTGCATGTTTCATTTCACAGCAAAAATACAAATATGTAAGTGATAAACACTGTCTAGATCTGAGTGCACATGACTTATACACACTTGGATTTAAAAAGAAAAAAAGGAAGCTGCAGAACATAACTGTAGGACGGTCATTAGTCATTCCAAATGTCATAAGGAAGGTTGGGCGTATTGGTGAGTTCCTTGTAACTTTCACCTCACTTCCTCCGCATGTGTCAATAACAGAAAATAACAGCCATTCTGGGGTCCTCAGAAGTAGCCCCAGTGCTCACTGTGAAGCTGTAGGACTCTATCAAGCACAGGGTCACCCATATGTTTGTCACCTCCAAGCCACCTACAAAATTTTTGCCATATTAACAACTCTTCGTACTCTTAATCTCGATATATTTATGTAGACCTCCTCAGACTTTCAGAGAGTCAAGTTCATCTATTTTAGAAGAAAACTTTTTTGTTACTTAATTAAATTTTATTAGATTAGATTTTTCTTTATTCTCAGATGGAACTTTAAAAGAATTTTTTATTGAAGTATAGTTGATTTACAATGTTGTGTTAGTTTCAGGTATAGAGCAAAGTGATTCAGATATATGTTCTTTTTAAAAGAAAACTTTAAGAGACTGCTGTACTCCTTCTGCTGAACTGGATTGTATGTTCTGGAAGGCATGGACTTGATCCTACATTTCTTTTGTAACCACCTTGGCCACAGCCCTGTGCTAGGCTTACAATAATACAGTTTGCACAACAATGCTTATAGAATGAGGTCAGCTTTTCTAACTTCAGGGAAATTAGTCCATGAAGAATAAATATTCTACACCCAAAGCATAGAAAATACAAAATATTAATTTTCATGTGTGATGGAAAGGGAATGAGAAAAAAAATTGCATCCAAGACTCTGAGGACTTCAGACTTTCACATTCTGCATGATCTTTTATTTGAAGAGACAAGAAAATAAATGTTTCCTGAAGATAGGCTCTTGAAAACATATTTTTTGGTAATCAAAACCATATTAGCCCTTGACATTGTATAGTAGTCTCAGCCTTTTTAGAAATGCTCGTGTCAATATGCTCAATCAATTTCTCACCAATGAAAAGCCTGGAGGGTGGGAAAGGTAGAACAGAGGCAGAAATAAAAGTGACCTTTTGAAACTACTTTTGCCTTCACCATTTGTGTCCCGATTTGAAGAGCATTCATTATTTTCTTTGCTAAAAATTTTCCAAGTGTCATCAAACTGAAAACTTGGTGCATCTTGTCTGGTTTTAGGTAGAGAGTAATTACCATCTGCACCCTACAAATGTGGCTAAGCTTGCACTGAAATAAACCATCCAAATCCCTGACGAACATCAAAATTGTAGACACAAGGAGCAAAGCAGAAAATTGTAGTATGACAAAATAGCTACAGTTAATTATGTAAAATTACATAGAATTTTAGTCTTCTTTAGAGGTGCTTTATTTAAACTTACATCTAAATGCACATCTTTGGTTAATGCAACTTTCATTTCAAGTCAGGGAGTTGACAGAACAACATTTATTAAGTTTAAAATTAAAGCAGATTGCAATTTTGGAAAGTTTTAGGGTCTTTTTTTTTTTTTTTTTTTTGAGAAGAGTGTCGTTTAACACTGTGAGGCCAACTTGATCTCCTTTTCTCACATCAATTGTCGCATGTGCTCCTACCTGTAAAGGCTTTTCGGCTCTCTCCCATTGTATAAATACACGTTATAGGTTTCAGAGTCTACTCAAAACTTTGTCTCCTAGGGAGCATTCCAAGAGATGATGTCCCCCTGTACAAGGCTTGGCAGGTCCTGTGACAGCCCTCTGTTGCCCTTATCCCCAGAGAAGCTATGATGGTGGCCCAGGGCTATTCTAGTCCCAGGAGGGGCGCTCTGGGTGGCTGAAGGACGGAAAAATCAATGATATCAACCTCCGATTACACAGGGAAGTCATTAAGCACCATCATGCCCATCATTCACCCTGACCGCTATGGCTCCTTTCAGAGGAAAGCACTGATGTACCTTCTACAAAACCACTTTTATCCTGACTGTGAGAAACTGAACAGGATGGGGGGCTCAAGAGTTCACTTTGAGTCAAGATGAGGTCAGTTTCTCCTGATCTGGGGGATTGAAGGTAAGAGGGGAAATAACCAAAGAGAGCATGAAAGGAGGAATTAAGCTGACCATCACAAAGAAGACATGGAAAGTCAGTTTCCTCGTGCTGCTCCGCGTCTCAGTGCATGTCCATCCCTGCAATTAACCATCATTTTTCAGAGACAGCCTAGCACAAAGTCAGTACATCTAAGTAGTTATACAAGAAATAAATAACTGCTTTTTAATGCCACCATACAAAGATATTACATAGTTATTGACTATATTCTTCACACTGTACATCGTCTTAATTATGCAATTCTCAGGACCACTGTTTCTATACAAAACATGACCTTTACTCCTTGGGCCAGCTCTCTAGATCTCTGCTGTGCAAGTTCCCTGACTCTCAGAATCTACCTCCTCTTCCAGTCCCTTTTTCAACCTACAGCGTGTGCACCTCACACCGGTCAGAATGGCCATCATTAAAAAGTCTACAAACAATAAATGCTGGAGAGGATGTGGAGAAAAAGGAATCCTCCTACACTGTTGGTGGGGATGTAAATTGGTGCAGCCACTATGGAGAACAGTATGGAGGTTCCTGCAGAAACTAAAAATAGAGCTACCATACGATCCTGCAGTCCCACTCCTGCCTGGGAATATATCCAGAGAAATAATTCAAAAAGATACATGCACCCCAATGTTCATAGCAGCACTATTCACAATAGCCAAGACATGGAAGCAACGTAAGTGTCCAATGACAGACGAATGGCTAAAGAAGATGTGGTAAATATACACATACAATGGAATATTACTCAGCCATAAAACAGAATGAAATAATGCCATTTGCAGCAACACGGATGGACCTAGAGATTATCATACTAAGTGAAGTCAGTCAGACAAAGACAAATATCATATGGTGTCACTTCTATGTGGAATCTAAAAAAATGATATTATTTACAAAACAGAAATAGACTCACAGACATAGAAAACAAACTTATGGTTACCAGAAGGGATGGGGAGAGAGATAATTTAGGAGTTTGGGATTAAAAAGTACACATACTATATATAAAATAAATAAACAACAAGGACCTACTGTACAGCACAGGGAACTGTATTCAATATCCTGTAATAACCTGTAATGGAAAATAATCAGAAAAAAATATATGTATATTATATGTATACATATGTATATATGTATAACTGAATCACTTTGCTGTACACCTGAAACTAACACAACACTGTAAATTAACTATACTTCAATTTAAAAAAATGATTTAAATTTCAAAACAAAAATCTACAACGTGTGACCTCTGTATGCAAAGATGGCATTTAGAGAATCATGGAGACAGAAACTTGGTAACCCCTTTGTCCATGTGGGACTCCCAAGGCTTGGTGCAACAGAGGCTCCATTTTCCCAAACTCCATTTGCCAATTCCGTATTAGCTGCCAGCATTTGAATGACCAGTTAAGAAATGTGGCTGAAGCAGAGAACAAGTGCTGTTTCTCGTGGGGGGGTGTGCTCCTATTTGATCACAGGAAGAGTAGCACCAGACAGGCTGCCTGAAAAGACACTCACCCCCATCCCCATCCCCAGCGCTCCTCTAAAGGAGAACTTGTCCATTCACCCTTCACCTAACCTTCATCTACCGAGCTCTGGATAAAATACCTTACTTATGAAGAAATAGGAACAACAATGATAACAATCAACTGCTTCAGGGAGAGGGACCTGTCAAGTGCACTTTAGTAGAGACACCATCTTCCCCCACCTCTGTATGCAGCGCACCTGCACATCTGTCCTCACTGTGGACCAGGAGAAGACACCTGACTCAAGCTGGGCCAATTCTTCCTACTCCTGGGAACCTGGAATTGGAATGAACAAATATCGAGTTCGTTAATTATGTGAAGCCAATCTAGAGAGCCAGGTAGAGGCTGCCATCTTAAGGCAGCCAAGCGTAAGGTGCTGAGTGAATTGAGGAGGTTGGCAGAGAGAGAAAAAAAATGAAACTGGCACATGGCAGAGAGGAGATACCAAGAAGCCCCAGGGAGAGATGGAGAGAGAAGAGGGGAATTATTTTAAAAACTTGTATAACTTTCTAATTCTTCTAAGTCCTAGAGTTCTTCCTGCAATTAGATTCATTAGTACAAATTCCACCTTGCGTAAACATACGAGTAGATCTCTGGTCCTTGCGATGAAATGTACATGTACCAGTGGGTTTCTTAAGAGTAAAAATAGGGCCACTAAATAGTGACCTGTGAACTTATGGCTCTTAGTTTTCATCACAGCTTGATATTGAATTCTAAGACCACTTTACATTTACCAACTTATTTTCTTCCATTTAAATTGTTCCTGTAGGGTCTTCCCTGGCAGTCCAGTGGATAGGACTCCACGCTGCCACTGCAGGTGCACGGGTTCGATCCCTGGCCAGGGAATTAAGATCCGGCATGCAGCATGCTGTGGCCAAAACAAAGAAAGAAATACTAAATTTTTCCTATAGCAGGAGTGCCGTGTATATTGTATGATTATTCATTGAGCTGCTTTGTGTGCGGTGATTAAGGCAGGATTCCTTCCTGCTGGAGGCTGGGGCTCAAAGGTGTAAACAAATAATGACAGTGGCAGGTGAGAAATCTGTCCTTAGAGGCACAGGTTGAGGTCCCAGGGCTCCGGGGATGCTACCTTATTTCATTTTCACCTACGTCAAACAGACTTACAAGAATTGATACTTCACAAAAAAATCACACAAGACAGGTAAACAGTTTAATCTCAGTACTTTTCACTCAAAGGCTGAGGAGGTACAAGGTTGTCCTCTTGGCACGAAGGCGGCATTTAATCAACGTGGGCCCTTCCATGTCCTGCCACGTCGCACCACCTCCTGGGGCCGTTTTAACGGTAAAAATAATCGGGCACAAGAAAAGATCAGGCAATTCATTAACTTGCCTGAGAACACAGCTTACTTCAGGGCTGACCATTCTTTTCACTCTCAGGTGAACGTCCCCTGAGAAGTTCTGCCAAAAAAAAAAAAAAAAACGTACAAGTTAAACCAGCCTATTGAACAACAAACAGGTTTTCCTCCTCTCCTTCCTCAGAGGGCATTAAAATGATAATGAAGGAAACGTTTTTAAAAAGTATAAACCCCAAGGACAAAGAAAACAGGAGAGGGGACATGAGTACACGGTCAGAAAAACGAAGACGTGCCGTGCCCGAAGAGTAAGCCCCAAGCCAGGACTAGAAAGACCGTGGAGCGCAGGAACGGTCACCGGCAAGAGGCTGACCTCAGAGAGTCTCGGTGTGGCCCACAGCGGGGCCGAAGCCAGGCGAGGACCCAGGGGCATTGCCTTCCCTCCCCCTCACAAGGACAGAACTGGGTGTCTGCCTGCCCCATGGAGACTCGGGGGATTATCCTCCAGAGAGATTGAGAGGGACAGCCTTTGGGATCAGGAAAACCTGGTCCAGAGGAAGGATGGAACAATGTCCAAGGTAGAAAACATGGAATTGAACGTGACATCCAGACCCCGGGTCCAAGTGGCACCTAATGAACTAGGCTGCCACCCTTCAGGCGAGAGATTAGGACATTTTTCTTGGGATAAACCCTCAGACGACAGCCTTTCCTGTGCCAGCCATGTGGGGTGCTCTCGAGGTGGGGGGAATCTCTGCCTAATCATCTGGAAATGAAGGCCACTGCTTGTCACGCCACACGCACATCCACAGCTCTCCCGGCTTTACAACAATAATGTATTGGGGTGATAGTCGCATAACAAAGTGAACCATGTTAAAGTGGACAATTTGGTGGCATTTAGCACATTCGCAACGTTGTGAAGCCTCTTCCTCTATTTCAGCGGTCCCCAACCTTTCTGGCACCAGGGGCTGGTTTAGTGGAAGACAATTTTTCCACGGATGGGGGTGGGGAGGGGTGGGGGACGGTTCAGGTGATAATGTGAGCAGTGGGGAGCGGCAGATGAAACTTCACTCGCTTGCCCACCGTTCACCTCCTGCTGTGTGGACCATTACTGGTCCGGGGCCTGGGGGTTGCGGACCCCTGCTCTATTTAATTCCACAACTTGTCCATCACTCCAAAGTGAACCCCCTTACTGGTACCCATTAAGCACTTTCTTCCCATTCTCCCCTTCCCCCAGCCCCGGGAAACCACTCCTCTACATCCTGTCTCCATGGGTTTATCTACTCTGGATCCTTCATATAAACAGAATCACACGTGACTATTTGTGTCTGCCATCCCTCATTCAGCATGTTTTGGAGGTTCACCCCTTTTGCCGTGTGTATCAGGATTTCACTCATTTCTATGGTTGAATAGTATTCCATTGCAGGTATATATCACAATCCAGGTCAGCTTTTGATGCTCAGTCTTGAATAAAACCAACTGGTAATCAGCATACATAAGACAAAAAAGAGAAGCCAAAAGAAACAGAAAAATGGAAACCAGAGGAAACAATATAATTCAGAGAACATGATAAAACTCCTAAAAAAGCAATAACTCAAATATATATCTTGAGAGATACACACACACACACATATGTATATATATTTGTATATATGTGTATGTACACATATATATACAGGTACACATACATATACAGGCTGATATGGCAGCCTTAAAATAAGAGGATGCTCTGAGAGAGATCAGAAAAAAAAAGTTGGCCAAAATAAAGCTAACGGGTAGAAAATCAGAAGACAAGATTAAGGAAGTATCCCAAGAGGTCTGATAAAGAGGTAAATTTTAAAAGAAAAAATAAGAGACTTAAGACAAGTTGAGAAGAATTAAGCAATGCCTTAACTATTCTGAGACAATAATGTGTCTTAGCCTAAAATTTTATACTCAGCCAAACTATGAGTCAAGGGTTAGAGGAAGGCCATTTTCTGACAAGAAAGGAATCAAGAAATTAGCTTCTCATGAAGACGTTCTAAGGAATCTACTGCAGGATGCACTCCAACAAAATGAAAGATAAAAGCGTCTGCCCAGGGAACAGTAGGTGTGAGCTGGCAAACAGCACAGAAGCTCTCCTCCAGCGTGGCAGCCGTGCCAGACTGAAAGCTCAAACAGTCCAGGTTTTTGTAGGAAGGCTGAGGGCTCCCATGGTATCGTTGCAAAGACAGGGCATAGATGCTCCACCAGAAACTTCCACTGGCAGAACACATAGCCATCAAAAGCCCAGGCTCGCCCAGGAAAAGGTGGCATGACTAAAAAGGATCTACATTTTTCATCAGATTCAAAAACAGTCAGCTTGCAGTTCAACAGGCATCTCCTTGGGTGGGTGCCTCCTGTGATATGGAATAGCTGGGGGCTCCTCATGCGGGTTAGTCTCCATTCACCCCTCTCTGCATCCACTCCCCACGGCTCTGCCCTGCTCTGTTTCTGGAGAGGCTACACTGGGGATGGCACCACCAAGCTAGTCTGCCTCTTAGCCTGAAATTGGATTTGGCCAAAGGGAAGCACTGACAGGCTATCAGAGGGTAGAAGGAGAGAGAGAGACCAGGATATGTACCCTCCTCTCTCCCAGGCCCATGCTGTTTCAGCAGCTGTCCTGTTTCTCTGTGGCCACAGCTCCTGTCAGGCAGCCCCTCTTCCATGGCAACCGCTCTCACCGGGCTCCAGGACCATTCCTACCCACCCCGCTTCAGGCTCCACGGTGATGACTTCCCAGAGAGAGTTGTGAGCTCGTGAGTGCTTCACCTTTCCTTCCTGGTTCCCTACCTCTGCCCAGAACTTTGTAAATAAGTTCCTTTATTAAACTCTATTCAATTAAAACCTTTGAATGTGACATCTTTTTTCTGCTGTAACACTAATAAACTTATAAATCATAATAGAAAGGGTCAAAACGTTACAAAGGCATTAGTATAGTACTGTAGAAGAGGAATTATTTCTTTTTTTAGTCTTCGTTTCTGAGTTTATCTAATGAATCATTCTCATTCGAATAATTCATAGTGTGTGTGTGTGTGTGTGTGTGTGTGTGTGTGTGTGTGTGTGAGGGGGAGGGAGAGAGAGTTTGAGAGAGAAAGGAAAAACTTGTATTTTATTTATTTCAGGTTCTTGCAGTAATCAGATGGACTAAAAGATTCTTTAGTACCGGTGCTTAGAAACCATGTTTTAAATAGGAAGGTTACACAATGTTTAATACTTGCTAACAGTTTAGTAAAGTATATATTCGGTACTTTTATTAGTTTGCGTTAATAACATGCTAAAAACTACCCTTTTATTATGATATATGGTTCTCACTCTAACAGTGCTGCTATATTCTCTATTCCTACGCAAGAAAAATCTTAAGTAATAATGGTTGTAATCATAATAATAGTCATAATCATAATATACATATAATTTTGCACCATGACTTTTCCGCTTAAAAGTATATAATGAGCATCTTTCCATGTTGCTACATAATTTTCGTAATCATTACTTGCAAATCCTATAGAGTACCTAATCATATGGAAGTACCATAAATCACACACACTGCCATTCCATTTTCTCCTAAGCAATTTTCTCATGATCTATATGAAAATTATTACTGTGCACATAATAACATCAAATAAATCTGATAGACATGAGGTCCTTTCTTGGAAGAGTAAACCTAGTTAGGACTAAAGTACACTGCTCTAACACTTAGACTGACCTGCAAGATGGGCAGGCAGGTTGGCCAATGGTCTCTATGTACAGAGAGACAGAGGAGCCCTGCGGAGGAGCCTGGTCTCAGAGAGGAGGGAGCTGGGGACCCAGCCTAGACCAATAACAATGCTGGAGCCCCAGAGAGGGACAGAGCTTCTAAGTACAAGAGTTGGTCTGTCACCAGTGAAAATAGCACATGGTCTGTTTCACCAAACATCCATGAGATTTTGGGGGCACACAGCCATGCTCTCCTGGGATCCATGTATCACAATGGGAGATGATTTTCCTGCTTCCGGGAAGAACACAGAGCACTGTCTCTCCGCTCCAGAGACCCAATGAGGAATAGTGTCACCGGCATCCACACTTACGCCTCATCCTTGCGGGGGAGCTTCGGGGCAGGGAGTACCAGCTGCAGGTGGCCCTTGTCGCAGCTGCTGGCAGCAGACACTTCTGCAGGGATGTGAAGCCAGACCCAGAGAACTGTGGATTCCACATGGTTGTCCAAGCAACTCTCCCAAATAATTAGGGAGAACCTGATGAGGCTGTCTAGCAGTTGGGATAGAATTAAAAAACAAACAAAAAACCAAAACACTACTTGTTGCTATTAGTATTAATTTAATTTTTCCTCTGGGTTAGGGTAACCTAGGGAAGATGAATTGTAATTTGCAATTTTTACATTTGGTGAAAGGCACGCAGTCACCACACGCATGTTCTCTGACCTCCTTGAAATATTTCACGTAGAAGATGAAATAGGGTGAAAGTAAATGTATGCTTCAATGGAAAGAGGAAAATATGGGGAATTTACACAAAGTATTCTCAAAGAAACATTTGTTATTAGACTGACCACAGGCATATTAAACTTCTTTAAAAAAGAAAATACCCAAGGGCTGTTTGGGGCTATATGGGTAAGTTTAAAAACAGTTCTAAGGTCTCATGACTTTAGTAAAGAACTTTATGTCAATAAGCCTCCAAAGAGTAAGGCTTCCAAAAGACAGATGCTGTGGAACTGCTCATTTTCTTGGCCTAAGGGAAGGTTGCTAGCATTCAACTTTCAGGCTGAAAGTCTGAATTCATTTATTTTATGGCTAAGATACTTGATATTAACACAGTATCTCCATCTAGTTTGCATGTCGTAGATAAGAAAAAAATCAAGCACAATACATAGACTAGTCCCAAGGGTGAAGGGTTCTCCCCAAGTATATTTTAGTTAAAACATGTGGACTTTCTTCTTTCAAAAAGAATATATTCCAAAGCATTGGAAGGACTGAATTAGGATGTTTCTGTTTGCAAGCAACAGAAATCCAATTTAGAACAAAGTGGAAGGATCCTGGGGCGATTCCTCACAGAGTGAAAGGAAGTTGAGGCTGCACATGGCAGCAATGGAGCTGGCCAGCTGGCCGTGGGGGCACTGACCCAGCTTGTATAACATCTTTCCTTAGTACATTGGTTCCTTTCTTTCTCGGATGAAGATGGCCTTCCTCTACAGGGAAGGTAGCAGTAGGTCCTCCCAGAATAACATCACCCCAGATCTGTTTGTTTGAAAAATCCTGAAAATGGCTTTGATTGGCTGGTTTGGGTCACCTCCCATCCCTTGACTAGTCACTGTGGCCAAGGACATGGTGTCCTACCTCTGGCCCAGTCCCAAGTCTGCAGACCAAACAGAAGATGGGACCATTGGTAGGATAGCTCTGAGCCAGGCTGGCTCTCCGTTTGTGACTTACAAGAACAGAGATGAAGAAAATAAAGGAAAATTACTGATAATCTCATCACTCTCAAATGAACAGCTTTGAATGAACATTCTATTCTGGTTTGTCCATTTGCAGACACATTTTAATGTACAATCTTGTCTTAGAGCCCCTTAAAAAAATACATGGTTTTGAAATCTATCTGAAGAAATAGGCCCAAAAATATAGAAACGATGCTCATCTCTTGGGGACTTTTGAGGTCTTGCCCTACCAGAAGGACTCTTTCTGTTCCTGAAATTCCTGAAGAAATGAAATACAACCCCATATCTCTGATGGTCTAGAATATCAACTGGTATAAAACATCAAATACTATCAATATATTATTTTAAATGTCTACACTACTCAAAGAGGGCTCTGCCTAAGTGCTTTTCAAGTACAAGGTCTGATTCAAGTATAGGCCTGCATTTCCCTTCATGGGTTTGTTCAGCAGCATATTGAGAGCCTCTGTAGACCAGGACTTTTCTAGGCTTTGCAGAATTGTAATAAACAGACCAAAGCTCCCTGTCTTTGTGGAACCAGTAAAACATGTGGAATCTAAAATATGATACAAATGAACCTATCTACGAAACAGAAACAGACTCACAGACATAGAGCAGACTTGTGGTTGCCAAGGGGGAGGGTGTTGGGGGAGAAATGGAGTGGGAGGCTGGGATTAGCAGATGTAAGCTGTTATATATGGAATAAACAACAAGGTCCTACTGTATATAGCACAGGGAACTACATTCAATATCCTATGAGAAGCCATAATGGAAAAGAATATAAAAAAGATTGTATATATATGTATAACTGAATCATTTTGCTGTACAGCAGAAATTAACACAACACTGCAAATCAACTATACTTCAATTAAAACAAAAATTAGGAATGAAGGGGAAAAAAATCCCAGTGTAATAAGTAGGTAGACATTCCAAATGATCAAGAAAATATTTTTTAAAATTATTCTAATTCTTTATAGTGTGAAATAAAATTCATATTTTATGGCAAGACAAGAAAAATTGAAACATAAAAAAATTTCTCTGCCCTTTGGCCTCCTCTCTCCCCCCACTGTGCATTGTGTATCTGCATTATGAATCACCAAACCGTCCCTATCGGCAGAAATACCAGCTCGACCATCAACAGCAACATTCTCGTAGCATCAACAAGATAACTCCTTAAAGATAACATTCCTTTTTGATTTTGTAACGGACCATGATGACACTTAGATCTGGATTCTGTAAGCCGTCAATAATACATCATTTAATGTACAGCCCTCTATCTCAAAAGACTTATACAACTGTGCCTTGACTTCTAACGAGCGGAACAGTTCTCAGAACTTTCTGAGATGCTCTTCCCGGGTTATAATCCTCAAATTTGGCTTCAATAAAATTTTCTATTTCTTTCTGAGATCGACTGATTAATATTTCTTCGACAACGGTCACTGTATCTTATGAAAATTCACAGAAATAAGATATTTACGGTAGCCAAGTAGGCCTCGGCAAGAAACTGAAGGACTTAGCAAAACAAGACCTTAGTAATTATTTTCTTAAAATGATGGAACAAAATATTCTAAAAACAAAGACCTTTGTTTATCAATACATTGGATAAACAATTAGGTTTGGCTAAATTATTTCCTCTCCTCAAATGAAGGACCTTGAAAGTGTTACCCAATACAGGAACAACAATTATGTAGCCTTTATTTGCTGATATCATGATTACATAAAAACCTCCACCTTCATAGGGAACAGACAGTATAAAATGAAAGAAAAACTTGCATCTTTACCAAAAGACGTTTAACTTTGATTTTACAATTTTCTTTTTCTCATTTGGAATGTTCTGCTATTAACTTTATTCTTCTTCTCATTCTTCTTGTGCTTCTTCCTCCTTTATTCTTGCATCCTTGTATTTTCAGATTTTCTTTTTTAAAGATTTAAAGTCTATGAATTTATCTGTGAGTAAAATTTTGGCTGAAGCACACCAGTGGTCTTCTCTTCTCATTATGTTGTAGTTGCTTCCTCCTTGCTTCCACAGTTACTTATCTGGGTGCCTTTCTAAGTGGGATGTGGTACCTTCGAATACTCTTTTCTTTGGGGAATTTACTGCTAGTTTTCTTTGTGCCTTAGTACAGTATATGGTCAATTTTTTAAACCTCCTGTGTATAGGCTAAAAGGCGACATAGTCTCTGTTTATGAAGACACAAAGTTTAAAATATATTTCTATTGACCTAAACCTATTACTTATTCCTGTCTACTTCATGTAACAAATTGAAAGTGGGGTGACAAAGCCTTCTACAACTGTTCTGTTCATATCTTTTGCATTTATAAGTTTTTGCTTACATTTTAATACTACGCATTTAGAATGTAAAGAATTTAACTGCTATATTTTCACTGTGATATATTCCTTTTGTCAAATGTAGAACATTCGTTTCACATAAAAAGAGTATTTATGGGAATTCCCTGGTGGTGCAGTGGTTAGGCTCTGTGTTCTCACTGCTGAGAGCCTGGGTTCAATCTCTGGTCGGGGAACTAAAATCCCACAAGCCTCACGGCACAACAACAACAAAAAGTGTATTTATGACAATTACTGATGTACATCTTTTCATCTAACTTGTTTTCAGTTTTACTTCTAGTCCTTTCCACCTATGATTTCCTCATTCTTGTTCTAATTTTATTTCTCATTTTCCTGGCAAATATCTTTAAATACCATATTCAGGGAGGTATCAGGTGTCAGGGTTTCCAAATCTTTGCCCATATATGAATGTTCCCTAATCTTTCCAAGTTCAATGGCCTAGGAAAACACATCAGAGTCTCCAAACCTCAGGTCTCTCTGAAAATTCCAACATGAGGCTTTGGGGTCATGTTCCTCACCCCTCAGCTGAGCATCTCTGCTAAGGCAGTGCTGTGTGCCTACATGGTGCACACCCATAAGCTCTATCCCTGGTGTGCCTGGAACGGGTAAAGGTTTGAGAACCAGTCTTTTAGAATTTAGTGTCCCTGACAAGTCTGAGGCTTACTAAGTTGTGCTTCTGCATGAGCAACCCGACCTTCTGTCCTGTGGTACCCGGAGGGCCTGGGCCAGGGCCATCCCTGTGGCTGGTGCCGGATGGCAATGGGATTGGCAGCCCCTCCAGAGAGAGCCACATGAGCTGGGAGAGGGAGTTCTCTAAACAAACAGCACTGCTGTTTCTAGAAGTGGGGGCAGGGAGGCCAAGCAGCCAGAAGCCACACGAGTCCACCTCAGGCAAGCTGACAGGAAGGAGATTTCACGAAACCGAGTGTGGACCCTCTGTGGGATGTCTTCTCAGGATCCCAGCAAGAGTTTCTAGCTTCTGTGACTTAAATTTCATGGACTAAAATGAGGTAACTGTCTTGCTCTTGTGCCTCATTTCTCTTTCTAACGTGTACTGTTTACTTAGCTTGGATAATATCTATCAGTTGTACGGAACATGGATGTGATATTCTTTTGCGAAAGGACTTGGGTAATTGGAGCTGTAGAAGATTATATTCACTTATACATTCATGTTGTCACATGGAGCAGACTTTATCTTGAGGCTGGGGGTAGTGGGGAATTTGGAATTCCTTTAACATCTCTTGAGTGTCTTCTCATTGCTATTTTTGTCGTGGTCCGAGCGCAGGTTGGAAAAGAATTTCCAGACACAAGGCAGAATGTAAGGAAGATAGAGTTTATTAAAGAGAAGAGTCGCTGCAAGAACAGCGGGCCGACTTCCTGGTAGCCAGGGAAAGTCGACACTGAGCATGGGTTGCTTGTCTGTTTTTATAGCCAGGGAACCTGCAAGTCATCTGCTGACTGGGCAGAGTATGTATACTTTCAGTGCGCTGAGCAGCAGAAAAATGGGGAAAATGTCTTTCCTTATATGGATGGGAAAGGGACACGGCATGCTGCCTGGGAGGGCTCTGGGACATTGCAATGGTCACACTGTGACAGAGTGATAGAAGTCCTGTAACTCTTTGTTCAGGCAGTATTGGCCCTTTGAGTTTATCTTGTTATTTATCCTTGGAGCACACCACAATTTTCTTATTTTCACAATATGGAACAATTCATTTCATGTAAAAAAAAATTTTCTTTAAGACAATTGTTTAGATGTATATGCACTTCTTGCGCCGTAGACCGAGTTTAGCATGAACTGTAACTTCTTTATTTTGGAAGGGAAGGGGGCATTTACTGGTGGGCATTGCAGGGCTAACTGGAGAAGGGAAACAGAGTTACAGAAAATAAAATTAAAATAAGGGAAAATTCTTACAACAACAAATGAATTTTAAAAATAGTATTAAAAAGATACCAATGGCAATAAAACAAGTAACTTCAACTGAAATCATAAATAATATCAACTAAAAAAAAATAAGTCCAACTAAACCAAATATGTTCAAATAGAACCCGTTATCGGCCCAGACATGGATGACCAGCACATATTCCCTGCTCTGCTGGACTGACCATGCGAGCACAGGGTTCCCGAGGGAAGGCCAAAGCCAAGGTCCATACTCAGTTTTGGCATCTTCAACTCAGAATGTCCTGAACCATAAGCCAGATGGATACCCTAAATCTTTTCCAAACTTATTGCTGACAAGTACCTCTTTTCCCATCCTATACTGTTCAGGTGTTTCTATTCATAAACCAAGGACAGGGCTTTGTTTTTACCCCTAACAAAAGCTTAGTTTATTTTAGCCACTGCTCTCCAGAATCTGTTACAAAGTGCCTTCTTTACTTTACTCCAAGTCTCTGGCAATCTACAAATGTCACTTTCCATATCCTCCTCCAAACATCTGATAAAAATAAACAGGACACAACTTTTTAAACTGTAGTTTTAAAGTAATATATACATTTGCAATCATAAAAAAATGTCAATTTTTTCCAGTGTTTATAGAGAAAGGAAAACACTACATGACCCTATTTCTCTGATTTTTGTTGGGGTGTGTGTGTGTGGGATTTTTCAGCTGGAACTGGTGAGAAGAGCTCTTCTTGGGTGTATGGGAGGGAAGGCAGGGATGAGCGCACCCCCTCTGAGGGCAGGGCCGGAGGGTGAGGGCTTCTGCAAAGGGGTCCCTGAGGCCGTTGTCTACACTATGGTGAAGGGTGGGAAAGGCCTAGTCAGATCCAAGAGGCCCTGACAAAGTCCCCAGCAAGGAGGCTTCCTCCTTATGTCGCTATTCATGCTGTTTTTCTTTTCAGCTACATATTAATATAAAGGACATGGAAAAAAATATTTGTTTTGCAACATCGTGGCCAAAAAACCCAAAAAACTGTAGCAAAAGCTTGATGATTTTATAACAAAAGACAGGCTCAGGCTGTCCACGTCCCAGAAAAAGAAAGAGCGGAAGCAAAGATGATCCTTCCTGCCTCACCACGCTCTGGAGAAAAGGTGAGCATGCCCCTCAGTAGACCACCTTGTTGGGACAAGTGGGAAGAACAAAGAAAAACATTCCAGAAGTTTCATCAACATACAACTGTCTGAGCCATAAAGAATGAAACCAAATACAATAAAGTTGAAAAATCAGCATTTCTAAACATTTCACTTTCATTCAGATGGGATTAACAAGTTACGTCACTCTTTTACTCTGCCACAAGAATTCTTTTTACTAAGGGCAAAAACAAAGACAGTCTCATTTTGGCTTTATTGAATAGCAACCCACATCCAATATTTACAGACGTAATTAAATGGAATTTATAAGCCTACCATGCAGAATATTTTTAAAAATTAATCTGAAATAACTCTTAATGGAAATTATCAATTCATATGTGTGAATACAATACTTAATTCATCATTTTCCAGCCAATATCCAAGTCGGTTCATTTCATAAAAACTCTATTTTCAAGAAGAGGAAATATTTAAAAATTCAGAAAAATATTTCCGTATCTAGTCCTAATCTTCCGGTTTTTCTGTAAAAGAAGTCAATAACGATTATAGACACTCTGGCCACCGTGAATTAAATACAGATTTTCTCAACTGCATGACTACTTTCTTTAATGCCATATGTAACTTTTAGTATAGAGGAGTTACTCTTCTTTTATCGTATTTTCATGAGAGGTCTAAATTTGTTTTTTTTAGGTTCAAAAAGAAATACATATCCAAATTTAAAACCAGCACCTAAAGATTACTTTAAAAATAGCAACAGGGGCTTCCCTGGTGACGCAGTGGTTGAGAGTCCACCTGCCGATGCAGGGGACAGCGGTTCGTGCCCCGGTCCAGGAAGATCTCACATGCCGTGGAGCGGCTGGGCCCGTGAGCCATGGCCGCTGAGCCTGCGCGTCCAGAGCCTGTGCTCCGCAATGGGACAGGCCACAGCAGTGAGAGGCCTGCGTACTGCAAAAAGAAAAAAAAAAAAAAAAAAAAGCAACAAGGACACAGAGTATTACCTTGTCTTTCCATTATGGATGGTCCATGCAAGGAACAAGATGGACATAAAAGTGAGGAAGTCCTCCAACCAGGCTTAAGTGAGACTGTAGAAGCTAGCTGCTCTCACAGACATTAAGAGGCCATCAGAAATACAGTGTCTACCTCTGCATGTCTGAGAGAATACTGGGGCATGTAGACTAATGGCCCTACTAATGCCTATGACAATATCCTCAGAATAGAGGATAGAATAGAACTACAAAATGGTGGGGATCACAGGTGGTGGACGGAGGGCATTATTTTCTCTACGTGCCCAAATGTAAAGGTATCTCTCTCTTTGGATTGAGGTGAGCTGGCTTTACTACCCATACACAGAATTCAAGAATCACAGTATTTCCTAATCTTTAAAAAGTATGGGCTATGTTATTATATAAAGCCTATTCTTCCCTTTCCTTTCAAAGATCATGGTTCTTCAAAATGTATTATTATTATTTGGACAACCTAGATATTAAAATGTAAAGCACTTAATCCCTATCTACGCATTTTGAACCATTTCAAAAATGCCAAAGGTAAAACAAATCAGTGTATTGGTGATAGCATCTTCTATATTAAAGCCCTGAAAACTAACTTAACAGTCTTTAAATGGTATTCATTTTTGCTAGAATAACACTGCCAGAGGGACAGAAAAGCATGACCTAGAAAATCACAATGAATAAATGTCACTTATTAGCCATAATTTTAAAACATTCACCTGCCAAGAAAGGTTCTGGGAATGGTAGCGGTGCTGGATTTTTTTTTTTTTTTTTAAGTAACAGTTTCCCTTATACATAATAAATATCCTGTTCAACAAACGTATCTTTCAAGATAACGTGAAGGCAAGTTTCAGAATGCTATGGATCATCATATAGTTTAAATCACTGGAGTCCAATTTAACGGTGCCTGAAGGGCCATCTTTAAATAACAGAAATTCACCCTATTCATGAACGGTTTAAATTGCAGATAAAAATATAAAGAAATGAGGATAAAGTTGGAACAACAGGGTAGGGTATATTTGCAATCATGGCAGACGGCATCTTCATCTAGTGATTATTCAATGTTAACATGTGCATGTATTTGTTTTATAGAAATCAGATAATGCATATGCTTGATATATTTCTATTAAATGTAAACACACTACTATAAATTCACATTTTTTTTTCTGAAATCCACACTTTGTTCTGGAAGTTGCCATTTATGAAAAGACAACAACACACTGATGACGGTTGTTCCTTGATCAACAGGACGTTAATGTGAGGAACACTCAGTAGCTTTCTCAAAACGCAGGGCAGGCTTACCTGTGGTCAATAGTTGATCATTTTTCGAAGGGCGTCATAGCACTTCCATTTGTCTGGGATGTAGAACGGCTCAAAAATGTGAGGGAACGGCGTGTCGTACCCACATACCCTCGATATAGGAGCCTCCAGGTTCAGGAAACATTCTTCCTGCAGAGAAGAATCCAGATGGTTAGCTTCAAAAATATTTTATTCACAGAAATGAAACATTTCACTTTCAAATACAATGGCATCCAGGGGCATTATAATTTTTTCACATTATAATAATATTATAATGTGAAACAAGCAGGTAACAAATAGCATGTTTGGCCTGATCCGAGTTTTACTTAAGATATGTTTTCATATATGTATATGCATTTTATGCCTACATACATATCTGTTGCTTAAGACAAAGTGGAATTATACCAAACAGGCTGTGTACAAATGACAAAATCATGACAAATGTTCACAGTAAACTCTGCAGCTTGAAATTAGTGACAGTATATGTTTTCTCTTGTTTCTTGAATTTTTCAAATTTTATATAGGACAAACATGTATTACTTTCACAATAAATATTTATAATTACTCTATGTAACCAGACTGAACTACCAGTTACTTGCCTATGTTCAGGTCTCTCTCACAGCCAGGTTTTGCAGACACTGACAGTCCCCTGGCTACTCACACCCCAAGCCCACTACCACTCTTTGCCCAACTGATGTGTGAACATCTCTCACCTATCACCTTGGGAGTCACCTCCACCGGGAAGCCTTCCTTGACAGCACCTCCTCAACTCTGCACCACTGATGAGGGAGAGGCTTCTGCCCTGAACTCCCACAGCACTGAACTCAGCACAATCCATTGTTTTTGCCCAATTATCTATCTTCCCTGAGAGACTATGAACTCCAGGAGGCTAGAGATCTGGTTCAAAAAAATGTAAGATCCCTAAGAATATATACATATGTATAACTGAATCACTTTGCTGTAACCTAAAACTACTAACACTACATAGTAAATCAACTGTGCTTCAATAAAAAATTAATTAATTAAAAAAAAGTAAGATCCTGACCACAGGAGACCCTGTAGAAAGTTATCTTCAGGAAAAAAAAAGAAATGTTATTCAAGTGACAAATTCAAATTTGAAAATAAAATTTTTAGAGAGTTAAAAGAAATCTCAAAAGAGATATGTGATTAAACTATTCTTAGGAAAATGATATTACCATTCACAGCTATTACCTGAAATCACATCTTTGAGTTTACACATCCACTTTCTCCATTGCTTTGTGTCACAAATGCTCTGGAAAGGTCCACATTTTCTTACATATTTTACTAACTGTATTTTTGCATTTCATTTGAGCAGAAATTTTTAAAGGAATGCTGATGCTCAGTCCCTATCTTCTGTATATATTTCTCCCAGTGACAAGTGTATCAGGGCAGAAAGGGCCTGGGAATAGAAGAGTCAGCTCCAAAGGGAAGCAGCTGGCCATTTGAACACTCTTCCTGCCCCCGAAATAACTACTGCGATGTACAGTATCAAACACCAAGTAGTGCTGGTTTTCCCAGCAACAGGAAATCTTCATCAATAACTTGAGAACCTTGCAGACATAAGGTTTAAAGAGTCACCTAAGAAATTCCACTACTAATAAGCTCAAAAGAGATGACAGGTTGGGTAGACTGTTTCTTGATTGAAACAAGTTATTTTGAAGGGATTTAAATTGTCAATTTAGGATTAACTCAGTTTTATTACTTTAGTTGACACGAGCTGTTTTTCCACCTCCCCTGAATACTGCATCCTTCATACACAAACTCTCCACGGGCACTGCAAAATACAGAAAAGCCAGGGGAAAATGTTTCCCTTAAATACCTTTGATTTTACACCTGGTATAAAATATTATTCTTTCAAACTAGTTCCCTGGAAAGCTGGCCTATGACAAAATGATGTTTCAGTGTTTGTGAAAATCACTCCTTTTAGCAGAATGACCAACATCACGAAACTAAAATTTATTTTTAAACAGCAATGCTTCTAATTTCTCAAGAATGTGAGAATCACTCTACAGGAATGCATCTACATGTTTGCAGGAGCATAGAAAAATGTCTGTGAGGTCACACTTGAACTGTCAACAGAGGCCACCCTTGGAGGCTGGGAGTGACAAGGAAGTGACAAACGACTCTACTTGTACCTTATATGTATTGTTGGAGCTTTTGTGACACAGTATTACTTTTGTAATTAATTGGCACTGATATAAAAGTAAAGAGTAAAAAGAAGAATCATCTCATGTGGATAAAAGTTCCTATTTTGTGTTAACACAAATTTGTGATTTTATATATAGCATTTTCTTAATTTGGAAACAATTACTGTAAGGTATATGGAATTAAATTATTATAAATTACTTTATATAAATATATAAAAAGTAATTCTAAAAATCATGGAAGATAATTCAAGAATATATGATTCAGTTTTATAAGGATATACCCTAACCTATGGAAACAGTATGAAATTTTAACGCTTTGCTATCTAAAGTATATTAAAGAGACAAGTTATTCTTTCCACGGACTTGTGTTAAAACTTCTTTTAAAGCAACTGGAGATAAGATGTTTGGGTCAAGCAGCTGTACAGAGTTACTTCCCACTGAACTGGTTCACATATGAATGATTTATGTGTGACTACATGTTTCTTTGGGCAACCATTAAAACTGGCATCCTTGTTCAAGCTCAGTTTTTTTCATATAGAAGCGGTACATACACACACATACAGAAAAAGGAATATTTGAAACTCATTGGCAGATTTATAGATCAATGTACCAGATTAATGCTGCACAAAGTATCTCTCTTCGTTATATACCACATTTTGACACCATAACTATAGCAACCATATGCCCTGAATTTTCAAAACAATCCAGATTCATCATATTCTTCTTTTCCATTGGTCACATAAGTACACTTATATTTTTTTAACTGGGATGATTTTTGATTCAGAAATATTAATCTGCATAAAATTCGGAATGAATAGTTACCTAACCCACAGGGTTGTCATGAGGATTGCAGGTAGTCTCCAGCACAGGGGCTAAGGTGAGAAGTACCAGTTTCTGGTCTCTCTTCCTGGGGAGCTTGTATGTGGACGGGCTCAATCCACACGGAACAATGACAGATGGGACGGTGAGGTTACAAAGCAAATCACAGTGGAACATGTAACCAGGGGCAACAGAAGAGAACCCAGCCAGGTGCCAGGAGAAACTTCCTTCCAGCTATTCATGGTCCAAAGTTTCACCTTGGATCCAATGAGAAGAACTGAAAGTAAACCTTAAATCAATCAGGTAGTAACACCTACATATACCGTGCTTGTGGTATAAATCATCAGATGCTTTGAGAAGAACAGATATTCCTTCCAAAAGACCCTTGCACGAAACTCTAATATAGGGTATTTGAATTTACTTCTGAATATGTCTTTTTGTAAGTATGAGAATTTTCTTTCCAAAATATGTTAATAATAATAATAGTAACCCGTACTTATAATGCAGCAGGTGTGGTGCTAAATGAATTGTATTTTATCTCATTTAAACATTTTAACAAATCTATGAGGTAGGTATTACATTCCAGTTCACAGATGAAGAAACCAAGGTGAAGGAACTTGCCCAAGGTTGACAAGCTACGTACAGAGCCAAGTTAAGACTCAAACCTGACTACATTCATTCTGCAAATTTTGAAGCACAACTACTGAGAATAGCAATAACAAGAAAAAATAAAAATAAAATGGAAGGCAAGCTGGGATTAAGGTTTTTACAACAGAGCCTCAAAAGGGTTAAATTCGGTCTAAGAAGCCTTTCCCATGTATATAAGGAAGGTAGATGTTAAGACATGGAAAAGCTGAAAGCACACACTTAAGCATGAAGGTAACACATAGAGCAATAAACAGATGGTCCTGGGTATCAGGAAACTCCTAGGCTACCCTAAATAATTTAAAGAAGCATAACTCAAATTGTTTATGTATGAGCCATCTGGGTTGCTATGCACGTTATAACCAGAAAAGGAAGCAAACAATGTGAAATAACAATTTCAAATCAAAAAATCATAGACCCGGGCAAAAGAAAAATTCTCTATTTGCCGATTTTCTGTAACAAAACAAAATAAAATTTTAAGTATCTTGGAGAAATTGCGGACGACAGAGATCCTGGAAATTTTCTAGCAGATGAAAATAAAAATAAATAAAAATTAATAAAATAGGATCCACGATTAAGACAAAATATTACTGATAGGCTTTAAAAGTTAAGTGTACTTAATATCAACTGAAGTTAATAACACTGTATTGCAAATTTGCAAGCTGCTAAGAGAGTAGATTGTAACAGTCTTCATCACACAAAAAAACCAAGTATTGCATTTATCCGTATGTTTTGGTGAATGTAATACAGGTTATATGTTATTACATGTGTATGTAAATGTATATAAGTTAGGGCTTTCATGGGATTGCTCAAGACGTCTCAAAACTTAGCCTCATTTCCCCACGAAAGTTTTAAGGACGTCAGCCGTAAATTCTCCTGTCACCGTGTCACAGGATTCACATCACTGAAATCAGCCTCCAGCATTCCGCAGTGTGGCTATGGTCACTCTCAACAAATCTTTTTCTTGTTTTTATGGCAAGGCTGTATAATATAATTGATACAGCATGGAATTTGGAATTCTATCTGAAAGGAATCTTTGTTCTACTAGGATTTAACCTCTCCAAGGCTCTGTTTAGTCAACAGCAAAAGAGAAGTATTACAAATTCTGCCCTTGTGCCTTTTCTCACCTTCTGAGATGGCCCACGCTCTGTCTGTGGAGTGTGTTTCTCTCTAAATAAATCCACTTCTAACCTATCTGTCCTTGTGATATTCTATTGTTCTGTGACTCTGTTGTTACCTTGCCTTTTTGCATCTCTAGCTTGGGCAGCAGCCTATGAGAAGTACCTGCTTTCATGCCTGACATACCATAGTGCTCAATAATTGCAAGGGTTTTTTTCTTCCAGTTTTACTGAGATGTAACTGACATACAGCACTGTATAAGTTTAAGGTGTACAGCATAAGGATTTGACTCACACACATCATGAAATGATTATCACCATAAGTTTAGTGAACATCTATCATCTCATACAGATACAAAATTAACAAAATAGAAAAATAATTTTTCCTTGTGAGGAGAACTTTCATACATAACAAATAGCAGTGTTAATTATATTTATCATGTTGTACAGCGAATCCCTAGTACTATTTATTTTATAACTGGAAGTTTGTATATTTTGACCACCTTCATCCAATTCCCTCTCCCCCCAACCCCTGTCTCTGGTAACCACAAATCTGATCTCATTTTCTACGAGTTTGTTTGTTTGTTTGTTTTTGAAGTATAATTGACCTAATAATTGCTAGGTCTTTGTTTTCCTCTTAAGATTTTTCAAGTTCTAATAAACACAAGGTATCTGAAATGATAGCCCAAAACATCATTGAAGACAAGATCCTGGTATACAGAACAGTCAACACTGAGAAGTAATATCCATTGTAACACAGTGCCTGACAGCTACCATTTACTGGACAGTTACTGAGCCTTAAAAAATGCAAGAAAATACCAAAACAAGTTTAAGTGCTGTATGAGGAAGGAGGGTGGAGACCACTGAAGCTACTGAAGGAGCCAGGCTGCATCCAGTGAAAGGCAGGATCTGATGCTGCCCCCTGGTGAGAAGCAGGGAGCCTACACACTTACTGCCAGTTCCTGGGCCTAGAATGACAGGTTAATAAGTGTGGCCAGATCAGGAAGTCAGAAGCTCCAGAAATGGTTAAAAAATCCACCCCACCCCCCCATTCCCCCGGAAAGAACTTAATTTCCAAGCATTGCTACTATAGAAAAGTAGCCTGTCAGTCAGTTACAGGAAGATTCCAAGTAAAAGAGCCCAACAGATAACTGAACATAATCGAGGCACACACACTTCAAAAAAGTCAAGAATAAAGCCCATAAAATATCATTTGATTTATTTTTAAAGCAGTCGTTTGTTTTTTAATTCAAGGCAATTTCAGACTAAGATTTCTTTCTAAGAACAATTTTGGAATAATTTTTTTTCAGTCCTTCTAATGACAAAGTTGGATACAGCCCATTGCATAAGACTACATAGCACCTCGAGTTGGAAAATTGTGAAGTTTAAAGTGAGATAAGAAAATTTAGGTCTTTCATATATGTTCTTACTTTCTTATAGTTGATACAGGATGATGAATCCCTTTCACTTTCCTGAAAAACTATTCAACTAATTTTCCTAAACATTTAATGGAAAGTCAGAAATGCAGGTCACTGCAATGAGAAACACATCAAAGTCAAAATACATTGTCTATCGGATTATCTGATAAATCCAGATTTCATGTTCCTTCTTGGAATAATGAGAAACATCAATCCACAACTTAATTTCAAAGTAGTAACTCAGAAAACTGTTTTTTAAATTACTTGGCAAACAAAAAGGTCCGGGTTATATCACATAATAATTATTACGCCACCATAATGCGCTTAAACTAGGAGAATACATTTTGTTTCTAAGAGGGTGCTGGGAGTGAGGGTGAATTAAACTATAAATGTAACAAGCACTGAACAAGACACATAGATCATAGAGTTATCATTTCTTCTCTAGGAAAAACATTAAGAAATAGCTTTAAGTGATTTGTGAAGTTTTAAACCTAAACTCCAATTCCATTTAGTGCTTGTTAGTTATTATTTAACAATAAACAACAGGTTTTGCTTCTGAATGCAATTCTTTGTCTAGGGATCTTAGTGCGCAGAGCAAGAGTTAACCCAAAATATTATGAGAAAAACTAAATTAATATACCAAAATGATGCATGTTTGATAGCTTTAAAGTCCATGAACTTAGAGACTTACATTTTGATTTTAAGTTGATCAGCCCTAGCTATTTACGCAAGGTTAGACATCACCCAGTTTCCAAATATTATCAGAGAAAATTTGTATTAAATCTACCATGAACACTTGCCCACGGCCAGAACATGTTTCAGCAGATGAGGAAAAAATGATGCTGGTGTCTTGAATGACAAATGAGTCACAGAAACCTGTGAAGGCACTGTGCCAGCAACTCCAAATTAATTTCATTGCTGAATTAAATAAATACAACTTTACTAATGTAAAATAAAATGTTTCATTTAAGCTAATGGTTTAAACAGAATGTATCGTGGTTTTAAAACAGAGCTTAAAATATACATTTTACGTCTGTAGCAATTTTGTATATAGCACAGACCTATGAAATTTATTCTTCAGACAGCCAACCTCCAAACTAACAGGATGCTTCCCCCATCATTACAGCTATGTTTTTTATTTTTCTAACACCATGCACATGAGATGCAAACACTTGTTGATATGAGGTCTCTCACTTTTAAGACACAGTTGAAACAACATAACTAAATAAGACAGTATATGAATAATATAATTTCATCCAGATTTGTATAGCACCTAAAACATTATAGTCAATCCCAATTATTTCAGCAAAGCTTTCATTTATAATCATAATCTTGACTAAATTAAAAGCTAAGATCTCTATTACTTAACTTCACTAGAATATCTTCAATGGCTGCTGACTTAAAAATAAAAAGTCCAATTCTTCCTCTTTAATGCAAATTACTGGCAATTTGGTACAATTTTTGTTTTCCAAGATTTCTTTCAGCTAGTTAAAGAATGGAACTGAATTCTCAGTCAGGATAGTCATTTAAATTCAAACTCCATTTTTAAAATGGAAGCCTCTTTTCTGAAGTTAGACAGAAATATTATTTCTGATCTAAATGGCTTTCCCTGGATACAGTCTAGCTACCTAACACAAAGTTGGAGAATGATGTTAAAATATACATAGAAATGATTCATGGTTCAAATTCAACAGCTGTGTCAGAATATACAAAATCTTAATATAAAATTATCTATGAATCTCTATACATTAATTCTACAGTACTGTAGAAACTGAGGTAGAACAAATTTTAAAATCAAAATTTAACATTAAAGTCAATAATTTATTATATAAATAAATTTCACTATTTTAAAATCAGAAATAAGCGAAAGCAAGTGTCAACTTCTTTCTATAATTTATAATCTTATCAGAAATCACTTTTTAAAAAAGTACACAGTGCTCATTTTGGCCCAGGGACTGTACTAAATATTTTATGAATATTAACTCATTTTAATTTTTCATAAACACTAAATTAGCAATCACAAAGTTAAAACTAGCACCCCATCCAAACCACTTTGGTTTGGTTCTGTTTTCAAACTTTCCCCCAGATAGTCTTGGGCTATGACCTGAAGCAGCCTCACCATTTTCAACTGAAAGCCAAAAATAAAACCATTTCTTTATTAAATCTTCCCATAACACATCCTGTTGATTTGCTGCTATCAGTCTCCAAAGATATTCTGAGGTTTAAAAAGTTAAAAGTCTAAATTCTTTTGAGATACACTATGTGTGAATTTGGACATTTAATATGTACTGTGGCTACAATGCTTTTGTTAAAACATTTTACATTCAATAGAGAGGAAAAAAAAAAGGCAACGCTCTCAAATTTCCACAGATGCTGAAGCTGGTCAAATTTTATAGTTCAAAATTCTTTCTATAGAAGAAAGCACCCACACGGCAGCAAAGTTTGAAAGTGGAATTTCCGTAGAATGTGAATGCATAATGATAAACATAAGTGAGTAGCAGCACTTGGTCGTCTCATGAACAAATCGCTCTCTGTAAGGTAGGATTTTTGCTTTGCTTGGCACTAGGAAATTTAAAATGCTCCTGTAAAGCAACTTTTGATGATCCTACAAAGCACTCAATTTTTCTGCTTGTTCTGCAACAAAATTCTTTGTATAGTATTCTCGCAACACCAAATGGTGCTCAGAAGGCAGAAATCTATTCTAGCTAAAGCGACCTGATGATTCCTTTGTTTCATGGCATAGAAAATATATTCTTTTAGAGTCGGGGGGATTGAACCTGCACTCAGAAAACTTCTAGTAGGATTTGTCACTGTCCCAATTTTGCAACCTATTTTTTAAGTTTCAAGACTAATTATAAAATGAAACTACTGGAATAGAGTGATTTCCCCCATCTGGCACCATCTTTCTAAAAAATTTAAGAAGCTGGATAAAAAGAAAAAAAAAAAAGAGAGCTAAAATATTTACTATTTTACAAATGATACTCTTTTGTTACAGTATAATGGGTTTTTCTTTACTGTTTTCTCTTACTCTTTAAATATGCTAAATTTCTAGTTTATGTTTAAAAGAATGCTAAAACAACTTTCTAAATGTAAAAAAAAAATCGAGGAAAAGGGAAAAATCAACTTTATTTTATCTACATAATGCCAAAAGAGATGTGTCAATGTTTTTACTGAAATTAAGCATTTTTTTTTTAAGTTAATCTTGGGTGTCATAGCAACACAGCCTTTAAGCTTGGTTTTGCTGAATGAATAAATCAGACCAAGTTATTTTTCAGCAGTTTAATTCTGTTCACCAGATCACTGCAATTTTAATAAGAAAAGCACAGAAATAAATGTTTTAGGCTACCATCAATTATTAGGGAGGTTTATTCCCAAACTTGTTAAGTAGATCCCAGTAGTAGTAGCATTCTCAAAGTTTAATAATTGAACAAATTAACAAAGCAAACAAGCTTCTGGCAGGAATCTCTGACTGAGTAAAGAAAAGACCTATAAGAGCTCTCATTATTTATTTGCAGATAACTTTTGCTAATATGATGAGTTTAACCTATTCCTTAAAACAAATCTAGCCATTGTAATTATGGTCTGCATCCAAAAAAAATATAATACAGAATCCAAAATATATTTTCTTCTTTACTGTATTTACATATGTATGTTTCTACCTTTACAGTTGGTTAATATTTCTTGCAAAGGAGCTTTTCAGGTTGAATGTCTATACATTCGCATACACACATTTTCATGTAGAAATTTCAAGAATCCAGATATTTGAGAATTAGGGGGATAATGCACATCCCCTTTTCTACTTCCAACTTTGTATAAATTGTAGGCCGATGAGATGAACCCAGTTCTGCACATATTCTCACAAGGTCCGTATTGTATGCTCACTGTGGACAAATTTCTAATAAGCCTGATTAAACCATAGATACACTAATGAAGGTGTAGTTAGTAACTGAGACCTGGTTCTGGTTACTTTTATAGTTAAGTACAAAAATTTAATATTAGAAATGCCCAGAGATACTGTTCATTAATACATTTTGATGAACTACATTTATATAGTTTCTATAAAGAGGTGATGTTCACATATTTTATTTGAATGGACCAGAGCATTTACTTACTATTTTTTAATCTCCTTACTTGGAGCTGAACTATATAAAAATTTAATCAGGTCCCTCAATTAGGCACCAGGCTAAGACACATAGCACTGATCCCCCAAAGAGATCACATGAGATTCCCTATTTGTCATATATCACAGATAACGATGTGCACAAGCACACACGGACACAGAAAAATAATTTTGTCTTTAAGCAACGCGTGATGAATATCCTAAGAAACAACGCGGAAGCTACAGGAAAAAAAATGTGTCTGTCCTTATGCCTATAGGTTCAGGAAAAGGAGTATATACATGTAGACAGAGAACAGAAAAGCCAGAGATTCACTAAATAGTAACCAAGAGATGTTCTTTTTAAATAATAAACAAGTATAATTATGTATATCATCTCACTTAATCCTTTCAACTAGCCTAGGTGGTGGCAGCAAGTGAGGCGCCAAGGCTGATGAAGGTTAAATGAGGTGACCGAGGTCACAGAGGTAGATGCAGCCCTGGCGGTATTTGAACCAGCTGGCCTGGTTACCCTTGAGTGTGCTGCAAGACTTTAAAAGTGGGCAAAAGAGTCTTGCTTGGATACAAGGTAAAGTTTGTATCCTGGGCTACCACTATACCCGGGAAAGAGAAACTGGTGAAATTGTCTGCTCGTTTATGTCAATTCCAATCAAGATTTTTTTTTTTCAATTTTAATAAAAAGCTTAGCAGTTTAGTGCCTTGGAGGGGGTGGGGAGGAATAGATGGGTCTGTTTAATTAGAGTTACAGGAGGTTAAGCTCGGATGGATATGTTTTGCATCTTTTATGTACTCACTGGGGAGACACTGAGGGGAAGGTGTAGCAGACAAGATTGGAACTTGTTTCTGGTTAATTACCAGCAACTTGCTTGAGTGCAGAGCAGAAGCTGCCACTTTGGGGTTCTGAAGATGATCCTGAATTTTCAGGAAAAACTGTGTGTTCAATCTATGGTAGGCTGTAGGTTTAAAGTTTCTTCTTCTAAAAGTTAAAAAAAAAAAAAATCATTCAAGTGCTTCACCAGGAAATTAAATTTGCTTGCTTTCATTTATTTCCCTATCGCTGATAACATCTAGATGAACTTAGGTGGCTAAGTCATTTGATAAAGAATGTGACGGCTTTTTGATAGATTAGAAAAATCGTTTCGATAAACATAGGTTACAGGTTGTATCCTAGCCTTAACTTAAATTGGAATACGAAATGCAATCCTCTCCTCACAGTAAATATTTTATGGCTCTTCTCCACGATTAAGTCACTTTGCAGAATCCAAAGTACAGAAGAAAATTTCTGGAGCATTTAAAGAAATGCCTTTTGGGAAGAAAATTAAGTTCTTTTCCTGCAATGAAAACAACAGACAATACATTGCAATGAAGTTCACCTTAAAGTTAAAATGTAAATTTAAGTGTGGTATGAGGTCTGCCAACTTCAATTAGTGGTTACCGGCACAGCCTGCCCAGCTGGCCCTGGGGTGTCTATTAAATAGCCGTGAGCTCTCACTATAGGTGTAAAGCTCATTGCCCACACATACATGCCATCAAGTGGACTTGGCCGTGTGCAGAGGAATCCATCCCTGTGCCTGGAAACAGAGAGGTCCCGGTGGTCTGAGACAAGCATTTCGGTCATCCCTGGGAAAGTATCACTTTGACAGCTGGATTAAAAAATGATTTATGTAGATAATATATCTGGGTTATGAGGCATTAGAATTTCATCTTTTTCAATTTCCAGTCCTCTCAATAAGCGTGCTTCTATTTGACCTAACCAATCACCAACCCACAAGGATTTTCCTTAGGTTTCCTCAAATGCTAATGATGTAGCAAATCTAATTAAGTTCATATGATTCACTTCGGCAGTAGGTATTTCAGTGACTCCAGAATTGCCAAAAGGAAATCTGAAGCGTCTATTCTCTCTCCAAAACAATCATGCCGCGTGCCAAACTGATAACCATTAAACACAGCCGCAGAGCAAATGTAGTGGGGTTTTGGTCCTGTAAATATAGTGTTCACATGTCAATCTGCCCTGCGAGCAATTCTGGAGGCAGACCCACCGACTGCCGGTTTCTGTTACATGAGGATTAGATGAGAATATTAAGTCACTTGTTTCACTCAGCACAGCTTGAGCAGATTTCTACACGCCATGAGTTTCCTCCACCTAAGAACACTCACTGAATGCCCCAAATATTGATAAAAACTTTCGATCAGCATCTTGTTGAAATGGCTTTCAAGCTCTGTAGCTCACGTGAAAAAAGAATAAAGGTGGCTTTGGGTGTTTGAGAGCCTATTTAGGGAATAATGAACATGCAACAGATTGAACCTCATTCCTGAAGAAAATCCCATATACTGTTCTCATTATAAATGCTTTTTTCTTAAGGTTTGTAAAATAACATTTATTTCTTAAAAGTTAACATGTGCAAAACAAAAGAAGCAAAAAACAAAGTCATCCATAGTCACAAGCAGTTTACCGTTTGATGTGTCCTTCTAGGTCTCACTTGTGTATGTACACAACTAATAAATGCTTTGCTTTTCATTACAGTAAGTGTGCAACACGAACCTACGGACACATCTGAGCTACAGAAATTCAACTCTTTTTATTTCAGTAATTCGATTTCCATGAAAGGAAATTCTTTTCAGAGGGGCTCTCCAAACTGGGTGGGTTGCCGGATGCTTAAGGCCATGACCACATTCCCTCCAGAGGCTGTTAGGTTGCTATGGCAACTGCCCTTCCCCTATCAATAAGC
Organism: Monodon monoceros; assembly: GCF_005190385.1. Taxonomy (NCBI): domain Eukaryota; kingdom Metazoa; phylum Chordata; class Mammalia; order Artiodactyla; family Monodontidae; genus Monodon; species Monodon monoceros. The sequence continues at coordinate 14,526,054 of NW_021703771.1, read as the reverse complement.
AACAGCTCTGAACCCTACTATTCTGAAAAACAAACAAACAAAAAAAACGGTTTCCCTTTCTGTGGTGATAACAACATGAACTAGTTTCAAGACTGAAATGACCACTTTTTGTGCAAAACAAGTATCTTTGCTGACTGAATTATTTCCCTAGAATGCAGCTTTGTAAATAAATGCAAAAAATAGTGAAATCAGCCATCGTACTCCAGTTCAGTTTCAAAACACAGTAAAATCTGTGGCATAAGTAATCTAAGGATGTTACAGCTGGAACACGTTATAGTGTGGGGGTCCAGGCAGAAGAAGAAAGTCAGGTTTCCAGAGAGCAAATGACATGTCAAAAGCAAAACTGACAGCAAGAATACAACAGAGGCTTCCATGCAGCTCTTGGAAGTTTCTTAAAAGAAGCACATATTTCAATAGTTCTGTTTCTTATCTGTGGTTGTCTCCAGATACGTAATTATTACTGTGCAAGGTAATGCATATATTGATTACATTTATTAAGTTACATACATCTCCCTCCTATTTAAGGAGGTAAGAAGTTGTCTTCACTGGCTCAGGCACCAATAGCTAAATCTTTAAGATGTGTCTCATTTTACCTTGGGAAAACCACCACTGAAAAGTATCCTGTACACTGGTTTTCACAGCCCACAGTATTAGAGGTACAATGCCTGACACAGAGTAGGCATCTGTAAATATTGGCTAACGCAACCATTCCAGTTTTTACTTCTATTCTCTTTCACTCTGGGGTGTCAAGGAGCTTAGTCACTGATGAGGCAAAAAAAATCAACAAGACAGGAAGTGGGGTGCAGAGATTTTTACTCCTTGGCGATTAAAACTGAACCCTCTTACTCATGTACCAGACCCCACACTGCTGCCATTGTGATGAGGTCCTTCCCCTGGTTAGAAGCTTTTGCTGGCTCCCCAGAGCTTATACTTTATCACCATTTCCCTCCCAGCCCAGTAGAGACACACACAGGCCCACCTCCATTCCAAAACTTACTATTTTTTTTTTTTTCCCCTTTTGGCTGCGCTGGGCAGCATGCAGGATGTGGGATCTTAGTTCTCGGCCCAGGGATGGAACTCATGCCCCCTGCAGTGGAAGTGCAGAGTCCTAGCCACTGGACAGTAGGGAAGTCCCAAAACTTACTATTTTATAACGCCACCTTCACACAAACCTCTCTCGTCGAAAACGCTCTGATTTTTCTATCCCCTGCTGTCTTCACATAGATCACTTTTTTTAAAATTAATTTTTATTGGGGTATAGTTGCTTTACAATGTAGTGTTAGTTTCTACTGTACATATACCCAGAGAAAACCATAATTCAAAAAGACATGCACCCCAATGTTCATGGCAGCACTATTTACAATAGCCAGGACATGGAAGCAACCTAAATGTCCATCAACAGAGGAATGGATAAAGAAGATACGGTACAGATATACAATGGAATATTACTCAGCCATAAAAAGGAATAAAATTGGGTCAGTTGTAGAGACGTGGACGGACCTAGAGAGTGTCACGCAGGGTGAAGTAAGTCAGAAAGAGAAAAACAAATATCGTATATTAACATACATATGTGGAATCTAGAAAAATGGTATAGATGATCTTATTTGCAAAGATCACTTTTCAAATTCAGCTCAAGTACCCATTTCCAAGAAGCCTTTGGGACCTAGAGATTGTCATAATGAGTGAAGTAAGTCAAACAGAGAAAAACAAATATCACATGATATCGCTCATATGTGGAATCTAAAAAAAAGCTACAAATGAACTTATCTACAAAACAGAAATAGAGTTACAGATGTAGAAGATAAACTTATGGTTACTAGGGGCAAGGGGGGAGGGATAAACTGGGAGATTGGGATTGACACATACACACTACTATATACAAAAAACATAACTAATAAGGACCTACCGTATGGCACAGGGAACTCAATACTCTGCAATGGTCTATATGGGAAAAGAATCTAAAGAGTGGCTATATGTACGTGTATAACTGATTCACTTTGCTGTATGCCTGAAACTAATACAACATTGTAAATCAACTATATTCCAACAGAAATTTAAAAAATTCATGTATCCCATCATTCATCAGTCAAATATTTCAGAGCCCAGTGTGTCCCCACCTCCAGAGAGTTTTATATTCTAGTGGGAGAAACAGGTATGAGGAAGTGTTAGAAAGGGAACAGGCAGAGGTCTGTGACAGACAGTAAGTTTCATGTGCTCAGGGAGGGGTTCCCTAAGGAGGCAGCATCTGAAAACCATGAGGGTCCAGGAGCATCCCTGGCAGGTCATACAACAAGCATGGAGGCAGGAAAGAGCTCGTGTGACCCAGACACGGAGAGAAGGCCCCTAGGACCACAGCCTGGGGGTGGGGGAGTACACACGCAAAGAGGGACAACAGAGGAACGAGGAGGGAAGCGGGCACCAGATGGCCAACAGACCAGCCCTGGCAGGAAGACAGTGACAGATGGTTCTGATATTTTACGTATATGTAGCCTTCAGAGAACACACAAGAGTAGCCATGTAGAGTTATAAGATTCTCCAGGTAAACTCAGGGCTCATTTACAGGAAATAAGAAATAGCATTAGAGATGAATGCTACAGTTGCTGATACTCTGAGTGAGACACAAAACACTACAGAGATGAGGGCAGTGATTCAAAGTACACAAAAAGGAACAGATCACTTTTTGTGTGTCATTTGGAGGAAATTGCCATTTCATTTGGTAAGAAAACTTTTTAAGGAGCCACACAGAACTGCCCACTTCTGAGGAAGTTAGGAAAATAAAAATAGGAGGTTTTAGAATTGAAAATATTTTACTGGAGTTTGTGGCTAAATGGAACGCTGTCTTGGCTAGGATTCAAACGTCTTTTCTAGTCACACACTTATTACCATATCCAGTGTCTTAATGACAATATCAATTTCCCATTTATTCACACTACTGATTTCCTCTCCCTATCTCGTATCTCTGTATCTCTCTCAGTGGCTTTTTATGATTATGTACTGTAAAGAGAAAGGCTCCAAATTGAGTAACCTAGCAACGTGTACAGAGATCATACTTTGGACACAGTATCTACTGTTCCTTTGGCGAGAGAAGTAGGAATCCACTGCAGATAGAAACAGATTTTCATACACTTTATCTGGGGGCAGTAGAGAGAAACCTTTCCCCCTCATTCATGTTCCCCCTGGATTTTCTGTCACCAAAGCTGATTCCAATATAGCAAATTCTGAGCTAGCCCCATAATAATTTTGCTAACTAGCAGCTTGTGGTGATTGTGAGATAATCTAAAAATGAAGGCAAAATAGAACTAGAAAGTTTTCTGGGTATCCAATTAGCCAATGTTTAGAAGGGTATATTTGTTTTTCCTTAGCATTTATTTTAATTGATTGTTTAGAAATTCTATTATTTGGAATCTCTTAGAAAGTTTCAGTAAATTCTAATTAGCTATCTTTTTGTGTTGTGAAGAAAATGTTTTCCAATGACAAAACATCATGACTTCTTTGGGCTTTAGACTAATACTGTTGTAAAGAGTAGAAGACTTGGGTCCTTGTCCTGAATCTGGTACCAACTAGGTAAGTGGCAAGCCGGTGTGGCTCTAGCTTTTCTCCTCCATCATTCACACTGCGGGTAGACATTGATCAGCAAGATGATAAAGGAAATCAAACTCCAGTTGCTGAAAGAACAAATGCCTTTCTTGAATCTTTTTAATAGAAATCATCCTAGCATGCAATGTCTGGCACACGGCAGGTACGCACTAATTAGAGGTTCACCTGAAAAATTCCAGTTTTCACTTATCTTCACATCTCTCCAGCTGTAGAAAGGCAAGGGTTTCAGAGCTGCTAGCCCTTCAATACTGGTAACAGAGGCAGCAGATTTTGAGCAAAAATGACTTCTCCCTAAATTCTTGACAAAGCTTAGACTCAGTTGATTGTCTCCGATGACAATTTTGACACTTAAATGGCAAAAAGCGACAATAAAATACAGATGGCCACACAGCCAAAACAAAACAAAGAAGACAAAAGAAACCCCTAGGACCTTATGAAGTTACAAAATGTTTTTGTTTAAGGTATTATTCTGAATAAATACTGAAAGGAGCTAGCTTCACAGTAACAAAATCAAAAAGCACATGAGTGCTGGCCATACTGGTGAAAATAATCTCATCACCATAAACAAAATGGGTGAGGGGCTTCCCTGGTGGCACAGTGGTTGAGAGTCCGCCTGCCAATGCAGGGGACACGGGTTCGTGCCCCGGTCCGGGAAGATCCCACATGCCGCGGGGCGGCTGGGCCCGTGAGCCATGGCCGCTGAGCCTGCGCGTCCAGAGCCTGCGCTCCGCAGCGGGAGAGGCCACAGCAGCGAGAGGCCCGTGAACCAAAACATAAATGAAAAAGAAAAAGAAATGGTCCAATTTGAAAGTGGGCAAGTGACAGGAACAGCAGACATTTCATTAAAAAGGTAGATAGATAAATAAGTACATTAAAAGATGCTCAACATATTAGCTATTGGGGAAATGAAAATTATAACCACAATGATATATCACTACACACCTATTTGAACAGAAAAATAAAGACAGTGATAACGCCCAACACTAGTGAGGATGTGGAGATCTCGAATACACGGGTAGTGGGGATACAAAATGGTGCAGCCACTCTGGAAGACAGTTTGGCAGTTTTTATGAAACTAAACTTACCATCTGACCCAGCAGTTGCACCCTTGAGCCTTTATCCCACAGAAGTGAAAACTTATATCCACACGAAAAATGTGTACACAAATATTCACAACAGCTTTTTCACAGTGGCAAAAACTGAAAACAACTCAAGTGTCCTTCAGTGGAGGAATGGTTACAAAACTGTGGTATAGTCAAAGCTACCATGAAAAACTACTCAGTAATAAACAGGAATGAACTATTGACATATACAACAACAGGGATGGAGTTCAAGGGCATGATCCTAAACAAAAAAAGTCAGGTCTCAAAACATTCCATTTTTTATAAACCTTCTTGCAATGACCAAACTATAGAGATGGAGAAAAGGTTGGTGGTTGCCAGTAAACTGGAGATGGGGGAGAGTGTAAATATAAAAGGGTATCATGATGGTGGTGTCTATCCAAGTCTATATATGGGGTAAAACTGCACAGAACTACATACACACACAGACACGCACACACACACAAGTATAGATATTTGTGTGGATAAATGGTGAAAAGTTCTAGTTAACACTATAGTATTTTCTGTATGCCATTCAAAATGTCCCCATAAAAAAGTATCAATAACGTTCATACGTAAAGTAATTCATCATACTGAATCCCGGTGACTTCTATGTACGCAGTGGGCAGTACTGGCTGTCTACCAGCACCCACTCCCATCTTTTCCTCTTCTCATAGTATCCAGATTCCCTTTACGGTTCCATTCTTCTTCCTCTAGTCTCCCATGAATTTGGAGGGAAGCTGACACTTCCCCCAGCTCAGGGTTGGGCCTCCACTGACTTAGCAAATGGGCATATTCTATTCCTCTGACTTCAGTCACTGGTTCAGGAAGGATGACCTCTATGGTCTAATTGGGCTGAATCTAGAACTCTTGCTTGGAACTGTTATAAATCTATGGCCACCGTGAGGGAAGTCAGCTCTGAGATCAAGCATCTGATACTCAGACCCCTCCCACTTGATTTACAAGGAAAAGGACAAGGTAGCCACATGTGGGAGGCGGGGAGAGAAGGATGGGGAGAAAAAGGAGGGAAATGCAGAAAGTACAGATGTATTAAAATCACCTAGAAGGTTTTGCAGACTACAGGTTCACCCCCAACCCCTAAATGGTTGATTCCCCACCCTAAGGGAGTGGCTGAGCCTCACTGCTATATATGCAAACACACACATGCTAGTGGGTTGTTCCTGATATGTGGATGCTGTATTTATCGCTGGAGTTCCTTGAAGTACAGGCTCATCCCTCTTTTTCCCTTTCCCACCAAAACATATCAACATGGCAGTCCACATTTCTTGTCTGATTTCCTCCCCACCACTTGTTCCTGCAATGACTCCAATCTACTCGGGCCTTACAGAACCCTCTCCTAGAGTAGGACTCACTTGGCTGCACATTAAAATCACTTGAAGAGCTTTATTTTTTAATTTATTTTATTTTTTTTAAATACTTATTTATTTTTTATTTTTGGCTGCGTCGGGTCTTAGTTGCCACATGCGGGCTCTTCGTTGCGGCATCCGGGCTTGTCTCTAGTTGTGGCGTGTGGGTTTTCTCTCTAGTTGTGGCGTGCAGGCTCCAGAGCGTGTGGGCTCTGTAGTTTGCAGCACGCGGGCTCTCTAGTTGAGGCGGGCGGACTCAGTAGTTGCCCTGCGGCTTGTGGGGTCTCATTTCCCCGACCAGGGATCAAACCCACATCCTCTGCACTAGAAGGCAGATTCTTTACCACTGGACCACCAGGGAAGTCCCTGAGAGCTTTAAAAATAGATGTCTCCATCCCACTCCTGCCTGCAAAGCTCTGATTTAATTATTCTGGGATCAGGGTTTTTTAAAACCCTAGGAGATTCCAATGTACAGCCAGGATTGAGAGCCAGTACACTGCTAAACGGCTGCTACAAATGACCTCTGAATCATTGAAGTCAAGGCTTGTTTCTCCGCTGTCTCTACCTTAAGCTGAACAAGTGGGGAAAATAGTCACCAAATAGGAGAAATAGTATTTTTCTTAATAACAATTCCATAGAGTTGGAAAAAGAGGATTAGCAAAATCAATGTGCAGGAAAGAACTCTAGGAATGTAGAAGTGAGAATGATGGCTAAAGTGTGAGAATTTAAAGGGAAAACAATGCCATTTGAGAAAGTACACTTTAGGGGAATGCTGACAGGGAGAGAGGAGAATTCACTGAAGACAAAATTGTCGACAAATTTCTCTCTACTGCAAAACAGTTTGAAATGGGTCTCTATTCTCGAGTGTAAACCCACTTGTTAAACTCTGATTGAGAAAAGCTCCTTAAGGTGTTTTAGTGTCTTAAAATTTGTTTGTGTTGGGAGGTAGTGTGTGTGTTAAAAGAAAATATGGGATAACAGAATTTATCATTTTTTTGTGCAGAGATAAAAGTGATCACTCTAAAAAAAAAAGGTCAATTTGTATTATGTGTTCACTAGTAATACGATAACTCAAGAGGCATTACTAGCAGAAAACAAATTAAGAAGCTGTTTTTCTGTAGCTGAAATAACACTAATAGTATTATTACAAATATTATGAGCACATACCAGGAGCTGGTTAAGCATGTGACCTGCATTACCTCATTAATCCTCATGAACCCTATGAGTGGGAAGAAGCTTCATTATCCCCATTTTAGAGATGAGGAAACTGAGGTTTAGAAAGGCAGGTGAGTGGTCCAAGTTCGCAAGTGGCAGAAACAATATTTGAAATCAGCTCTGTCCAGTTCCAGAGCCTGCATTCTTTTTTTTTTAATTTAATTTATTTCTTTATACAGCAGGTTCTTATTACTCATCCATTTTATACACATCCGCGTATCCATGTCAATCCCAATCTCCCAATTCATCCCACCACCACCACCCCCGACCCCCGCTGCTTTCCCCACCTTGGTGTCCATATGTTTTTTTCTCTACTTCTGTGTCTCAATTTCTGCTCTGCAAACCGGTTCAGCTGTACCATTTTGTAGGTTCCACATATATGCGTTAATATACGATATTTGTTTTTCTCTTTCTGACTTACTTCACTCTGTATGACAGTCTCTAGATGCATCCATGTCAGAGCCTGTGTTCTTAATTGTCATGCTCTTTTTATAAATTCTTATGGATTCACCAAAATTAGTCTAAAAAAATTTTTTTAAACCCACAGTCACGCTAGGCTATATTTTTAAAAAGTCATTGGCAAATTAACAAAGAACATTTGGGGCAATTATGGGACAGCAAGGACAGAAGGCAAAGGCAAGTTTAACCTAAGATATAAAATCCGGAACCAGTCACTCTGGGGAGCCTCCATAAATACTTACTGGTAATGATGGAGAAATTATGATTTTATACTATTCATGATTCATGTTATTTTTGCAATTTTAAAGTCCTCCGTTTGCGAATATACTTCCCAATAACTCTGCTTTTCATTACACACAACCACAAGTCACTAAGCCAGTCTTCTCTAGCTAAAGGTGACTGGGCAGATCCCAATTCCTAATGGCTCCGTTTCTGTTTAGAACACACACACCATGGACTGCCTTCCATGGACTTGAAAATGGTAGCTTTGTAGTACATAAAGGAGAAATGATGGCGGTATTTTGCATAAGTACTCACCTCACAGCTGCTAAATAATGTCCATATACCTGCTTTAGATAGTGGTGATCCACACTGGAGCACCTCTTCTCTTAAATGAATGCTCCTCCAAGGCAGGTACCCTGTTCTATCCATCACTGCTTCTCTATTGCCCACCACACGTGGTCCACTCCATGTAAATAACTGCTGAGCTTATTTAAAGTTTGATGTTTACCAAAATACTACAGTACATACATGAGGTGAGAAGACACATTTGATTTTACGATTGTACTTTTCCTACTGGAACTTCCAGGTGTAATTGTTTATATTTTACAAACTGTGATCAGTAGGAGAGAGGAACAGAAAATCAGGAGAGGAACGTTTTATGTTTTGATTACTAGTGAATATTTTACAGCTCTCAGGGACATTAGACATTAGTTTCCTATTTCACATCAGTTGAGATACATTAAAGATGATAATCCGTCAAGGTAAAGAACTATTCTTCATTTCAGTATAATTCCTTCTTTAAAATTTAGGCAAGCTGATTTCTCTGAAAGTTTCTCCCCATTCAGTAAATTATGGTCATGTTAATGAAACATATAAACATTTTTAGGTTTGAAAAGAGCATATTAGGAATCTAACATCATTCTCATGACCACATGGATGGCCACTCATTTATTTCCAGGTAGATTAAATTACCATGACCATTCATTCCCCAGGCGTCCTGTTCAGTGCATCTTCCTTGAGGAATGATGTGACCACAGAAGCAGGGTTTTCCAGGAAAGGTTATCCAACAGAATTGGGGAAAGATCCCAAGTTACAAATCAGAAGATTAGAGGGCAACAGTTCTCCACGGCCCTTCCCACACAGTCATTTAAAGATGGAAAACATGAGGGCTTCCCTGGTGGCGCAGTGGTTGAGAGTCCGCCTGCCGATGCAGGGGAAACGGGTTCGTGCCCCGGTCCGGGAAGATCCCACATGCCGCGGAGCGGCTGGGCCCGTGAGCCATGGCCGCTAAGCCTGCGCGTCCGGAGCCTGTGCTCCGCAACGGGAGAGGCCACAACAGTGAGAGGCCCGCGTACCGCAAAAAAAAAAAAACAAAAACATGAGCCACTCCTCCTCCAGGGCCGACAGTCCACACCCGCAGTGCATGTCACTAACAGATGCTGGCGCCCATCTTCTCTGAGCCCAGGAGCCTTCTCAGCACACACTCTAGGTAGCTCCTACCAAGAGTGATGGGGATTGCACGTGCGGTGAAAGCTGCCTGACCTAGACTAACTATAGCTGACCCTTGAACAAGAGGGGTGTGAACTGCGTGGGTCCACTTATAAGCACATCGTTTTAAATAATAAATACGAGGTACTACACATACCCAGATGTGGACCCACAGATACAGTTACGTGTGGAGGGTCAGCGCCCCTAAGCCCCACATCGTTCAAGGGTCAATTGTATACTGTCTAATTTTTTATCTGTTAAAAATGTCACCACTTTCATAATGTAAACTTGCTTTAGGTCAGGATATTTGTGTGCGTGCCTCGGTATTTTTATTAGATTTTTATTCATTATATACTTTTTTGGGGGACCATATCCCAGATACAGTGCGAAAATATCTCATTTTTGTGAGAGTATGGAAGGTTTAATTGAATCAGTGGCCAAAAAACTGTCTCTAAGAAGGTATTATTTTCTATTAACATTTCATGAACCATAAATACGAGAAAGGCTGACCCATATCAAGAGATTTCTTCCATACGATTATGGCAGGTAAGTGATGAGTAATTCAAGAGAGACCATGATGATAAATGGTGACATAAATACATTACAATGACATTACTGAATGTTTTCTGCATGCTGTATGCCATTCTGAAAGCTTAACATTATTAACTCATTCAAATATGGCAATGTGGTGAGCTGGGTACCACAAGGGGGAAAACAGGAAAAAAAATTGTGCAAGTCCACACTCTTGGCAAGGTGTCAGCCAGTATTCTGGTTCCTACTGGTTCCCTTTAAAAACAAGGGGTGAGAGAGAGAAGAAAAATGCCAGTTGCAACTTGTAATTCTTTTCCACATTGACAATTCCACAAGCATAGCTCTTTCCATAAAGACTGAGGGAAAGCAGAAGACTTCTCTTGTCAGGATGGTCCTGCTATCGGCTACCCAAACCCAGCGTCCTCTGAACAACGTTCCCTGAATACCCCAGGGAGACCTGAGGTATTACCTTTCCTGAGCTCCTGTTATAACACACACACAAACACGTGTTACATATATATACACAAATGTACATACATCCATCCCGTACACAGCACATCTCTCTATTAGACTATTAGCTTCTTGAGGTCAGGGACCACACCTCTTACCCGATTACCCTTACACCCTGCACATTTGAATGATTAAATGATTAAATTTCTCATCTGGTTTTAGGAACCCTGAACTGCTCTTTAAAGAGCAAAGCTGCAGTGAGAAGGAGTAGGGGTTGGTTGAAAACCTGATGTAAAATGAGAAAAAAATAACCAGTTCATATCTGAGTTTCATTGAATACTTTGTCTCATAAGGATACAGAACTAGCATTACTTTTATAAACAAATTAAATTATTATGATTCAAGGAAAATCTAAGACAAGTATAGCTTAAGTTCTTAAGATGACTGGACTCAATTAAAAAAGAGCTCACTGAGGTTTGTAAATGTTTTAACATCTGTTTTATGATTTAACTGTCAAACTAAATTATCCTCAAGACTGTACTACCTAGAGAAGCCTACCAGTTACTTTCACTGTTTCAGAACCTTGAAATTACAGAATATGTAGGAAACCTTAGAAGTCACTCTAGTCCAGCAACTTGCCTGATGGGAGCGACATCCCAGACAGATATTTTCACTTTTTAAAAGGCTCCAATTACACTCTAAAGCAATTATACTCCAATAAAGATGTAAAAACTTAAAAAACAAAAAACATTAGTAGACTGTTGAGTCCAGATTGTAAGAAGCTTGGAAGCTGCCACTCCATTATAACAATAACTAAAAAGCTGAATAATTTTAATTATTGAGACATAATTGACATATAGTATTACATTAGTTTCAGGTGTACAACATAATGATTCAATATTTCTACGTATTGTGAATTATCACCGCATTAAATCTAGTTAACATCCATCCCCACACAGTTATAATTTTTTTCTCTTGTAATGTGTGGAGCTACGTCTTTATGTTACCACATTTTTTCTTTTACACCTTTAATCTTTCAATAACTATTTAATCAATCACCTTCGTTAAATTATCATCATTAAAATAACAAAAACAAAAATAAAAGGCTCCAACTGATAGAGGATTTTTCCATATAGACTCTTCTACAGACCAGCTGACAGTCAAGCTTATGGTACAGATAGAAAGGAAAGAGAATGAAGTGGTCATTTCTTCTGGGCCTACGACATGTCAGATATTGGTACTTTACACATTTTTAAAGAATTTACTCTTCACATCATCCCAATGAAACACTATGAGCTACATCTTATAAATGAAAAAACGACAAGCTAAAATACAGGATACTACTACTTCCTCTCTAACTAAAAATAACTAAAAGTCAATGCTATACAACAAGTAAATATTTCAAAGCAAATAATTTCATAAAATTAATGAGGTTACAGAAGGTGCACGACAAAAATAGTAGGTAAAATGCATTCTTGCTTTTCAGATTCAATGATCCATATTTTTAAGAGTAGACCAGAAAATAACCAATAGGTTTATTATAAAGGAATATTTTAACAAGTAATAAAATCATATTATGACAAATAATAGCAGGTACACAACAGATTATATTATTTACTTTGAGGAAAACTATAAAAGTCATACGAGTGTGCGTATGTGCATGTATAATATATATATGAATGGCAAGCTAAATTAGTAAATAACAAAATCTACCTATTTTTCTTATTTCATCTGAAGAGTACTGTTTAACAATTATAAGGTGTTGAACCTTATTATTGAAATATAATGTAATGATCAAATTTAGTAAACTCTGGTGTATATAGTAGAAAATATATTTGAATACACTCTATGTTCAAAATCAACATTAGTGAAATTTTGCTCTTTCATTTCTGCTGAGGCTTGAAGTGGTGAATAGACAAACTAAATGGTCAACAACAGAAGGTTTAAACTTCTCTTACATAATGGAATACTTGATAGTCATTAAATAATATTTTTGAACATAATTAAGGATATAGAACATCATGATATAATGCCAAATGAAAACAAAACAGGAAACAAAAGACACACACACACACACACACACACACACACGACACTGCCAAGAGTGTAAAAACAAGACAATATATACACGTGTATTTAGGTACACAGAGACAAATATGATAAGGAATAGTCACTGCTTCGTGGACCTTAAGAGTTCAGTGTAATCTTTTCTGTTTTTCCAAGTTTGCTCATTTTATTCTATTCTATATTATAATTAATTTGTATGTTTTATTTCTCATTAGACTGTAAGCTTTTGGGGGCCAAGGACCATCCCTTAATTGCAATTGTAGAGACATTTGCGGTATTTTTTTTTTTTTTTTTTTTTTTGCGGTACACGGGCCTCTCACTGCTGCGGCCTCTCCAGACGCGCAGGCCCAGCGGCCATGGCTCACGGGCCCAGCCGCTCCGCGGCACGCGGGATCCTCCCGGACCCGGTCACGAACCCGTGTCCCCTGCATCGGCAGGCGGACTCTCAACCACTGCGCCACCAGGGAAACCCTGCAGTATTTTGTATTCACAACACTTTGCTGAATTAAACTGAATGAAGAGTAAGGTAGTCTATGATTTTACTTTAAGAAGAGTTTCTATATCTTTTAAAGTTTCTTTTATTTGAAGACACATTTACAGCAGTAAGTAGTCCAAAGCACATCTGGACACAATTCCATCTGAATGGATTATCTTCTGAATAATCTACAATCTCAGTAAATTTTTTCTCTTTAAATGGGTTTATATCCTAATTAAAAAAAAAATTCTACTTCATTGGGGTGTGTGAAATTCACATTCTGCTAAAAAGAATGAGACAAGAATTAATCAATGTCAATTTTAGACATTTAGGTCATGTTCCATATTAAAATTAAATATGACTAAAGTGAACACAAATAACATACATTTTCTAAAATGTCTATATATCTTGCAGTTTGTTACCCTTTTAGTGTGATATTAATATTTTTCACTATAAGGTATTCTTGTAGTCATTACTAGACACCTCTGGAGGCTTTTAAAAGTTTCAATTTACTGAATTTTTTTTTTTTTTTTTGCGGTACGCAGGCCTCTCACTGCTGTGGCCACTCCCGTCGCGGAGCACAGGCTCACGGACGCGCAGGCTCAGCGGCCATGGCTCATGGGCCCAGCCACTCCGCGGCATGTGGGATCTTCCCAGACCGGGGCACAGAACCCGTGTCCCCTGCATCGGCAGGCGGACTCTCAACCACTGCGCCACCAGGGAAGCCCAATTTACTGAGATTTTAAAAGCGAGGCATACTTTCACAGGGGATGTGTGTGCAAGAAATGTAATAGAAAATCACTAGCACTGTAAAGCACAGAAAACTGACAGGGGCTGGGGGAGACATTTAAAAGTTGTTACAGTCCAATTTTAGAATATGGAAAAAAGAGAAAGTATAAACAACTTACTGTGTTCCTATGATGTATTTGGCAATGCACTTTGCATACATTATCTCATGTCATCCCTGTATGTTGGATTGATCATCCCCATTTCTCAGATAAGAAAACTGAGATTTAGAAAAGAAAATAACTTTCTATTGTGAGGTAGATTCTAACCCGAGTCAGTCTAATTAAATAAAGCCTTTTTCTCTGATGTCATTATACCCCTCTGGAAGGATAAGTTGGTGATGAAGACCAGCTGAAGGGATGAGCAGCAAGTTGCAGATAAGCTGCTGGTTACATCACTTAAATGACAGGAGAGGCCTGAGGACCAAGGTTCTGCTTCAAGAGTAGAGAAGGAGTTTCATGAACAGATCTAGATGGACTGGCGCTTGGCCTGATGGGGAATGCTTCTTGAAAGTGACCTTCACCTCACTCAGCCTCACAGTAAACAGTCAGAAACGTGCTGTGGTTTACCAGTGCCAGCCACTAGCTCTCAGGTAGCAGGCCAACCTGGAGCCGGTTTCCAGAAGAATCTCCCGGAGGCAGGGAGCCAACTCCCAGGAGGAAGCTGGGGTCAGGAGGAAGGCAAAGGGGGTCTGTGTCAATCCACAGTGGCACGACTCCAGGGGAAAATGCAAAGCCATACCTCCAAGTGAGAGCATGCCATGTCATCACCTGACTCATTTGTTTCCTTAAGTCCCTCTATCATTTTCCATTAATGAAACTAAATTCTTTACCTGTGTCTGATGGTGTCTTTCCATCAACACACATCCTGTTGCCCCAACCTTGTAAAGGTCATTAAACACCTACTTCCTATGAATGGAATTCTGGTCATATCCACCCCAGCTTATCTGCTTACATGCCCAGGACAATTTTCCTCATTGTTCAAATCTCAGAGAAAATCCTACATTCTTCAGGACTGATTTTCTTAGGTTCCTTCAGGCACCTTTTCTCTGTATTTAGGTTGTATTGTGTACACATTCCCATTGTCCTGGTGTCTCACTGACAAATGTCTCTCCCCACTAAACTGATCTTTGGCCTGACAGTTTTGTAAACCCCAGCTTTTAAAGAAGGTTTTGTATTCATTTGTTAAACCCACTAGTCATTGTTTTTAATCGCTTAAGGAACATATTGTTTGAACACCAGCAATCTAACATTGAATTAAACCTAGCAAAAGTGTCAAAAGATGACAAACTGACGAAAGCATTTTGAGAAAAAGAATAACAGTGTAAAGAAATAAAAACAGTAATAGCTAATACTTCCTGAGTACTGTGTGCCAGATAATGTTCTGCTAGTTTTACCGCATTCGTTCATTTACTCTTTACAATGACATTATGCAAGAAGTTCTGTTATTTCCCCCATTTTCCAGATGAGAAAACTGAAGCAGAGGAAGATTAAATAACCATCAGATCATACAGCAAATAGGGGGTGGAGCTGGGATTTGAATCCAGGCAGTCTGGCTCTAGAGTCCTTGCTCTGAACCACTGACAGTCAAAGCCCTCCCTGTTGGTGATTTATAGATTCCTTTCCATTTAATCCCTGGAAGCAGTCTGTAAGACAGGAGGAACATGCTAGGAGGAGAAGTCAAGCGGAACCTACTTGATATAGTCCCATGTCTCTGCAGGTGAGTGGCAGGGCAGGTGCTATCAGGGCTGTGTGTCTGAGCGCCTTGTGAGCAACACAGACATGAATGGTGCCGACATTATCCACAGATGGGCTGTTCCTTCACATCAATAGGTAGCAGATATTATCCCTCGCCTCGTTCTACCTGTTTGGAGTATTGGGGGCTCTAATTCTTCCATGATATTTTAGAATCAACTTGTCAGGTTTCAAGGAAAAAACCTACTTGGATTTTGTTTGAAGTTGGACTGAACCTATAGATCAATTAGACAATAACTTACTATTATAATGAATCTCCCTATCTGTGAACACAATCTTTTAAAAAAAATCATTTGAAATTGTTCTTCTGAGTTTAAGTTTTATAATTATTCCATAAAGGTCTCAAATGATTTTTTAAAGATTATTCCTACACATCTATAATTACTACCGTAGATACTGATGTTTGTGTTTGATGTTTATCTATAACAACATGTTCAACTCTCCAATTCATTCTAATAAGTGATATACAGATTAAATTGGGTTTTCTATGTAGAAAATCATACCCTTTGTTAATAAATGACATTTTTCTTTCTCTTCTCCTGTTCTTACAAATTTTTAATTCTTATTCTCATCTTACCGCACTGGCTCGGACACCCAGTACAACAATAAGCATAATTAGTCACAGTGGGTTTCCTGGTTTCCAACACAGAAGTAATGCTTCCAACACTTAGCATTAAATACAATGTTTGTGATAGGTTTTTTGGGTAGATAACCCTTATCAGGTAAAGGAAGTTATTGATTTGTTAAGAATTTTATTTTCTTCTTTCCATTATTATCAGGTGCTAAAAATTTTTGAAGATGAGATTCACTGAGATGATTATGTAGTTTTTCTTCTTTTAGTCAGCTAGTATAATGAATTATATTAATAGATTGTGTACTGTTAAACCAATCTGCCATTCCTGGAATAAATTCAACTTGGTCTTGAATATTTCTGGCTTCAGTTTGCTATAAAAACTTTTCATCTAAGTTTATGAGTAAGAATGGTCTACAGTTTTCTCCTGTTGAATTGTCCTTGTCTGGCTTTAAAGTTATACTAACTTCATAAGATGAGAGGGATCAGGTTCCTTCTTCTATTAAATATTTTCTCAAAGAATTTGTCTATAAAACTGAACTCTGGTAGAACTTACCTATAAAATCAATTGGGCCTGATGCTATCTTTAAGGGAAGATGAACTATTGGCTCAATCTCTTTCATACTACAAGAATATGTGAGTTTTCTTTTTCTTCTTATGTCAATTTTGATAATTTCTACTTTTCTAGGAAAATCAGAAGTACACAATTAATTGACATTCACAAACATCAAATTCAGAAGTTTTGGGGGGCATTAGAGAACAAATTAAAATGTATAGCAAATTTACTAAATCAGATCCCCAAATCCAAAATCCAAAATGCAGCGATGGTGAAAGATGATCAACTGACCTCTACCCCACCAAAGATAACAGTGACAATCAGATCTGCCAAAAGCCCCTCATAAGTAAAGAACCAATGAAAGTACCATAACATTGATAACATGTCTATTTTCTTATACTTTTTTGACATTTTCACAAATGTATTTAGAGTGCTTGATCTTTGGAGGGTAACGACTTTTGAATTAATCACTTATTGTTACCATAGCCTTCCTTATCTTCAGCAAATTATAGATTAACTTCTAAACTTTGTTTTTTTTCAACATTCCTTTCTGTTTATAGGAAACAATCTTCAGTTTGGTTCCGTTTTTTTACTTTTGTCCCATTAAATTAGTAGCCCAACTTCAGGAAGATGTTGGTCAAATTGCATAAAACTATGACAGCAAGTAAAGTCATGCCTCACTCTTAACTAAAATCAAACATTAGGTTTTCATGTATGTCAATCAGAAAAAAAAGATTATAAATCCATATATGTATGTGACAGATGTGCTTCGGCAACCTATCTTTTCTTCCTTTGAATTTCTGAAAAGAGAGGTGAGGTAGAGCAAATAGATTAAGGAACTTGTAAGTTAAAAATTTACACAGGGGACTTCCCTCGTGGTCCAGTGGGTAAGACTCCACACTCCCAATGCAGGGGGCCTGGGTTCGATCCCTGGTCAGGGAACTAGATCCCACATGCATACTGCAACTAAGAGTCCACATGCCGCAACTAAGAGTCTGCATGCTGCAACTAAGACCCGGCACAGCCTAAATAAATAAATATTTTTTTTAAAAATGTACACAGCATCGCTTCATGACACCTCCAATTAACTCCCCCTCCAGTCAAAGCCTCACACTAGAGAACTGTTGTTACTTTAAGGAGTAATTTAAAATCTTGGAAGAAAAAAATTACTGCCTGCTACATTTTCTAAAACACCATAAGGGATTTGGAATATAAAAGTTATATTTTCTACAAGCCTTCTAAAAAGTACTCAAGTTAACATTTTCAGACAACAATAGCTGTCTTAAAAGAAGTGACACCTGTTTATCTTCAAGACCAAGATAAATTCAATCAGTAGTCACACTGAGCTCCCAAACTGCTACCAAGCAACTCAATAATCAACTTCACAACTGAAAGGAATTTTCAACGTCAACTAAGAAGCCCCCAGAAGGACACTTAAATGGCCTATAAAATATTTTTTTAAGGCATATGAAAGAAAGAGTAAATGTCAAGAAGGTGTAATGTGAGGAAAGTACTGTTTAGAAAGAGAGTGAGAAAGGAAGTGGGGGAGGAATTCATTAATTGAGAAGAACAAGGAGGAATACTAAAGAAAGAATATGTGACAGTCTCAAAAGCATTCACAGATGGTTTTCAACTGCATCCAATTTTCCCTGAGCTGTTAAGAGGTCATGTCCAATTTTTTCACTCTGACATTTTACAAGTTCCTGCAACCTCCATCATCATGGCATTGGTAGAAACAGAGTTAGCCAATTTCCCTAAAATATCAGCCCAGGCAAACAAACTAATCTAAGAACCACTATGTCTACCACTTCTTCTCCCCACTGAAATAGACACATTTAATAGAAAATATAAAGATGGTACAATAACGAGAAGGTTAGGACAACAGGAAGTTGAAAACAAAGCTGAGAGTAAAAACAGACCTGAAGTAAGGAGCTCACTCCCTTCTCCCTTGCCTAGAGGGAAACTTACAGCTTAAGGATGTAACAGCATCCGATCCTGAGGCCTGAGTTATAAGCTCTGCTTAACCGGCAAACAACGCACCATCTCAAAGTGCTCCGAACACAGTAAGATACAATTTTCCTCAAGGTTTTGTGAATACTTCAAATGTTCAAATACTTCAAATCACATAATGAGTCCAAGGAAACCAGTTAGTGGGGATTTCCCTGGTGGCCCAGTGGTAAAGAATCCGCCTTCCAATGCAGGGGACGCGGGTTCGATCCCTGGTGGGGCACTAAGATCCCACATGCCGCAGAGCAACTAAGCCAGTGTGCCACAACTAAGACCCGATGCAGCCAAATAAATAAAGAAAGAAAGAAAACAAAGAAACCAGTTAGGGACTAGAAAGTACTTGGCACAGAATAGTCAGTTGTGCTTTCTTGATGCTGTTATTTTTAACTGAGTACTTTTAATTGAGTCAACTACGTGACAAGAATAAAAAAACCTATACTCTGTTCCAAAGTATATCATCACAATGAATCTTAATTATCTAGTAGCTTTCTGTTCACGTTTGCTGAGAATGTAAAAGCAATTTTTTTTAAAAAGAGACAGTATACAATGAACTTGCTGTATATTTCACTTCTTTTATAGTTAGTGTTAATTTAAAAATTATTGCTTTTCCATTCTTCCAGAACATAGCAAAATAAAAGATTTAAAGGATATTAAAAATAGAAAAGATTCCTTGAGTTTTGCTTCTATGTTTTAGGTGAGGATCTGGTTATCTTACAGAAGAAGATTATTAACCAATGCTAAGAAATAACATTACAAGGTGAACATGAAATTAATGATCAAACTCTTCATACTCAGAACTCACAGCATACAGATATACCATCTAACAATTAGTTATCTATACTGCCTTTGAAGGACTGTAAACTAGGCCAGAAAGTCTGCTAGCCAAATTTCTCCTATTAGTAATATGGAAGTTTATTGGTATTTGAAAACTTAGATTACCTACAGCCTTTTAAAAAGATAATGAAATCTTCTAGTTCTTAAAGGAAAAAAATATATATATCACAAACATGATGCTATAAATAATGCCTACTTGTGTAAAAAAAAACTGGCCAAAATTTATGATGATATCAGCTGTTGTATAATTTGATAATTTTATAATGCTTACCCACAAAAAGGATTATTAAACTAGGAATTCTTTATAATATTTTTTCTATCAATAAAACTTGTATCAGTCACATATTAAAACAGACTAAAAAGCCATTGTACAACTAATTCCAGGGGTCCAAATTCTTCATTAACATGCTCACAAATATTTAATGTAAGTGCTTTTCAACTTTTACCAAAGATACAGCACCTGGTTTTCTGTCAGAGACAGATTTTAGGGAAGTTTAGCAATATGGAATCAGGTGGCCAAAGTTCAACGCTACCCACTCGCTGTGTAATCTTGATCAAGCAGCTAAACTTCTCTGTGTCTCAGTCCCTTCATCTGTAAAAATGGAAACGACAGTGGTTCCTATTCTATAGCGTTGGTTTTTGTTATAGTTTTGGGTTAATAGTATTGTAAATGAAATAACCGAGGTGCAGAGTTTAGAATGGCGCCTGGCATAATAAATGTTGGCCAAACATCTTTTGCTACATTTTCACTTTTCATGGTTCCCATTTTCCCTAAACAGACTACCCTACCAGCAACTCAACAATAAATGGTTTAAAATGAACTACAGGGAAAAAAAAAATAACCCTTTAGAAAAAAAGTGTATCTCTTTCAAATTAATTACCTAGTTTGGACTTCAATGGCCCAATATTACCTGTAATTGAATTCTTATGACTTAGCTCCAACATTTTTAAAAACTTGAAATGTGTAATATTTTTAAAAAATTACTAAAAATCTTGAACATTCCTGGAACACTCCTTTTAGGACAGGCTGTTCCTGTTAATTATTTTCTTGGAGAGTCACCTAAGTGGACCTTTTAGTTGTGTAATAAAAAGCAAAGACAAAATAGAGACATAGCTATAATGAGCTAAAATGTCTGCATGATAATGAAAAAATTGGTCTATAGCACTATTTTATGAATTGACACAATTTCCTAAACAAAAACAAAGAAAGAAATGGGCAATGGACATCTCATTGAATTGTTGACAAAGACATGAAAACAAAAGCCAATTAACGTCATCAACTGATAAGAGAAAAATGTATGTAACACAAATAAAGATGAACGAAATCACAGGATGAAGAACTGACCTTCCAAAGGAAGGATGTGGATATCTGAAGAGTTTTTATTTCCGTAAGAGAGAGGAGGAGGTACGGCGGGCGGGGGGGTGGGGGGGGCAGAGGGAGGGGGAAGGGGAGACAGAGACAACACTCTGATTGTTCTTGTTTATCACGGACTAGTTTTTTGAAAGAGCGATCTTGGCACAGGCAGAGTTGACTCTCTGTAGATTCTCCTCCTAACTTGCTCTAGACCTGAAGACCCTTCCTGATTTTTATGCAGATGCCTGTCTGTCCCACATGTACTTTTCTGGAGGCAGACTTATGGGCATGCAAAGAAATTACAAGGGGATCAAGAGAGATCAGAGCAGAGGTGGGAAGTTGAGTTGGACATTCTCTAAGATTTTTTTTTAATTTCATATGTTCTACCCTAATTATTAGTTACAACTCATAAGTGGATTTAGCCAGTTTTGAAAAATACTTTCTTTTCTCCATGATTTATTACAGTAGCCCTACCTCAACACTAGAGGATCTTGACATAGGATTATGTAAATCTCACTAACTGAAGCCATAAGATACAAGAGAATTCTCCTTTGAGTTCAGGTAATAGCATAGTGAAGACTTTTCCCTGTATGATTTTATTTTACTTCCTTGTTTTAGTAAAATAAAGTCCTATCCCCACTGGAAATTCTGCCCTTTCTTTTTTTCTTCCTATTTTATTTAGATGTAATTGACATATATCACTGTATAAGTTTAAGGTGTACAGCATAATGATTTGACTTACATACATCGTGAAATGATTATCATAAGTTTAGTAAACATCATCTCAAATAAATACAAAATTAAAGAAACAGAAAAAATTGTTTTCCTTGTGATAAGAACTCTTAGGATTTACTCTCTTAACTTTCATATATAACATACAGCACTGTTAATTATATTTATCATGTTGTACATTACATCCCTAGTAATTATCTTTTAACTGGAAGTTTGTACCTTTCGACTACCTTCATCCAATTCCCCTCCCCCCCACGTCTCTAGTAACCACCAACATGATCTCTTTTTCTATATTTGTTTGTTTTTGAAGTATAATTGATCTACAACACTATGTTAGTTCCTGTTACACAACACAGTGATTTGTACTACTATACATTTCAAAATAATCACCATGATAAATCCAGTTAACGATATGTTACATATTATATGTACAGATATTATACAGATACAGATATTATATAGTTATTGACTATATTCCCCACACTGTATATTTCATACCTGTGTCTCATTTATTTTGCAACTGGAAGTTTACACCTCTTAATCTCTTTCACCATTTCTTTCTTCCACCCATACCCCTCCCCTCCGGCAACTGCCTGCTTGTTCTCTGTATCTCTAACTCTGTTTCTGTTTTATGTTTGTTCATTTGTTTTTTTTTTTTAGATTCCACATGTAAGTGAAACCATACAGTATTTGCATTTCTCTGTCTGACTTATTTCACTTGGCCTAATACCCTCTAGGTCCATCCATGCTGTCGCAGATGGCAAGATTTCATTCTTTGTTATGGCTGGGTAATATTTCATTGTACATATGTACCACATCTTCTTAATCCATTCATCTATTGATAGGCACTTGGGTTACTTCCATATCTTAACTATTGTGAATAATGCTGCAATAAACATAGGGTGCATATATCTTTTCTAATTAGTATTTTTGTTTTCTTCGGATAAATACCTGGGAGTGGAATTGCAGAATCATAGTTCTATTTTTAATTTTTTGAGGAATCTCCATACTGTTTTTTTTATAGTGGCCGCACCAATTTATATTCCCACCAACAGTGCTTGAAGGTTCCTTTTTCTCCACATTCTGCCCTCTTTTTCTTTTAAAGCATCATCATCTCATTTAAGCTAGTGCTGCTATTTGTGAATCTCAAACATAAGTAGAGCTGTCACATCACAGATCTGAGTTTTCCAATAAATGCTGCTTCATTCCATATGTTCACACTGCAATGTTTGTTTCACAGCAGAGCTCATATTTCACTTTATTTCAGAATTTTGTTTCAGCACAACTGCATATAATATTTTTCCTTTTCCCTTTAAAATGTAACAAGAAAACAACGAATCCAAAATATAGTTTAGAGCGAAACAAAAATAAAAGTGCAGTTAATGGTAGAACTGGTGGTTGTTTTCAAAGGCTGACCAGCTAGAAAATTCAAATTCCTTTGGATTACACTGACACATAACAAGCATACCTTGAGCTAGCTGTATCAAAAAATGCTTCTATCACCTACTTGACAACATATGGCTTTGCCAGAAAAGTTGGCATTTCACACACCCAGTCCTCCAATATGTTTCACACTGATTATATCAAGATCACAGAACTATACATTTTGCAAAATAAAAAGGTGTGTAATAAGCTTTTGGCATTCACACAAGAGATCATTTACAAAACTCGTAAGAAACTCTATGGTTTGTTCTAAAAAATAATTTGGTATAATGGTTTTAACTATGTAATTAACATGAAATATATTTCAATACATGCAAAGATACTTTTCTCCTAGAGTTTTCAACATGAGCTTCACATGCATTTCTGAGATGGATCACTGAACCACTATTAATTCATCTCCTAATAAATGCTTCAATACTATAAGCTTAATCAGACTGTAAAAGAATACCTACAAAAATGTGTTCCATTTTTCCTTTCATTATTTTAAAATATGCCCCCAAATATTTTGCATTCTACTTGCCAGATTCAATGGGGAAAAGAGCCATTAAAAAAGAGCCTCCTTTTTCTAATATATCAGATAAAAAAGAGTTGCAAACAGCTTAATTGCCATTTTCTGATGACAGTTCCTAGAAGAAAACAAAAGAAAATCTATTTTTCAGAGTGCTATTACTCCTCCGTTATAAGATGAACATTTAAATTACTAAAATGATGTTCATGTCCATGCTGCGAGGTGAGGGCTGAGGGGGCACTTTCATTTTTACGGCAAAAGAAAAGTTTTCCTAACATTCAATTTATTTTGTAACAACCTTCAGCTTAATTTAAATGGATTTTATTGCACAAATAGAGAAAATGGGTGTTGAGAATCCTAAACTTGACCAATTACATTTTGGATTAAATAAATAAACAAGAAGAAACAACATGGTCATCCGAAATCTGTGTAACACCCCACACAGGAAATCCAGTTTCATGTGCCCCCTTAGCTTTGTACTTCGTTTCCTGAGATTAACTATTGCTATATTCACAACACATTAAAGGAGTCAAGGGAGCTTATGGGCCCTGGAGACAGATATGCTGTGGTTTCCTGTTCCTTCGCTTGCCTGTTCTCTAGGCTTGGGCAAAATAAGTCACCTTCTTGAGCCTAAATCTAATCTGTAAAAAAGAGGATAACAGATACTTCATTAAAAGGGTGAGAGGATTAAATAAAAGAAGGCGTGTAAATTCCCCACAGAGCAACGAGCACATAGTAGGTGCTGGAAGAGTTATCTCTCCTACCCCACCCCTCCCAAGCTCTGCTCCTTGGCCTTCCACCACTGTTAGAGCACCCAGGCAAAGGAATGTCCAGTACATAAAGTCATCCGATTTTGGATTCCCTCACATCTCCTAGATGCTTATTAGGTCTGTAATGATACTCCTACTTTCATTCCTGATACTGGTGATTTTTGTTTTCTCTCTCCTTTTGTTGATCAGTCTTGCTACGGGGTTATCAACTTTATTAATCTTTCCTAAAAACCAATTTTCTTTTTCTTTTTTCTTTGGTTTTTTAATTCCTCCGTTTTTGTTTTTTTTTTTTTTGCGGTACGCGGGCCTCTCACTGCTGTGGCCTCTCCCGTTGCGGAGCACAGGCTCCGGACGCGCAGGCTCAGTGGCCATGGTTCACGGGCCCAGCCGCTCCGCGGCATGTGGGATCTTCTCAGACCGGGGCACGAACCCATGTCCCCTGCATCGGCAGGCAGACTCTCAACCACTGCGCCACCCGGGAAGCCCTGTTGTCTTTTTTCTATTCTATTGATTTCTGTTCTTATCTTTATTATTTTCTTCCTTCTACTTACTATAGGTACATTTTGCTTTTCTTTCCTTACCTGAAGGTGGAAACTTTGCACATTGCTTTAAGGTTTTTTTCTCTTCTTTCTAATATGAGCATTTATAGTTATGCATCTTCCTCTAAGCACTGTTTTAGCTGCTCTGCACAAATTTTATTTTGTGTGTTGACTATTATTCATTTCACAAGATTTTATAATTTCTCGTTATTTCTTCTTTGACCTATCATTACTTAGAATTGTATTTCTAATTTCCAAATATTTGTTTATTTTCTAGGTCTTTCATGCTACTAATGTCTAATTTAATTTCGTTGTGGTCAGACAACATATTATGAACAATTTGAAATGCTTAATCTTATTAAAAGCTGTTTATGGCACAACATATGGTCTACCTTGGCAAACATTCTATGTGCACTAAAAGAATGTATGTTCGACAGTTTTTAGTTATAGATTTGAGCTACCATCTGGTAGTGTTCCTTTCAACCCGAAGAATTTCCTTTAGTATTTCTTGCAGAACAGATCTGATAGCAGTGAATTCTCTCATTTTTAGTTTATCTAAAAATTTTTTATTTTTCCTCTATTTTGAAGGATAGTTTGACTGAATACAGGTTTCCAGGCTGTTAGCTTTTTTTTTTAACATAATGTACTCCTTTTTATTTTATTTTATTTATTTTTGGCTGTGTTGGGTCTTTATTGCTGCACGTGGGCTTGCTCTGGTTGCAGCAAGCAGGGGCTACTCTTCGTTGCAGTGCATGGGCTTCTCGTTGTGGTGGCTTCTCTTGTTGTGGAGCATGGGGTCTAGGCACGCAGGCTTCAGTAGTTGCAGCATGCAGGCTCAGTAGTTGTGGCTCACGGGCTCTAGAGCACAGGCTCAGTAGTTGAGGGCACACGGGCTTAGTTGCTCTGTGGCATGTGGGATCTTCCCAGACCAGGGCTCAAACCTGTGTCCCCTGCACTGGCAGGTGGATTCTCAACCACTGCACCACCAGGGAAGCCCTGTTAGGTTTTTTTTTTAATTCCAGTCCTTTAAAAATGTCATTCATTGGCTTTCATTGTTTCTGATTAGAAATAAGTCACCATTTGTAGTGTAATCCCCTGTATGTGATGTTTTAGTTTTTTTCTCTGGCTGTACTGTCTTTATCTATAGATTGTATCTATGTCTTTGGATTTCCTAGCTTTCTCCTCTCCTTCAATTACAACATAACCTTTGCAACGGTATTAATATAATGTAATTGAGGACCACTCTCATCATCATTTGAAAGAGATAAAAGCCAATATAGAACAATTAAAAAGAAAATCATATACTGAATTTCTGTTGAATGATTACTGAGTTAGTGATTAAAATTACAGGAAAATTTTGATCATATGCCACCAAATTTAACAGTTATCTATGAAACTAAAAGAGAATTTCTTCCTAGCTACTTTCATAATTACATAAATCAGCATAGCTATATTCATATCACAAGTTCTAAATGTTATTCAAATATGATATTAAGAGGAAGATAAAAAAAATAACACCACCACCATAAGGAACTGCAGTCACTTATCCAGGGCATTTTTGTCCTATCTGGACCAATTTTTCTATTTTTGTTTGCTCTGTGAGATATTCTGAAGCTATGGTCAGAAGTACATGATTTTAGCCTCATGTTTTTTGACCACAATTACATTCATTCAAGGAACAAGAAGGTCCCTGAGGATAGAGAAGAATGAAGGGGGCAAAGAGGGTTAGAAAATAAGGAGTTAGGGTTTCACTGTAAGGATGATGGGACACCATGGGGACAAGGAATTGCCATGATCTCAACTGCACTATGAAAAGGCCATTCCAGCTACTCTGTAGGAAGCACTTATGAAAGGAAAGTGATAGTTCAGAGAAGAAAGGTGGTGGTTTTGACTGAGGTAGCAGAGGTACTAAGTTAAATGGTTGGGTCAGAGACTTGTTTTTAGAGTCGTGCTCCTCCTGGTGTAATGAATACAGGGTGTAAGAGAAAGTCAGGCATTTATGAGGCTTCCCAGGCTTTTGTCCTGAGGTAGGGAACACTGAGAAAACAGTAGTGGGTTTGAACTTTTTTTTTTTCCCCTTTGAGACACTTACTCGACAGCCCGATTGAGATGGGAAGTAAGCAGTTGGAAATTTTGGAAAATGGAGAAAAGGATAAAGGAGAAAATGAAAATCATTCATAATATATTCCCTCTACCAGAAATAAAAAAACATCTGTTAATATTTTAGAATATTTCTTTTGAACCTTACTAAATGGATTTGAAAAGTAACCTTCTTTAAATGATTTTACCAAAGAGTGACTATAAAAAGCAAATATATATACACTACTATGTATAAAATAGATAACTAATGAGAACCTACCGTTCTTCCTTGAGTAGCACAAGGAAGTCTACTCAATGCTCTGTGGTGACCTAAATGGGAAGGAAATCCAAAAAGGAGGGGATATATGTATACATATAGCTGATTCATTTTGCTGTACAGTATAAACTAATACAACATTGTAAAGCAACTATACTCCAATAAAAAAAAAAGCAAATATAATTACAGTGTACAGCAGAAGTCCCTTTTGATGATAGTTATTTAGCATCCAATGGTTTCCCTGAAAAATCCCAAAAGAATTATCCATCAATAAAAGTAGTAATATGTGGAATAGTATGTCATCCCTAAAAATAGTCAAGTAATCTTTCTACTATAGCAAAACAAGATGCTGTATGAACTGACCAACTATACCAAGTGACAAATTATTTGTTAGCTATTTATCACTTAAGATTACAAATGATCACTATTTGACAAAACTTATTATTATCACTATGTTTTGTTCACTCCTTGATCTTTCTTGCAATTAATCAGTGCAATTTGATGATTACTTCACCTGCTGATATAACGGCAGGCTTACCTTTTTAACGAAGGGACAAATTCAACATTGTACTGTATACAACCCTTAAAGGGCTCATGGAATCAATGATAAGACGACTGTTTTTAGCTAATATTTTAGACTACACAATGAAATTTAAAATGCAACCATATTATTTAAAATGCCTTACTAGAATCATTAAAAAAAAAAAAACACTCCAAGAAACTCCCCTCCCTCACAAAAAAAAAGGGAGGGGGGTTGAAAATTTTAGAAATATACATATGGGCCATTCAATAATTCCTTAGCAATGGGGATTTATACCTAGTTTATGCCTTCTGTCCAAGTTAGGAAGATAAAGCGTATGACCATCTTTTTTCCACTACCACCTCAAGTCTTCTCTGTTTCTATGACAAGCTTCCTATCCAGACAATAGGAAATGAGAATTGGTGGAAATGAGAACAACTATTTTAACAGTTGGGCTATTAGACCAACAGGCGTGGGTCTAATTTCCCATCTCCCTACCAGTTCACCTCTCCTTAGCCTGACATGGAAGCTGGAACTCTACGGTCACTTACTGTACATACTGAACGTTTCTTTAGATAAACGTACCCTAATACAAACATCTGCTCTATTTGATGTACAGGTGACCAAGGGCTTCATGAAAACCAATGGAAATATGAAATCGCACTTAAAATGCCTGACTTGCATACAGCATGAAAAGATCAATATTATTGCGGGTGATAATACTCCACTCCTGTGACACCAAAAAACACAATAAACTTTCACTAATAAAAGCCTTCACTAATAACGAAGGACTTTAGATTTTATCTATGAAACAGTTATCAATTTAAAATGCTACAGACAACAGAAAGACTGTTGGCTTCACATTTGTTAGGCAAAGGACTTTCAACAACTAGTAGCCACCTGATAAGCCCACCAAGCCTTCCCAGCATCTCAAGGGAAGCATCTCTATTTGTATAACATGGAATTCTATCCTTTCAGAAAACATTGTTTTAAGGCTGTTTGTCCCCGAGGAAAACAAATTCATTAGCCAGGTAGCAAGTGAGCCAAGCCATCCTTCTAAAAGAACCTTTTTAATAGCAGTAACACAATGATGATGTTAGTAATAACTCTGCTTTACATTCTTAGTTAAAAGGTGCTACATCGGTGAACAGCAAAATTTTGTCCTAATTTTCAGCAACAAGGCAAGCAGCAAGAAAAGTCATACTACATGAACTTTTCAAGTACTTAGCAAATTTCTTCAAATGGCATAATCAACATTTCAAGATGGGATTTTTTTTTCCCCCTCAGGACATTTGTTCTGAAGGAAAAAAATGAAAACCCAGCTTATTCTTAGGAGAAATCATTTTAAAATGTTTTATGGACCCCACTTGTTTTTTTTCTTCACTTGATATTTGGAAAAGAATGTCTTTCTTAATTATGTGTCAAAATGATCCCCCTCATTTCAACTTTAGCAAATTATCCTCTAACAGCATCATTAAAACTACTGTTAGCTATGCTATCCTTGGAGGAAATTAACAACATAGGCAGAAGTTTCATATATAACACCCTATTCCATGATACCGTTTTAAGAAACCATTGGTAAAAAAGTTAATTCATATATCCTTTGCTGAGACGCCCACACACAATTTGTACTGATAGATGATCCACTTTAAAAATGCTTTTCAAATGGTATTAAGTAATTCCATAATTTTAAAAAATATCACTTTTGATCAACCATGTGAAAAGAAAATATATGCCTACATCCAACCTTATTCTTTCACCTTCTTCCAGTATTACAGGGTACTTCTGATTCTTGCTGACTAGGATGGAGAAGGCTTTCGTAAGCACACACTACCTAGAATGATGCTTAGTTAGCCCCTGGTGAGAGCAGAATCATAGCTTTGCTGCAAAGATCGATGGGTTTGGCGAGACCAGCATGGAGGATACTAGAGAATACTATCAGGAAAAGCAAATAGAAAGAAAGAAAGGGAGGGAGGGAGGCAAGAAGGAAGGAAAGGAGAGAAAAAAGATTATGTGGTTCTCTGAAGGGCTAAGAAGGCATCCAGGTGGCATCCTCACCAACAGGAGGATTTAGCTTCACCTGTGGCTTCCATGACTCAATGTGAATCAACACCCTAGTTTTGTAAAGTACATGGGTTTTATTAAAATGAATACTGTATTTAACTTATTAGGTAAATTGACAGCTGCATACATAATAAAACATTCCATCATATTAAAAGACTATTTTATCAACATTTGTATAGTACTTCATTATTTCTAAGGTGCCTGAACTATGTTTTTGGAACTGCCACAGGAAAGCTGGTTTTAATAAAGTATAGGACTGTGTGATGTTGGAATATTATTCACAAAATACATTCAGCTGGGTTTGCTGCGCACACTTCGGTAGAAATCTATGCCCAGAAAAGTTCATGGTTAAAAAAATGAAGCATAAATTTATTATCAGAGTGCAGAGGCTGGAGATTCTTCCATAATGAGCTGTAAAGGTAAGACTAAATTTCAATTTTCTTAACTGCTAATATAGAAATAACCATTGGTACTATTTTTAAAAGACAAGCAGAATAAAGGAGAAAAATGGTGCTAGAACATTTAAAAATACAAGCCATCTCAGGGAGAACTGAGATTGACTGGTCCAGAAAGCATTCAATAATACAGGCATAGCAAGTATTTTATACTATCTGTATTCTAAGCTCTGAATTTAAAATTGGACCAGGACAGAAACGCAGAAATGTAGTTATTATGAGGTTAAACTAATCCTATCAAAAGAGAAAATAATCAGAACTTGTTTTAAACAATAGTACATTGTGGATGTTATAAACATGAATTATGAAATGTTAGTCATCTCAATGCACTTCTTAAAACACAAATATTTAGATGCTC
This sequence comes from Monodon monoceros, assembly GCF_005190385.1. Classification (NCBI taxonomy): domain Eukaryota; kingdom Metazoa; phylum Chordata; class Mammalia; order Artiodactyla; family Monodontidae; genus Monodon; species Monodon monoceros. The sequence goes on along the minus strand of NW_021703771.1, from coordinate 14,495,476 downwards.
CTAAAAGTATACTCATGAATTATCATTTTCGCCTAATAATTTTGATAAAGACATATTGATTCTTGGTGCCATCTGCAATATAAAACTATGATCCTTTCAAGGATTAAAAACAGAAAGGTATGCCTCTTCAAACGGATCAAGAATTAAAAATAAAGTCCCTTCTTCAACATGACTTTAAAGAAAATAATCAAATATTCAACACTTCCCCAATCAAATGCAGTTTTTTCAGACATTTCTGCAAATTGAAACAACCTCTTGAACACTTTCATTAACAATGATAGATTTTTAAAATCAAAACAGTTTTAAACTAGATGATTTCTGCTTATAGCTTTCATTTTCAACTGCTTGTTTGGGTGGTTAAGTGCTGATTGTAACTTGCCTTAATTTTCACAAGTGTTTAGATTCAAATTGAGCAGAAAATTCATAAGCACTAGTTAATTTCTATTTTCATGTCTATTTTCAACTCAACTGTGTTTTGGCGAGCTATGAACTCATTCATGGAAAGAGGTGATGGGCCTTTTAACAACACGTACTCTAATTGGAGCTATAAATTTAATTACTTGAGATTACCAAAATAAAATGAGTTTTCAACAACAGCAACTTTACTGCACACCAAGAGGCATGACAAAGTAGCTGAGAAATTTAGTTCTATCTCCAGGAGGCCAACGAGCCCCTTATTGATAGTGAACACAATGCTGATAAAACCTGCCTAAAATTTCTTGCCTGACTTGATATGCTTCCCCATATTTGCCTAGGACGTTGTACAAGGTGGCCAAAAGGACTGGCCACATCATGGATACAGGCTCTGCTGTCTCTCATTTACAAAATTTTAAATAACCTTATTGTAGTTTGAAAAATATTAAGACAAGGTCGTACATTACAAAATGATTTTTTTAAATACGAGAAACTGTTTCACACCAAATAAGGAAATGAAATATTTTAAATCAATTATAATTTTCTTTGGGAATACAACCAGATATTAAAGAATTACTGCTTCAAAAGGCAACTACAACTCTTTAGGTGCTGAAACACAATTTAAAGGTACCATATCATAGAAATCACTAACTTTAAAAAAAAATTTTATTTTATATTGGAGTATAGTTGAGTAACAATGTTATGTTAGTTTCAGGTGTACAGCAAAGTGTTTCAGCTATACATATACATGTATCTGTTCCTTTTCAAATTCTTTTCCCATTTAGGTTATTATGGAGTATTGAGCAGAGTGCCCTGTGCTATACAGTAGGTCCTTGTTGGTTATCTATTTTAAATATAGTAGTGTGTACATGTCAATCCCCAAACTAACTTTTAAAAGAAAGTAATGCTTTCCTTCTGAGAACCTATTTTACTTGTTGAACAGTCTGTTCATGCCATGAAACTTCATTGGTAACTATTTAAATGTAAATGTCTTCTATAGCCTCACTAGACAATTATGGGGAGGAAAAAAGCAACACTAGATTATTCAAAAGAAATAACACTTTGCCGAAAGGACGCGAAATAGAAATTTGAAAGACAACGGCACATAATATCAGTGCTCCTTTCGGAGGTTAACTCAACAAATACAAAGCAAATTATTCTGGTGGGGTTCGGGGACAACAAATTGGAGTGGTGATATACAAAAGGCCAACAGTCCAGTCTAGCAGGTTTTGTAACTAGGAATTTCTGTATACAACGTAAGGCAGCAAGAAGGTCACTCTTCCAAGAAACTGCTAACAACAGTGATGCCTGGGGGCAAACAATTCATTTAAATTATTTATCAAGTGCCGCTTAGTGCCAGGCAGGGATCTCAGGCACCAGACTTACAGGAGCAGACATGAAGCTTGCCTTCTATCGAGGCAAGAAGGACACTAAATAAATCAACGAGAAACCTGCAGACATTTCAAGGGCTATGAGGACAGGAAGACAAAATAATGTGATGGAGGAAACCTCTGCGTTATGGAGCTACTGCAGATGCAGCATCGGGGACCCTCGGTGGAGGGGCTATTTCCAAACTGAGGTTACTGGAGAACCCACATACTCCTTTAAAGAACATCTACCTCGTGATTTAGGACTACACTTTTATAACATAACCTTTCAGTTGAGCACATTTACTTTTAAACATTCCAGCAGAGTTAATTTTTTCCATCCAACTGGCAGATCAGTTGGTCTTAAGAGGGATGGACAGGAGTGATCTTGGGACACCACCAAAAGGACACAACAAAACACTGACCAGAGGTTACGAAACAGGGAGAAAAAAGTGCAGGAGGTCTGGTATGAATGCACCTTTGAATTCAAAGGGGACTACTTCTGACTGGAAAAATAATGACTGTGTGAGAGAAACTGAGCACTTTATCATTACCCAGAGAGATGGAATGCAGTTGATCTTTTTTCTGACTAGCTTATGTCCAGAAAGATTTCAAAAAGAATGATAGCGATCCATCGTAAAGCTAATACCAAAAGGAGGGAAGAAAAATAAGCAGGGGACCCAATGTTAGTATCATTACATACTAGTAACGTTAGTCTCAGTATCATTGACCGTTTAACACAGCAAAATGAAATAATCTGAATATCCCAACATTATGGTGCTTTCACTTTTATAATGAGAGCAATGAATCAAATACACCATGCATGTGGGGACAGAACTAACCTGCAGAATGGCCCAATCTATGCAGTGGGGTTTCTCTGGTTTTAAAACTATCCCACATCAGGAACCTGAGTATTACCACTATGAATGACAATGCCCAAAACTCAAACGTCCATGATTAAGAAACACGCCAACGTGAAATATGAAATTTAAAAAAAATGAACTCAATGAGCAAAATGAGCTTTCTTATTTAAAACAATTTAGGAAGAACTCAAAGACTTACCATGCCATGTGGGAGAGACATCTAATTGTAAGAAAGCTCTTAATTACTATAAATTATGACATACGTACATAGGAAATAAGAAATTATGAGGAAGAAAATCAAAATCAACAGAAGTCTTGTTTTGAAGATTTTTTTCCTATGCCTATATATCAATGTATAATCTTTTTTCCTTTTCACACAGTTGGGCAAGTAAAACACCTGCAGGCTTGCCTAGTGAGTTTTTCATTTAGTATTACATCCATACAAATGTTACAATGTTGTTAACTATTCTTTTAATGATTTTAACAAATCCACAATGTTCATTATAATTTATTCAACTATATTCCTGTTGTAACTGATATTGCTTCCAATATTTTATTAATCAATTGAATGGCATGGAGGAGAATGCCCTTGTCCATTCTTGTAACTCCAAAGTGAGTAACTCCAAAAGCAGAGTTTTGATACACATTACCAAACTGATTTTCTGGGAAGATGAATCAATTTCCACATTTATCCTGCACCATCTCAACACTAAAATTTTTAAGCAGTGCCACTCTTATGAGTAACAAAGAAGACTGATATCCCATTCTGAAATTTGCATTTTTAAAACTATTTTAATTTTAAAATAGTTTTAAAACTAAACATAAAACTAAATAGTTTTATGTTTACTAGCCATTAATAGTTCTAAAAACGATCCACCTCTGACCTTTAAATACAGGGGCTACTAATTTCCTTATTGATATTTAGGAATGTTTAATACAGGACACATATCAATTTTTTGTCACATGTTCCAACACTTTCCCAGTTGTCATTCTCCCTTCAGTTGTGCCTGTTTTTTGTCACACAAATATTTTTCACTTTAGGCAAATACATTAATCTGTGATAATATGATTGATCCTATTGCTTTTTAATTTTTTGCTCAAAAATTGCTTGCCCATCTCAATATCAGTTATTGTCTACATTTTTCCTTTAGATTTTGTGGTTTGGTTTTCTTTTCTTTTCTTCTTTTTTTTTTTCTGTTCATTTAGAGTTTATTAGGGGAATAGAAAGCAAAGGGCAGATTTGAGAGAGACTGAAAACCTGATTGCTAGATGGGATGGAGGTGGAAGGGAGAGGGTGGGCATGGGGGGAGGAGGTGAAGGGAGCGGGGGAGTTAAGGAGACTGCCAGAGAGGGCTTCAAACTGAGAAAGTGGCATTTCAAGCTGAGCAAAGAACACTGAGAGATTGAGCCCATTTCCAACTACTTTACTCCCCTCTCCCTTTCGTTAAAAGTCACGTTTCTTGAAATAGTGGTCTACGTTTCTTGCTTTAATTCTTCGCCATTCACTCACCAGCCCCAATATAACGGGGGCCGCATTTGCTTTCACCAAAGTCACCAATGTCTTCCGGTTGCTATACTCAAGGTACAACCATCAGTCTAGCTGACAAACGTGGATGCATTTAATATTGTTGGCCACCTATTCCATGGTAAAAGTCTCCCTGCTAGTCTTCTGTAATGGCTCTCTCTTCCTCCCTTCCTTCTCTCTGGACATTCCAACTCACCCTCCTTTATAGCTCTTCCTCTCTTGCTCGTAAATGTGGGTGAGGACTCCTTCTTCAGCAAGTTCCCTTCTTAAGACTATCCTTTTCCTGTGTGATCACACCCATATCCATGACCTCAGCCATCACTATAAGATGATGATTCCTTAATCTTTTCCTATACCTTAGAATCTCTCCAGAGCTGCAGAGACACATTTTCCATCCCCACCTCAAATTCTACAAGTCTAAAATTAATTCATCATCTTCCATAGACAATGTGCTTAAACCCGTTTTCCAATGATAGTCCGCAACTCAGTGAAAGGGTACCTCCATTCAAAATTCACCCAACCTAGAAATCAAGCTAAGCCTTCCCTGCCCGACTCCTACTTAATCAGTCAGCAAGTCTTTCTTTCATACTCTTTCTTCTCTCTGTAAAATCCACCTTTCTCTCCAACCCCACTCCTGTGTCCTTGGCTCAGAAGACCCTTAAATTACTGAAATAGTTTCTTAATTAATCTCTGTGACTTCCTGCCTCACCCCTCCCAATGCATCCTTAACATAAATGCCAGAGGTTTTTCTAAATTGTAAATCTTTCTATGTTAATCTCCTGCTTAAAATCCTTTAGTTACACCCCTTTGCCTTAAATAATGATAATTGTGACCATTGGTTTTTTGAGTTCGTATTACTACCTTTTTACTAGGAAGTTTATAAGGTGTATTTTAAATACATAAATAATGTATTTAAACTGGAATTTATATCTATGCGAGCTGGCTTTACTCTGCCCTGTCAGTTTCCTCTACACAAAAATGAATTACTTGCTATTACATGTAAGATTCTTTAGAATCTAATTCTCACCTACCTGTTGATACTTACCTCATGCTACAAACCTCACATACTACTCTTCAGCCATACCAAAACCATTGTAACCCCTAGAATATCATATATTTTTTTCTGCCTCCTTATTTATATTGTTCCCTCTGCCTGAATCCTCACCCACCTTCACTCCTCCAAGAGTTACCTCAACCATCACATCTGAGTTAGGTGATCAAGTATTTAATAATCCCATAGTCTTCTGAATATTTCTCTCTCCTAGTATGTACCACAGTATAATTATCTGTTTAGCATCTATTTCTTCTACTGAACTCTTAAGTGTCTATGAAACAAGAGCTCTATTTCTTGAATGAAAGGCCCAAATTAAGGCTATGCCCAGAGTATTCAATAAAGGCCGGCTGTACAAATTAATTATCATTCAGGAAATGTCTAGTAGGCCAGTGTGATCACTGTGATACTAGAGTCATAAAAGGATATGAAAAACACATTGGAAACATCGGTTTGGGCAGCTGAGGATCTTGACCTAAAGATCTTATTACTCCAGAGAAGATCTATTGGAGGTTTTCGAACAGATGATGGACAACATTTGATGTGTCCTGTAAGAAAATAATGGATAGTAAAGTGATAAGACGTTAGAGGCCAAGATAAGAAGACAATTTAAGAAGCCCAGAAAGATGTGAGGAGAAACAGAATTCATTTTGAGATAAGCTGATTTCCAGAAACTGGCAGATATCCAGGTGCTGATGTCTACATTTTCTCCCCGTTTCATGTTAAAATCCTTCCACATAAACCATTTTATCATACAAATTTCTTTTTTTTTTAAGGATACAGGGTTACAGTTTTATTATTTTTATTTATTTATTTATTTATTTTTGGCTGCGTTGGGTCTTCATTGTTGCATGTGGGCTTTCTCTAGTTGCAGCGAGCGGGGGCTACTCTTCGTTGTGGTGCGTGGGCTTAGTTGCTCTGCGGCATGTGGGATCTTCCCGAACCATGGCTTGGACCTGCCATTGGCAGGCAGATTCTTAACCACTGTGCCCCCAGCGAAGTCCACAAATTTCTTATCCTTACCAAAACTAGCATGAAATTGGAATTCTGAGTCTGAGGCCCAACAGGCAGAGCCAATCTTGAAGGTTTCAGATTTGAAGACTAGCCGGGCAAATGGTTGAGACTGCCCAGGAGAGAATGGGGAGAGGAAGAACAGTGCTGATGGGAGAAGCCTGGCCACCTGTACACTAATGAGCAAAGGAGAGAGAGACATTGAGGGAGACAAGGTGGGGTCAGGGCAAGGGGGAGGACCCACAGAGTGAAACATGGGCTTAACCACAAACAGTGATACAGCACATCTATCCATGATGCATCCCCGGAAAGATTTAGTCTTCGGTTCATATTTATGGCCATGGAAGCTGTTTACTGAACACTTGACAGGCTTCAGGGCAAAATTCCATTTTAAAAAGGTCATCGTATATCTGAATGCTCTATGTTGAACTGCTTTTCTGATGCTTTGGCTCCATCTAGATAGATGATAGTACACAAGTATGCATTTCCTGATTGCTATTTTCGTTGTTGGCAAATGCTTTGAATCACTAGTAAAATTTTAAAAAAATTTTTAAATAGTAATAATATTATTAAATTGCAGTAAACTTTCACCAAATTACTGCCCTTATAGCTTCCTCTGATGACTCTTACTTTATCAACATGGTAATTTTATTTAAACATATTTTCCACAGTGTAAAAATCTCAAGACAATTTAGGACCTTATCCCTCTTCTTCAGATTGACGTTTGTAAACAGAGTGCTGGTAAATTTGGTGGTAATAATAAGTTTATAAGAAAAAAATCCTTCTGCATAGTCCTTTCTAACATGAAAGAGTGAGAAAAGCAAAATTCCTTTACTTGAAAATTAGGAAAGTTTCCTTTTACGCGATGATTAATGTAAACCCTATAAAACCCTCTCAAACTTTTAGAATATGATTACCTTAAAAATATATGTCTGTACGCACAATTTCTGAGTTCTTATCCTACGAATAGAGACTGCACAGAAAGGATGGAACAATGGTATGGAAATTTACCATAGTCTCCAACTGGACTCTTTATTGCAGACTTATTGCTTCCATGTGTTAAAAAAAAAAAAAATTCAAACCTTTAAGCCAACCCCAATCCCTAAAATTTTTGGCACTCTTATTAAGCACTGAATCCAGAAAGGAAAAAAAAAAAACAACAAACATTTTTTGTATTATTATCCCAAGCTTATCAGAGTCAAGATTTAGTTCATCATTATGGGAATGTATTAGAAATTAAAAATAAAGATTGGTTTCTACAAGGCTTAAAGAAAGTACACTCATTAAAGTTACTAAAATGCCAGGAATTATTTGGTCTTAATATTCATAAATAATGCTTATTTTGAATACTTCATTGGAGAATATATAATATAAATTAATTTGGGCAAAATATTTAAATGGATGAGGTTAACATATTCTCTTTTGCACAGTAAAATTTTTGTTTTTTTTTTAAGCTATGGTTACATAAAGCTGAGGAATACAAACATCACATCAAACTAAATCATATAATTTTCCAAAACAACGAAATCTTTGCTCAAACTCCACAGTGAGGTCAATGAATTAGCTAAACTCTGTTGTCTCTGCACTTTTCCACAAATCAAGTTCTTCTCCAAGTTTCGGTATGTGTCAAAGGAGAGAAGGAAAAAGTTCCCTCACCCCAAAGTGAGAACAGATGGGAATGTAAAATTAGATGGGAAGAGACAAGTGAAGCTTTGGATGACTGACCAAGAAATCTTCCCCAGAGGAGAGCCAGATATAACAGACCTCACTCAGCTTGTTCCACCTCCCAGTTTGCTTCCAAATTAATCCAATAGGAATGCAAAGCAGTTCTCAGATTCAGTGGATTGGTTTTGATTTTTCTAAGCATTTTATATAAATTTTAGGAAGAAGCTATTGATCAATATAAGTTTACAATGTTATGTGTAATTAATATAAAATAGTCTCCTAATCACTTTTGTGATTTTCACTTACTTCAAACTGAGACTAACAATAATATTTTTTGAAATAATAAAATAAATGGCTTTATGAAAAAGAGGCAACGGGCATGAAAATACTTGTGTACCCTGAACTCCTTTTATGATAGAAGAGCCATCTGCTATAAATTGAAAAGTTACATAAATAAAATATGAACATATTTTATATTCATTCTTCTCATATTTTATCTGTCTAACTAAAAATAATAAATAGTAAAGCCAGCAATACTTCCCATAGCTAGCAAAAAAGAAAAAAGTTCCTTTACTTGATATTCATTTTATAGAGCATGATATAATTTTTCTATCTAAAAATATCAATTATAAACTTAAAGAAACACTGTCTAAAATGCTGTATTCTCTTCAGGATTTTTAATATGGGAAATAATTTAAAATTTGAGCAAAACAGAAAATGGTACTCTCAGTTTTTAATGTATTAAAACAGCAGTTTTATTGTTAATAATCATTCTCTTAAAATATTGTAATATTAAGAGCAATTCTGTAAGATTAACCATGAGCTTTCAAAGAGCTATCAAATACCTTCCACAAAACGATGGTTTTGGAGCAGATTGCTTTTGCGTGTGCTTACTTTCACATAAAATTTACATTTGTTGATACAATGAGAGTAACTCAGCATTTTAATCCATAGTGCTCAAACGTATAGATCATTCTCACCCCTAATTTCAAACTTCTTTAGGACAACAATGAAAAGTTCTCTATGTACCATTTCCCTGCCCTTCCAGAAAACTGCTTTCAAAATCTTAACCCTGCTTTATCTTTTTCAACGTTACAAACTATACACAACCAAAAAGAATTACAGAAACATGAACCGTTCCAAGTGGTGAAAGCAACTGCACCTCACACTTAAGTGATTTCAGTTTAAAGAAGCCCAGGCCCTTGGATAATTTGATACAGGCTTCACTTACAATAGGGAATGAGGCCTTCCGTAAAGAAGGTGCTCAATACAGTATGCTGCATTTATTGGACTATGTGCATGAAACAATTACTGAAAAGTAGATTGCATCATTCAGATTACCCTATATTGTATGCAAACATTATTACCAAAAAAGCAAACAAACAAACCAAAAACACAAAACAAAACACAAACAAGGTGTCTAGCTTTTTTTTTTCCTTCCTTGTCAATACATAAAAGCCACACAGGCAAACATTTGGAAATCCAGTGTTGATGATATTTTGTTAAAATTCATTTTCCACACTTTCCATTTGTACAAGTAAAATCAGAATTAAGCAAAATCAACTGTGAGCATTTTGTAATTCTTCCTCATATGAATAAATCTAAATTCTAATTCCTCAAAATATCAAACTAAGACCTCTCTACAAATTTTATATTATTTCCTTAATTTATTTTGTGGTTAGTTGGTTGAAAGATTTAAACATGGAAAACAGAGAACATCTTATAACGAATCCAACTTCTATCTTCCTCATGGGGTGCGGGTACTTTGAATAAAGAATGCATATGTACATACTCAACATTTACTCAAGACTCCTGTCCTAGTCCCAAATCTTCCACTTAATTTTAAAATCAGGTCAATCACAAGCACTTTGAATGAGAAACACTCATCTGTTAAAGGAATCCAGTTGGTTTGGGTCAGGATTTCTCAGACCTCAGACACCCAGGATCAGTGGGCATATTTTGGGAGTCTAAGTATTATAAGGTGTGGTCTTTGTTTTGGTGTCTTCATATTATGAAAAAAAATATGACCATATTCTGTATAATCTCTTTCACAACCTTAACCACTGATTACTATCATATAATTTCAGGATCTGCTTTTGATACAGTGTTTATGATCTTGATGGTGTAAGCTTTTTATTGTGACTATATTTAACTCGTGATATGATGTTCCTCAAACTGGAATTCACAAATGTATTCTTGGAGCCCGAGAGACAATTTTCCTTTGACACGAATCCACATATTATTCAAGACCAGTAGACACTAGGCTAGATAATCTTTCTAATTCTTTTCCAAGCCAAAAAATATGTTACATTCTATGCAGCTTATAGTAATCAATGGAATTCAAATTTTAAAAGCATGTCTAGAGAAAGTGGACTTTAGTTATAATTTCTAATTCCATGTTTATTTATTTTCCTTTTACATTTAAATGCAAGTGAAAGTTTTGAGATAACAGTAAGATGACATTCAGTGGGCAAAATGAAACAAAGCTGTCAGATAAAGTTCCATTAGCAACAGCCAGATGGGTTTAGTGGACCACATATTAACTAGGAATCAGAAAATCCCAGTTTCTCTTTACAGTTTGCCTTTGACTTGAAATACCATCTTGGTGTTAGTGATTCATTCTTGCAAGCCCCCCCTTTTTTTTCTTTACAGGGATACTACATTAGGCTACTCAATGAATAAAATGCACGGTAAATACCAGGTATTTATGTTACACAATGATAAGCAATATGTTTCAAATTGTAGTCTCTATAATAAGGAAGACAACAAATCTACAAAACTCAAGTATTTTCTTAACTTTGTTAGTGAAAAATGTATACCACATGTAAAAATAACAGCATAATTTTTTATCATAATTATGAATTCTTTTGATCTAGTTTTTAAAATATTTATGTTTAAATTTATTCATCTAATTTTAAAATATTTATAACATTGTCAGTTCATACTTAAAGATATTTTATTGGTAGAAATCATTAGTGCTCATATATCATAATTTTATATCAAGTTTTTAACCATATACTCTTAAAGGAATTTTCAATTTATATGTATCTTAACAATAAAATCATCTTACCACCAGTAAAGAGAAGTAAAATGTTTGTTAGCTGCAAAGATACTCTGAATTTAAAATGCATACAAACTTTCCATTTAAAATATAGTTATTTAATTTTTAATTTAAAAAGTTAGGAAAAATGAAACATTTAAGTCATCTTATTCCCATCTATGATATAAATGTGAATGAAAGTTTTAAGTAAAAATCCTCCATAAAGAGGTTTGTAGAATTTTTTCCTGATATGCAGCATCTTAACTGAACCCTTTTTTAAAAGAAATGATTTTAAACCATTCCTAAAGTGTTGCCAATAGCACATGATTAATCAGATTAATGAATTAAATTATTGATTGTGAAATCTGTTACTGAATTTAAATTATTGACTTTTGACAGATTCATTTTTTCTAAGGTGAAGGCTGTTAAAATCAATTTTATAAATCAAACGTTTCATGATAAGATTCATCATGATAAGTTTTATTAAAAGAGAAATATCCCATTCAAATTTAAGAGTTTTCTTTTCCTCTTATCCTAGCAAACATAACTGACATTAGTTTACTAAGATTATTTCAAACTTCCTTCTTCCTATTAAGGAATTTTCAGCTTTTAAGATTTCTTTTCTAGAAGATGTAATTAGACCATTATCTAAAGGACAGTGAATTGGAGCCAGACGGGAAAATGTACTTTTCTAAACAGTGCATGCTTTTATATATTGTGATAAGTAATTTTGTTCTTGGAATAGACACATGCAGATGCACAAACGCATAGACACATGCAAATGCACAAACGCTCACATCAGTGCCAAAAAGTTACTCTACCTGAACCGTCGAGCTGATCTCAGAGGCAAAGCCGCCCGTCAAGGGAGCCTCGTGACTAACTAGCAGCCGCCCTGTTTTGATCACAGACTGAAAGAGAAAAGGAAAGTCTGATGTTGAGGAGAATACATATTTTCAAGTATATGATGGTAGTTTTGATTAAGTAATAAAAATAAATTATTTAAATCCAATAAGTAATTAAAAATTAGCAATTCAATTTTATGCCAAATAAGTTGTAACTCTCTTTCAGCTGGACTGTTCTTTGATTTTTGCACTGTTAAAAAAGTTTTCAGTAGCTAATCCTAGTGCAAAAGAAAAATGAGATTTGTAATTCTATGTATGTCATTAAAAATGCCTTCTATTATATTTTTGTGTTATAAACTGAATGTATTTCACATTTTTGTATCTGAAAATCATTTTTTTCCTCATATAGCTCTAAGAATGAAAGTGCCTTTTTGTTCCTTTGGGAGTATATTTGCATATAGATAAATAGTCTTAGGACATTTTTTGCGTGGAAAAGGAAAACACAAAAATAGAGTGTAAAAACTGTAGCAAAGGAAAAGCTCAAGCCACTAGACATTCAAGGAAACTGAGCATGAAGAAATCACCAGGAAAGTAAAAGGGTTACAACTCTCTTCGTTCAAGTGTATTAAAATATGGTTAACGACTACAACTCCATTTTAAACTAGAAAATGTCACAGAAAATAAGGATGTATTCTCGACACTGGCTTGGTGTGGTTGTTCCCACTGTGCATGACACACTCTGTACAATAATAAATCAAAAAGTATAGCTGTGATATCATAGCAGGATGCCAGTGTGGAGGAAGGTAAAAAATATTAAAACCAACAGCAAGTTCCTGCTTAAAATATGTTACCCAGTTACCATATTATTACAAAGGAGAAGTCGTAATTTCTCCTCTACATTTCTAATAATTTTGTATCACCTTCCTTAAATTCTACATTACTCTTTTAGGAACATGAAATAAAAATCTTCCAAACAGAAAACTTACAGGCAGACCTGGTTTTTTTGCCCTTCACTTTACTGTGCTTTGCACATAACTGCAGTTTTTACAAACTGAACCCTGCATTGTAAGATGATGGTTAGCATTGTTTTTAGCAATAAAGTATTTTTAAAATTAAGATATGTACATTTTTTTAGACATAATGCTATTACACAGACCACAGTATAGTATAAGCATAACTTTCATATTCACTCGGAAGCCAAAAAATTTGTGTGACTCACTTTATTGCAATATTCACTTTATTTTGGAGGTCTGGAACCGAACCCTCAATATTTCTAAGGTATGCCTGTATATAAATTAAAATATTGCTTTCATTCTAGGCAATTAGGGTTTAGAATTTCAAAAGTGTGTAGTAGCTTCAGCCATCAGATGTTAAACTCCAAGATATGGCCAGTAGCCATGACAAAAATAAGTTACCATATCTACTAAGTAAATAGTGACTTAAGAATATGAAATTTTATGAACACCTTAATGAATGCCATCCCCGCCAATGAAATATTAACCTTGGATTATGTTGGTATTTGAATTTATGACTGTGGTTAATTATGCCAATGTGAAAGTCACAAATTAAATTTCAGTGCACCTGGTTAGAAATATAAAGAGACAAAAACATTCTACAATCATGAAAAAAACAAATGTATTCTCAAAGTATTCCCTAAAAAGATGTCCTGACTTTAAGGATTGCCGATTAAAGAAACAGATTTGACAATCAGAACTTTCTTATAGCTCTGAATCCCAGAACTCTGCCAACATAAGAGCATCTAGGAATGATATAGCCAAAATCCATCCCAGCTAGACGGTACAACCCAGCTAGAAGGAAGAAATGAGAAACAGCTATAAAAATGCTGCTGTTCCCCTCAAACCCCACACAACAGAGTTGGTGCTTTTTATCTGAACTGAGGCCAATCCAAGATCAAATGACAATCCAATAAGCAACCAAGGCAAATGTTCTAGGCTTCCTCTAGCCTGCAGAATGTAGTGGGGAAACTAAGCACAGATGTACCCAGGACAAAAGCTACCAACCCCTGGAGTCCATGCAACATGATGTGTAAGCAGATAAAATCTGTCAGCAGGAGAAAAGCTAAACAAACCAAGATACATCAATACAGCAGAGTATTATACAGCCATGAAAAAGACCGAGGCCATGGAACAGTGCCCATGACAAGTTAATTAGTAAAATAAGCAAATTGCAGAATAATATGATCTCATTTTTGTGAAAAACAGACACCAGTAAACATAGCTATATATATTGAGCCAACATGTGTAAATAATCTGGAAGGATTCATTCCAAACTATTAAAACTTGTTTCTCCTGAAGATTGACAGTGAAGGAATTGTAGGGAAAGAACTTTTGGTTTTGTTTTACTTTAAATGAAAAGTATTTTTATATTATTGAAAATATTCTCAGTAAGTCTAAAATAAATAAAAATAAAGGGAAAGCCCTTTTAAATTAATGCTGAAGGTAACAAATACATGTGACATTGCAGTCATAATCTCAAAAAACGTAATTTTTTTATGGTATCTTAGGACTAGCTTCAGATACAAGGGACCCCTGAGGTCCCAAACCCCAGCAGCAAAGAGGCACAGTGAAAACATAGGGAATCAGCCACCCCCCCATGCCAGGCTCTGTAATGACAGCTGTATGTCGAGATCATATCCAGCTCATCTCTTGACCTTCAAGCTGTTGGACCCCAGACAAAATGGGAAATCAGCTATTGGTATCAAAGAAGGGCAAGTTCTTCAACAGCTCTGCAAGTGTGTTAGGTAAACATGCGAGTTCTTGGATCAGGAACTGTATGCTGACAGTTCTGGAAGGAATTCTGGAAATTTCTAAAATACCAAGAGCTGAAGGGCAGACACAAGATGAGAAGTAATAATGCTATGAGGCTCTAGAAACTGTCAAAGCAAGCAAACCAGTGAGAGAGAGAGAGGGGACAGCAACACAAGAGGAGACAGAAATAATGATCAAAATCATAAACAACTGCATGTCACAGGAGCTGCTGTGTGTTAGGCTCTGAGTATTTTACTTTACTTCATTGAATTGTGAAAGCACCTAAATTTCATTTCTGCTTCTTAAAATCATCTAGTACCTGAAAAGTATTAAAATATATAAAATAAAATTACAGCAAAATTCTGAAAAATGCCTATAGACATAACACTGACAGTTTCAAAGAATTAGCATACATCATGAAAGGCTGAGGCTATAATAGAATCCCATGATTTTGTAAGGTATAATACAAATTCAACTTGGTATGTGCTTTTTATCATTCACAATTTCAGTTTACTAAAATTTCTGAAGATAGCTTCTTTTCTATTTTGGAAATTGTTCACACTTTGTTAATATTATGATAATGAGATCATTGCAAATATACACAGTTGAAGAGAGTGTTACCCTTTCCATGCTTTGTGATTCAACTAGACATTCTGATTAATCTACGTCTTTTGTCAACTTTAACAGGCATTTCATTTTCATACATTTAGGCACAATGACATCCAACTGCCGGGAAATTTTTCTAGCCAAATTTAGCATTTTGACCTACTTAGAGAGTAAAAATATGGTGTCTTTCAATGGAGATAGCCATTAACCTTTTAAAAATAAATCACTATAGATATAAACGCTAATAAGGGTTTAAAATTCCTTTTCTTTAGAAAAAAAGTGATATATCAAGTTTCAAGTTTTCTTCTGAGATAAATGTAATTCACCACTTGAAAAAACATTTTAAGAGTTTAAACAACTTTTCAATATGAAAGCTAAACCTATCACAGCCAGGAAAGATCACATAAGGCTGGATTTTCCAGGGTCTGCCTCTTCAACTTCTTGCCACTAAGATCTGCTCCAGGATTCTGGACTTACCCAGAGGGAGTAGCGGTGAGTTAGAGCAGCTAATGGCACCAGGGAAAGCTGAACCAGTTCAAGATGAGGACCCATCTCTGTGTCCCCTACCATGAAACAAAACAGCTTTGTTCCCTACAAGGCCTTGAGAAATTTGTCAAGAAAACTTAAAAAACAATTCTGAAAGGCAAGGAGTGAAACAGCCTACGGCTGTTAAGTTGGTGAGCACTGGTCTGCCCTGGATTTCTCCCAGAGTCTCACTTTCTCACTCTTTCTGTCATCCCCTCCCCAAGGGCATCAGCAACACCTGATTCAAGAGGAGGCATCAAATCTTAATGCTGAACACACGATGACATTGCCAACAACCAACAGATTGCGACACCCCCGTTCTGATGGAAACTTTTAAGATACCTTGTTCCTGCTCTGGCCACTTCATGACTTTTCCCCTTAGTCCATCTTCTGCCCAGACATCATTACTAATGGCCATAACGTCAAGTTATCTATGAGGGATACCTAGCCCAATGCTCAGACCATGGTAGCCACTCAAGAAAAGTTAACTAGATAAAAATCTATTAAAATAATTTAACTATATTAAACACGCCCTTCTTTAATGTCCTGAAGCTACTACTTTCTTAGCAAAGTCCTTTTTTTTAATTGAAGTATAGTTGATATACAACGTTGTGTTAGTTTCAGGTGTACAGCAGAGTGGTTCAGTTATATATACATATATTCAGTTATATATATGTATGTGTGTGAGTGTGTGTGTGTATATATATATATAAATTCTTTTTCAGATTCTTTTCCCTTAGATATTATTAAAAAACACTGTGCAAAATCCATTTTTAACATAGTGCAAAAGTGTACTTCAGCGCATCCCAGAACAATGTAAATAGGAAATAACAGACTCCAAATTAAGGACATTTTAATGGGGCTTTAGCAATAAGATATCTGTGGTAATAGCAGAGTTGCTAAGTTAAACTCCATCAAAACGATTGCACAGATTTTGGCTGCCCAAACATGGGACACATGTTTTAGTGAATGTAGCCTCTAAAGATTTTAACACAATCCAACCAGGAAAACTGTTAAGCTGTCATTCCAGGAGAAAATGATACAGAAAGGCAGACCATTAAGCTGGCATATGCCTAAAAGTGCAACACATTCAAAAAGCAGAAGTGTAGTTTTTATCGCTTACTCAAAACCTATGGCAAGATTTTCTTCCTACAAAGTAATTCAACCTGACCAACACCAAGTTCAGTGGCCTATTCTGATGGCTGATAAGATAAAGTAGGAAAGGCAACACTTTGGATAGGCAATTTACAGCCCTTTTAACATTTTCTATCTGAATAAAAGCTAATGAAAAGCAAAAGAAACATCAAAGCTGGCCTTTACCAGTTCCTTTTGAAATCAAATCTGCTTATAAATACATATGAGCGGAAGTAATAGTAAAGTCGTACACCTTTGTTTCATCAATCAAAAGCATGTTCATAACAATTATATAATGTAGAAGCATTAAGGACATGATTTTAATTAGCCTCAAATATTTCTGCAGATAAATTAAGTTTCTGAAATGTTCTCTTGTTTAGTAGCCAAATGCATTTGACACGTTAGCTAGAAAAACTTCACAATTAACCACAAGCTAACAATGTGTTAGAATATGCCTAGCAACTATGATTAGTCAGCATGAGCGTCACACACAATCAGATCACTGGCTGATATTCCTCTGGAGAAATACCAACGCTAAAAGAGAAAGAAGAGTCAAGAACCCCACAGATGGTTCGGGAAAGTCCATTTTGGCAAGGCTCTTAGTGATGGGGTTACAAAGAGTTTGGTACCGTAGGAAATTGGTGTAAATGGAGAAAGAGTAAATCCTCAGAGCTTTCTCACCCACGTGGAAAAAGTAGTTAAGGGAGCAAGCAGAACATAAAGAGAACTGAATAAAGTCAACAGAAGAAGAACGAGCAAATCACTCTAACAAAAGCATGAAGTGTTTGGGAAAATTTCAGACATCCTCCCTGGTTCTCTCTTGCCTGAATTATTGGTATAATCAGAGCTGACGAGCCTAGGAAAAACCGCTTTTGCAAAAACTAAAAGCAGACATCTTTCTGAAAGCTACTTCAAAACATGTCAGACAGGGGCTTCCCTGGTGGCGCAGTGGTTGAGAGTCCGCCTGCCGATGCAGGGGACACGGGTTCGTGCCCCGGTCCGGGAAGATCCCACATGCCGCGGAGCGGCTGGGCCCGTGAGCCATGGCCGCTGGGCCTGCGCGCCCGGAGCCTGTGCTCCGCAACGGGAGAGACCACAACAGTGAGAGGCCCGTATACCGGAAAAAAAAAAAACCATGTCAGACAAACGTGCTTCTGTCAATCAACCTTACCTTCCCAGTTTGTCTCTTCACAGTCCCTGCAGGCTCCAGTCATGTCAGGCTACTCCCTACTCCACGACTGTGACCCAACCTTACCTGCCTCTGACTTCCTTCCCCAAATTCTGGAGGTTAACCCTAACCCTCACCCCCTCAAGACCCATCTTACACAACTCCTCCCTCCCTGGTCTCCCCAGCTTGGTAGATTTTCCCTTATTTTAAACCCTATGTTACCCTTTTCCTTCTTTTTCTTATCACATTATATACCTCCTAGCAATCACTTCCTAATAGAATCTGAGGTGGCTGAAAAGGCAAGGATATTCTTTGAGTCCTAAAACCAGGGTTCAAGGGCAAGAATCAGGCACATGGTCAAGGCAGCACTCACTGCTATACCTCTTAGGAACACGAGCAATTTACCTTGTAGAAGAGCCCTGAGTACATCTGTCCCATTAGCCCTTCCAACCACACTCAAAACCACATACTCAAAGATGGGGACTCTGTTATCCATATTTGTGTCTACCACAGAACATAGCATATGACAAATATGCATTAAATTGAGCAAATTATGCTCATTTTATTATTTGGGGACACATGCATACATTATTAAACTTAAAAGTTTGAAAAAGTACCTAAGCATCTTTTTGTTTCTTTGTTTGGGGGAGTATTCTTTTTTATGGAGGGTGTGTATCTCTATCTCTATACTGTTTCCTCCAGCAAACTCTAAATCATTCAAAAGCACAAAATTCAGAAAGTATCGAGTATTCTATTCCTAACCATAATACCTAATATATAGTTATAAATGTGGATGCTTAATAAATGTTCTTAATATTGATTTTTGTAAAAAGCATACAGACAGGGCTTCCCTGGTGGCGCAGTGGTTGAGAGTCCGCCTGCCGATGCAGGGGACGCGGGTTCGTGCCCCGGTCTGGGAAGATCCCACATGCCGCGGAGCGGCTGGGCCCGTGAGCCATGGCCGCTGAGCCTGCGCGTCCGGAGCCTGTGCTCTGCAACGGGAGAGGCCACAACAGTGAGAGGCCCGTGTACCGCTAAAAAAAAAAAAAAAGCATCTAGACACAGTGATTTAAATGAATCACTAACAAGCTTCCAATTTTCTGATGCCTTGAGGCTGTTAGGGGGGACCAATCATGCTATATAAAAAGGGAGTCCTAAAAACTAAGCTCTAATCATCGTTCTAGTTCTAACAGAGGACTACCCTGGGCCAGCTCTTTCCATCTATTTTTCCTACTCTAGATTGATTTTAGAGTAAGAAGTTAGCAGTACTAAACATGTTTCTGTTTTTATGTAGATCTTTTGTAAATGCATGACTGTAATAAACACACAGAACATTTCCTTTCCTTGGTACTGAACATAAATTTCCTTTCCTTTTGACAAGAGTTCATGTTACCATGGTAATAAAGGTATTGTACTGGTAGATGTTTATTAGATATGTAGTGAAACATGGGAAAATATGTAAATAAATATGTCTTAAAAGTTTTTTTCATTTTCCGCATTAGCTTAAACATCATGCAAAGCATAACCACCTACAGGAATCAACATTATTTTTTTGTGTGCCAAAGCAAATTCTCAAAGATTGAGGTAGCCATTTCCCAAGTTGTTTTCTGACCTTCATTTTTATCACTGCCCTACCATTTCTCAGCAGGACTTAAAATATTTCCATAAACTTGTCTCCACTTCAACTCTTATCCATTTCTTTTTATGAAAAGGAGAAATTATAACATGTCATTTGGATATTAATATTATTGACTTCCATGTTGTAGAATTTTATAAAATTGTTGACAAGGACAATTAAAAGGCCAAGCTGTACTTTTGACAATCAGGGTGTTGTATCGCCTACAGCTTCTATTCTTAGAACCATCCTGAGCTCTTCCAGGCTTCTTCTCTGAAGTTTGCAACAGCAGGAAACATTCAGAAGTACCACGTAATTTAACCTTACTATAAATATGCTTATATTTCTATAATAAATGAGAAAGTGGTAGTACAACTGCTATACACACTACTTGGCAAATCTAGAACTTGACCTAGTAGTAAAGACCCTTGGCAGGGCCATTTCACTACATTTATTATTTATTAATTTAGGCAGCTTACCTTCATTCAAGTATTATTCTTTTGTTACCATGATACGATATATATATTGCATGTTGTGGGAAGAGGCTGATAATTCACAGATAACTCATGTACCTAGTTTAGCACCTAGGTTATGATTATGGGCTGAATGAAAATGCCATATACAGAATTTTAGTTGTTTCACCATTTTAATCATTTTTAACTACAGTTCTGTGGCATTAAGCACATTGACATGGTAGTACGACCATCACCACCATACAATGCCAGCACTTTTTCATCTTCCCCAACAGAAACTCTGTACCTGTTCAACAGTAACTCCCCATTCTTCCCCTCCCCCAGGGCCTGGCAATCACTATTCTACTTCCGTCTCCATGAATTTGTCTCTATCCTAGGAACCTCATCTAAGCACAATCACACAATACTGTCCTTTTGTGACTGGCTTATTTCACTTAGCATAATGCCTGGGTCATCCGTGTTATAACATGTGTTAAAATTTCCCTCCTTAAAGCTGAATACTATCCCTCTGTATTTATAAACCATACTTTGTTTATCTATTCAGGCTCTCGGGCACTTGGATTATTTCTGTCTTTTGGCTATTCTGAATAATGCTCCTATGACCATGGGTGTACAAATACCTGTTTGAGTCACTGCTTTCATTTATTTTAGGTGTGTATATATATATATACACCCAGAAGTGGAATTGCTGATCACACTGTAATACTATGTTTAATTTTTTAAGGAATGGCCATACTAGTTTTCATAGCAGTTGTACCATTTTACATTCCCACAACCAATGCACAGGGGTTCCAATTTCTCTACATCCTCATCAACGCTTGTTTTTTTAAATTTTTTTGATAGTAGCCATCCTAGTGGGTATGGGGTGTTATCTCATTGTGGTTTTGATTTACATTTCCCTAATGATTAGTGGTGTTTATCACTAATTTATAAAATCTTTTCCTTTTTAATTTTTTAATCAGGCTGTTTGATTTTTATTGTTGATACAAATAGTGTTTTCAAAGTGCTTAATGCATCAGATTCCTTAAATTGGTCCCTCTGGGGACCGGAAATAAAATCTTCCCAGAATATGATATACCCTATGAAAAAATATATCATCAAACTCAACTGTTCACTATGTCTTCTTTTCTGAAAAAGCATTACATCTGGTTTCTTCACCATCCTCCATTTTGAAACAGACACAAGGACATTTTTTTCTAAGATGACTTATGTCACATAGATCCTTTGCCCAACTGATTATGCAAGACAGCACTCCTCTATCGAAAAATCTTCAATGGTAAATCAGCTAATTGGAATCACAAAGATAACTTGTAATCAGTAACAGCACCAGTAATCCACCGTCCAAAGGAACAACTGAATCTACTTACATACTATAGAACCCTGGAGTCATCTCTTTGCCCCATACTCTGCCAATAACTAGAAGATAGACTAATGCCAACTAAGACAGTTTGAAACATTGGTACAAACCAGACAATCACCATCATCATCTTATTTGAGTATTACATGCAATTTCTCAATTAGCTTTTAATCTTATATAAGTTCCAAAGGTCACTGGTTCATGTCAAAAACGATTTACTGAGCCACTCACATGTGCCAATACTGGGGAAACACAGATGAGTTAACCCAGGTACCTAAAGGACTGTAATATGGGTTGCCACAATGTCCTAGGGCAAGACATACTCAAGAAAGAAAGAAATTAATTTAAAGATTGTTAAGGCAGAATACGGGAATTTAAAATCTAGTTATATTTGGTAAAAACAATTTTATTTTAAATTTCAACACCTAAGGTCTTCTTAAAAATAACATTGAAAAACTGAATTTTTATCTCTTAAAAGAAACAATTACTAATACTCTTTCCCATTCTATTCATAAGTCTCTATTTGGCAAATTTTTCTCAAGTGTTGACGACAGAGGAAAATACTACGTTTGGCCATCATAAGAGTCTTAAGGGTACAAACTGACATCATCCCCTGTGTTCCCAGAATACCGTGAATAAAAAAGTGACCCCAACCAAAACCAAGACTGTCAGCCAGTTACATTTTAAACTGCTGTTTTAAGCATGTATCTGGGGTACAATTTTCTCTGAAGCCAGATGGTTGTCTACCAAGGCAACACTTCTCTAAGGAATGATCAAAAGCATAAACACTGCTACACTGCTACATGATACACTGCATCACCATGGATAAATGCTTTTATTTTCTAAAACCTGGTCCAAATCTGTTGGAGTTAACGGACTTTTAGTTCATTACAAAACAAAAATCATGTGTAGTTCATAATACATGTAGTTCATAATAACCAAAGCTTAAAATCTTTTGGTACTTTTTTATGACTCAAAAAAGTGGTAAAGTAGGGCTTCCCTGGTGGTGCAGTGGTTGACAGTCCGCCTGCCGATGCAGGGGACACGGGTTCGTGCCCCGGTCCGGGAAGATCCCACATGCCGCGAAGCGGCTGGGCCCGTGAGCCATGGCCGCTGGGCCTGAGCGTCCGGAGCCTGTGCTCCGCAACGGGAGAGGCCACAACAGTGAGAGGCCCGCGTACCAGAAAAAAAAAAAAAAAAAAAGTGGTAGAGTAAAACTCATAGGATGTTTCAGCAAAAGTTACACATATGTTTTTCAGTATATATAACTAAGATGGTGCAGACAGACATAAAGTACATAAATGTCATACTTCCATTAAAACCAAGATGATGGGGAGAAATTGTTTATATGACAGGTGGATTCAGGAAAAGAATTCCTTTAGCTGAAATAATATTTGTCTATAAAACATTCATTGATTATTTGATAGAATAGGTGAGAGGCAGAGAGGCATAGAAATCTCTGGGTCAAGAATTATAGTATCAAACTTCATTACTAATGGAATATTCATGAGAAGTTAAGATGCAATAATAATAGTTACCCAGAAATATAATTCAATATTTAAAAATTAATTTAAACTTAAGCTTTAATTTTTTTCAGGGAAAAAACTTTGAAAGTTTCTTTACTTGTAAACTACAAAAATATTAATAATCCACTCCTGTTTGATTTACAATTTTCTATTCTGCAACTTTTTTATTGACAAGAACTCATAAAACAGAGTAAGATGATCACGGCCACTATACCACAGATAGTGGGACATACCTATAATAACCTAGGCTGTAAATGATAAGGGCATTTTTTTGAAGAGTAATCCGAGGAGATTTTATGCTTGTTGACTTACTTTACCATAAATTGGTCATTTTGCTCAGATTCCTAGAATAAGCAATGTCAGTTCTAGATTTATCTTCAAAAAAGAATACAAAAGATGTAAAATATTGGACATCTGGTTTAAAATGATCATGTGTACAGCCAGTAGACAAGAAAAAGAAATAAAAGAAATCCAATATGCAAAGAAAGTAGTAAAACTGTTGCAATTTGCATATGACGTGGCACTGTATATGGAAAATCCCAAAGATGCCACCAAAAAACTATTAGAACCAAAAAAAAAAAAAAAAACTATTAGAACTAATAAATGGATTCAGTAAAATTGTAGGATACTAAAGTAAAATATAGAAATCTGTTGTGTTTTTATACACTAACAATAAACTACCAGAAAGAGAAACTAAAAGAATCTGATTTACAATTACATCAAAAAGAATAAAATATCTAGGAATAAATCTAACCAAGGAGGAAAAAGAACTGTACTCAGAAAACTATAAGAACTGATGAAGGAAACTGAAGACAGCACAAACAAAGGGAAAGATATACATGCTCATGGATTGGAAGCAGTAATATTGTTAAAATGACCATATTACCCAGGGCAATCTACAGAGTCAATGCAATCCCTATCAAAATACCAATGGCATTTTTCACAGACCTGAAACAAATAATTTAAAATTTGTATAGAAACACAAATGACCCTGAATAGACAAAACAATCTTGAGAAAAAATAACAAAGCCAGAAGTATCACAATCCCTGATTTCAAATTATACCACAAAACTCCACTAATCAAAACAGCATAGTACTGGCACAAAAACAGACACACAGATAAATGAAACAGAATAGAGAGCCCAGAAATAAACCCATACTTATATAGTCAATTAATCTATGAAAAAGGAGGCAAGAATATTCAATGGAGAAAAGACAGTCTCTTCAGTAAGTGGTACTGGGAAAACTGGACATCTACATGTAAAAGAAACTGGACTACTCTCTCACGCCATATACAAAAATAAACTCAATACATAAAACTCCTAGAAGAAAATATAGGTAGTATGCTCTTTGACATTGGTCCTAGCAATATTTTTTTGGATATGTCTTCTCAGGCAAGAGAAACAAAAAGCAAAGATCAACAAAATGGTACTACCTCAAACTAAAAAGCTTTTGCACAGCAAAGGAAACTATCAACAGAACAAAAATGCAGCCTACTGAACAGAAGAAGAAATTGGCAAACAATATATCTGATAAGGAGTTGATATTTAAAATAGACAAAGAAAACATATACAACTCAACATCAAAAAAAACAAAAAACCCAATTTAAGAATGGGACTTGAATAGACATTTTTCCAAACAAGACATACAGATGACCAACAGGCACATGAAAAGAGGCTTAACATCACTAATCATCAGAGAAATGCAAATCAAAATCACAATGAGATATCACTTCACACCTGTCAGAATCACTGTTATGTCAAAAAGACAAGAAATAAGTGTTGGCAAGGGTGTGGAGGAAAGGTAATTCTCTTGCAGTGTTGGTGGGAATATAAATCTGTACAGCCACTATGGAAAACAATATGGAGGTTCCTCAAAAAATTTAAAATGTCAATATCATGTGACCCAGTAATTCCACTTCTGGGTATTTTTCCAAAGAAAACAAAAACATTAATTCAAAAATATATATGCCTTCCTACGTCTGTTGCAGCATTATTTACAATAGCCAAGATATAGAAGCAACCCAAGTGTCCATCAATAGATGAATGGATAAAGAAGACATAATTAGATAGATAGATAGATAAAATGAAATATTATGCAGCCACAAGAAAAGAATAAAATCTTGCCACCTGTGACAACATGGGTGGACCTGGAGATGTTATGCTAAGTGAAAAAGTCAGACAGAGAAAGAGCACGATTTCACTTATATGTGGAATCTATAAAACAAAACAAATGAGCAAACATAACAACACAGAATCAGACTCATAGATACAGAGAATAAACAAGTGGCTGCCAGAGAGGAGGGGGTGGGGGCAGGTGAGTGAAATAGGTGAGGGAGATTAAGATGTACAAACTTCCAGTTACAAAATAAATGAGTCATGAGGATTTGAAATGTACACCATGGGGAATATAGTCAACAATATTGTAATAACTTTGTATGGTGACAGATGGTAACTAGAGTTATGGTGATTATTTTGAAAAGTACAGAAATATCAAATCACCATGTTGTATACCTGGAACTAACATAGTGTTGTAGGTCAATTGTACTTCGATAAAAAATTAACAGATAGATACATACATAAATAAATAAAAATTTAAAATAAACCTAAAAAAAAAAAAACCGGAAACAACCCAAATGTCCATCAACAGGTGAATGAATTAGCAAATTACAGTCTATCCATATAATGGACTACTACTCAGCAACAAAGAGGAATGAAGTGTATGTTGATACGTAAAATAAAATGAATATCTAAATAATTATATTGAGTTTAAAAAGCCAGAAAAAAAAAATAGAGTACCTGGTGCATGATTTCATTTATACAAAATTCTAGAAAATGCAAACTCATCTATAGTGACACAAACAGGTTGCCTGGAGATTGGGGGGTGAAAGGGAAGAGTGATGGACATGCTCACTATCTTGATTGTGGTGATGGTTTCACAGATGTCTACCTGTCAAAACTTATCAGACTGCACACCTTAACACGTGCCATTCCTCCTATGCCAATTATCCTTCAGTAAAGCTGTGAGTAAAAAAGAAAACCAAAATGTGAAATAAAATTAAATTTTAAAATATGAAGTAAATACAAACTAAAATAAAATAAAATAAGATAATCTTGTGTATTGTTTGTATGTACTGGGTCAAAAAAGTTACTTCTGTTTAAAAGGGCAAAGCACTTCAGAAATATTCCATTTAAATGCCTTCCACAACTATTATACAGTGCATACTGTCTAAAACCAGGGACTTCAATAATTTTGTTTCATCTGCCTAACTTCTTCAGGCCCCTGAGTTGATGGCCCCTAGTTCGGAGCGGCAGGGAAGCAGGTAGAGGGCTGACAGCGTAGGAGAAGCTCTTCCCCGTAAGCAGAGACCAGGCTGGGAGCTGCCACGGCCTGCCTTTCGGCTTGGAAATTTGAGAAAGGGAATCTCCCAGGGAACAGAGAACAGAATCATCGGAGTGAAGCCCCACATTCTGCTTATTGGCAAAGGAGTCTGGACAAAATGAATATCACCCTATTCAAAGATGAATAAAGGAAGCAAAACGTAGAGTAAACCATAGAGCCTATTGGAAAAAAAAAAAAAAGTTGGAAATTATCCTGATCATTCAAAGGAAAAGCATGTCTCTGAAAATGATCTACTTGAGATCCAGAAGAACATGTTAACTATTGTGCATTCAAGAGAACACAGACCTAAAGGAAAGGGGATATATGTATACGTATAACTGATTCACTCTTCTGTATGTCTGAAACTAACACAACACTGTAAATCGCCTATGTTCCAATTAAAAAAAAAAGAGAGAGAATACCAGATCTAACCTCCAAGAGACAGGAATAAAAATTCTGAGAGCATAAGGCTACAGATGAGACCTGAATGTCTCACATGGGAACTAAAACCACACTAGTAAAACTAAAGCATGCAGGGGTGGTAGATCTGGGTACCTGGGTATCTGCCCTCTGCTAGCCCGATATAGTGTTCCCCCACTCAGTGGAATTCAAAACTACCTGTGGAATGAATGAGTATGGATAAACTGGCCTCCTGAAAGTGTCAAAAAAAAAAAAAAATACAGGGGCAAGAGGTAAGCAGACAGGATGGCAAGGTAACAGGGGTTGTCTATGTCTCCTTTCCTGGCCTCGGCACAGAAGTGAGGAACCTTCCCTGGGTTCCCCGCATCCCCTCGAACACATGAGGAGCACAGCTGGAGAAGCCGGGACAGGCCTTCCGCCCCTCCTCCCTCCATTCCCCAGTTCCTCAAAGAGTCTGCTTTTGCCTGAACTGGAGCCAAGAGGAGCAGGGAACAGGAAGCGGAAGGGAGGATCCTCTTCCCAGTCTGACCGCAACTTAAAGGGTAAATCAGAGACTGACTACAAAGAGCTTTCCTTTAGCAAGTGACACAGAACCAGCGTCTCAGGACCCCGGGAAGTGAGGTGAATATCGGAGTCAGTAGCAAGTAGCGGGTAGTGTGGACAACCAGAGAACACCGTCTCTGGCTTAGGTGGTTGAGCTCTTTTTTTTTTTTTTTTTTTCCAACACGTGAAAGCCAAGCAAAATATGTCTCCAAGCCGGATTCTGCCCAAGCGTTTGCAACCTATACTTAAAGGAAACATCTTTCTGGCGAAACGACCCTTCTTTTCAAACGCCAGGATGTACTCTCTGCCATGTTATCTTTACCCACAAAATTATACACTGAATTAGGCAGCCTTCCATTCTGGCCTTCCCAAACATTTTGCGGACACTGACCCATGTAAACATCCATTTCGTTGAACGTGACATTTAGCAAAGCAGACCCAGTGTTTCAAAAGAAGGCCATTTGAGCCCTTTCTTCATCACATGTTTCCAAAACCCAGAAAAACAATAAGCTATCCAAGATAATGTGTAAGTTTAAGCTTTCAGGAGTCCTCCTGTATGTTCCAAAATGACATCGTAAGTGGACAATTACAGCATCTGAAATTTTCAATCTGCAGGAAAAAAGTACCTACAGCTCTGAAACTCTTCCCCACAATGCACTTGGTAACCTTGCACCTGAAGCATTTATAGCATCCTTCAAGGCCTTATCAGGGGACCTCCAGTGTGTATACATGCTAGTGAAAGAATAAAGTCAGTTTGCTCACTAATTTTCGTCCCTAAAGGACTAATTTTAGTCCTTTTAGGAGAAATACTGCACCAAGAATGTCTACAACAGGTGAGATGCATTTTTGTTTATTAAGTTTTAATAATTCTATCAAAATATAGTTTTCTAGAAAATTTTCTTACAGAAAAGGGAATCTATACAATTCTTTTGTATTACCCCCACCTACACACATACCCACCACCACCACCACCAGAACCGGTCTTTTAAAACGTAAATTGCTAAACTTGGCCATCAGTATTGGGAGCTGGGCCAGGTTAACAGCAATGAGATGAAGACCGGAGCTGGTGTGTGTGTCTCAGCCACAAGGAACAGGTATGAAAAGGAAGCACAGACGCCATGGCCAACACTTTAAAGTAATGGAAGAGAATGAAGGGGCCACCATGAAAATAATCAGATTTATTCAAGACCCACACAGGAAAAGGACTGGAAAATCCAAAGATCAAAATGATGAGGATAAGAATATGGGTTCTCCTCAGAGGGTCATGATGTGGGCTCAGGATCACAGGTTTTTATCACTTCAGCATCACTGCCGCCCACTATTCTCCCGGAGGTTACCAACCCCCTACCTGGCACATCTTAACTAGACTCAAAAACAATGCTCAGATTGGAACTTGGCCTTTACTAATCATAAATTCATTTCTTAAGTAGCTAAACTGATGTTTCTGAATCTGTGATACACTGCTCCTTCAGTTCTGACAGTGATTCACGTTATGATTACTTCCAATAAATTAAGGGAAACATACGAGTGTTTTGTTATTCTTGTGACTATCCACAGTCCTAAAGAACTTAAATCACTTCTAAATCTCTGTCTTAAAGAAAAATAATCATTTCTCACATCTACTGTAGAAAAAAAAACGTATGACATATAAAATATGTGTGTTTGTATTTACATATGCACACCTTTTTTCACATTTTTTTATCTACATGATTTGAAGTTCACATATTTTAAACCTCAGCCCTAGTGGAACCAGGAAAACTCCATGACGATGGCATATTAGTGTAACCTTCTGCTCCCTGATCCTACAGTCTCATGATGCTGGAGTGGATCACCTTACACCAGGACAGACAACCATCATTCTGAAATCAGAACATAGCTGGCTCTGAATGACTGACACTGAAACCATAATATTGAAGCTGGCCTGCAGCAGTGAGTTATCCCTGCTCATTGAGCAAGGCAGTGGGGCTGGGAAAAGACATTCGAGACATAAATCTGCAAATTCTCAATAAGCTGCATTGATTAAGAGCCAGTATCCAATCTGAAAAAAATGTCAAAGGCCATTTCTCTGAATCAAATTAAGTGGTGACATTGGTAATATTAATAAACATGTACGTACTACCTTCGATACTGAACTGTTTTGGCACTACTTTTTCAAACCACAGGATAAGAAGGCAACCAGAAAACAAGAAAAGGGAGCTGGCGTCTAGTCTGAATTCATCACTTTTATTTTTAATTTATTTATTTTATTTATTTTATTTTTGGCTGCTTTGGGTCTTTGTTGCTGTGTGCAGGCTTTCTCTAGTTGCAGCGAGCTGGGGCCACTCTTCCTTACGGTGCGTGGGCCTCTCATTGCAGTGGCTTCTCTTGTTGTGGAGCACAGGCTCTAGGTGTGCGGGTTTCAGTAGTTGTGGCACGCGGGCTCAGTAGTTGTGGCTCGCAGACTCTAGAGCGCGGGCTCAGTAGCTGTGGCACACGGGCTTAGTTGCTCTGCAGCATGTGGGATCTTCCCAGACCAGGGCTTGAACCCGCGTCCCCTGCGTTGGCAGGCGGATTCTTAACCACTGGGCCACCAAGGAAGTCCCTGAAATCATCATTTTTAAACAAAGAACTCTAAAGAGAGGTGCCATTCTCAAATAGCAGTCCCTAGCATACAGCCCCATCTTTTAAAAAACGTACATTTAGTTTTGAAATATAGACAATAAAAACAGTGAAATGTACATTGGCAGGAAGGGATGGGGGCAGAAAGACTGGATTTACAAACAAAATCTAGCTTCTCTATTTACTAACTGTGTGGCTTAAGGTAAGTAAATTCACTTCTCTGAGCCTCGGTTTTCATCTGTAAAATGGGGATGGTACTGCCTACTTCCAAGAGTGCTGTGAAACCAATAATTCCATACATGACATGCCTGGCATGCAGAAGACACTCACTATATGGTAGCTGTTGACATTATTATCATTATTACGATCATCATCACCACCAAATTATCCTATTATAAAGATTGGGAAATTGGTCTTAAAAGGATGGCCTTAGCAATACAAATGTTGAGAGTCAAATAAAAATTATTATGCCAAATCAAATTTGAACCTCATTTGAATTAAGTGATTTCTAAGGTGACCTTTGGGCTCTAGTAGGTTCCAAGCCCTCACTGAATGCAGAGGGTATAACTGCAGAACCCAATTCACAATTGTCTCTATCCTAGGAACCTCATCTAAGTGCAATCACACAATACTGTCCTTTTGTGACTGGCTTATTTCACTTAGCATAATGCCTGCAACAGTCTACCAGAGAGAGGAGAGTTTGCTTCCCCAGGGCCGATCCTCCAAGCCAATACTGTGCAACCTGCACTCAGAGGCCCTGGTCCAACATTTCTCAACTTGAATAATGTTCTGATAAAACACCCCTCTAGAAGAAAACTTTTCGAAACTAATTTATAAATTTAAATTACTCTTACAAAACATAAATGTGCACAAAATAAAAATATGAACTCCTTATGCCAATAGCTCTTATAAAACCCTAAAAGAAATTTCAAACAACATATTTAAAAAAGCAATAAAATGTATAACAATAATATTAACTTAATGCCACATCCTGAGCCTTAGTCCCTGAGGTACACTCAAAACAAGGAGGTAATGGCAGAATGACTTTGCTTTGGGACCTCCCTGGTGGCGCAGTGGTTAAGAATCTGCCTGCCAATGCAGGGTACACGGGTTCGAGCCCTGGTCCAGGAAGATCCCACATGCTGCAGAACAACTAAGCCCATGTGCCACAACACTGAGGCTGCGCTATAGAGCCTGCGAGCCACAACTACTGAGCCCGAGTGCCACAACGACTAAAGCCCTCGTGCCAAGAGCCCATGCTCTGCAACAAGAGAAGACACTGCAATGAGAAGCCCACGCCCCGCAATGAGGAGTAGCCCCCACTCGGTGCAACTAGAGAAAGCCTGCGTGCAGCAATGAAGACCCAATGCAGCCAAAAATAAATACATAAATTATTTTTTTAAAAAAGAACTACACTGCTTTAACTACTGTGTTTTCATATACACAGTATATGAATCATATTCTTTATGCTCAAGAGGCCACGAGAGAAAGGCTGTCAAGAACATGGACAGGATCTGACCTAAAAGAAGTTAAAGATCTTGGTCCACATAATAACACAAGGCATTCTCCATTCCTAGAGCCCCAGGCATAGGATACCACCCCCTAGGGCTTCTTACAGTAATGGCCCTCTATTGAGAAAAAAACACATGCAAATAACGTAAACCATAATTAGAGGCATAAAGACATCCACTCTAATTAGCTCCAGCTTGGGAGAAAGTTCTAGGGAGGAGATTGGGAGAGCATTACGAACCAAAGACTTACAGTATAAATGTGAAGCACGTGGCTTATGCTTTTGTGTGTTAACTTGAGCTTCAGTCATAGAAATGTACTGTGGCTGCTAAACTGTTGCTTTTTCTGCTGATTTTGTCTTCATGGAATACATGCTCACACTACCCTGCATTGTCTATTCTTGTCAGGATCACTGGGGAGAAGACAGCCTCCAGACCAGGAACCTTGGGCTGGGAAAAGGCAGCTCCTTACTCTCCTGGTGCTTGGGTGAGACTCAGAGCCATATAGGTAGCTATCCTTTTTTTTTTTTTTTTTTTAACTTTTTATTATTATTATATAAGTCTCAGGTGTGCAGCATTATCATTCAACATCTGTACACAGTACAGAGTGATCACGACCAACAGTTGACCCCCTTCACACACCCCCCCATCCCTTCCCCTCTAGTAACTACTAAATTGTTCTCTGTATCTCTGAGGGGTTTTTTTGTTTTAGATTCCACACATGAGTGAAATCATAAGGTATTTGTCTTTCTCCATCTGATTTATTTCACTTAGCATAATACATTCAAGGTCCATCCAGATTGTTCCAAATGGCAGGATTTCATTCTTTTTCAAATTATTTATTTTTACTTTTTATTTTTATTTTTTTTTCATTTTTTTTTCATTTTTTCATTTTTGAATTTATTTTTCTACACAGCAGGTTCTTATTAGTCATCAATTTTATACACATCGGTGTTCACATGTCAATCCCTATCTCCCAATTCATCACACCACCACCACCACCCTCCACCGCTTTCCCCCCTTGGTGTCCATACGTTTGTTCTCTATATCTGTGTCTCAATTTCTGCCCTGCAAACCAGTTCATCTGTACCATTTTTCTAGGTTCCACATATATGCATTAATACACGATATTTGTTTTTCTCTTTCTGACTTACTTCACTCTGTGTGACAGTCTCTAGATCCATCCACGCCTTTACAAATGACCCAATTTCCTTCCATTTTATGGCTAATATTCCATTGTATATATATACCACATCTTCTTTATCCATTCGTCTGTCAATGGGCATTTAGGTTTCTTCCATTACCTGGCTATTGTAAATAGTGCTGCAGTGAATATTGGGGTGCATGTGCCTTTTTAAATTACGGTTTTCTCTGGGTATATGCCCAGTAGTGGGATCGCTGGGTCATATGGAAATTCTATTTTTAGTTTTTTAAGGAACCTCCATACTGTTCTCCATAGTGGCTGTATCAATGTATATTCCCACCACCAGTGCATGAGGGTTCTCTTTTCTCCATACCCTCTCCAGCATTGGTTGTTTGTAGATTTTCTAAAGATGCCCATTCTAACTGGTGTGAGGTGATAGCTCATTATAGTTTTGATTTGCATTTCTCTAATAATTAGTGATGTTGAGCAGCTTTTCATCTGCTTCTTGGCCATCTGTATGTCTTCTTTGAAGAAATGTCTATTTAGGTCTTCTGCCCATTTTCGGATTAGTTTTTTTTTTAATATTGAGCTGCAGCAGCTGTTTATATATTTTGGAGATTAATCCTTTGTCCACTGATGCATTTGCAAATATTTTCTAAAATTCTGAGGGTTGTCTTTTAATCTTGTTATGGTTTCCTTTGCTGTGCAAAAGCTTTGAAGTTTCATTAGGTCCCATTTGTTTATTTTTGTTTTTATTTCCATTACTCTAGGAGGTGGATCAAAACAGATCTTGATCTGTTTTGCTGTGATCTTGATCTTGATCTTGCTGTGATTTATGTCAAAGAGTGTTCTTCCTATGTTTTCCTCTAAGAGTTTTATAGTACCTGGTCTTACATTTAGGTCTCTAATCCATTTTGAGTTTATTTTTGTGTATGGTGTTAGGGAGTGTTCTAATTTCACTTTTTTACATGTAGCTGTCCAGTTTTCCCAGC
The DNA here is from genome assembly GCF_005190385.1 of Monodon monoceros. Classification (NCBI taxonomy): domain Eukaryota; kingdom Metazoa; phylum Chordata; class Mammalia; order Artiodactyla; family Monodontidae; genus Monodon; species Monodon monoceros. The sequence goes on along the minus strand of NW_021703771.1, from coordinate 14,461,940 downwards.
ACCACTTATTGAAGAGACTGTCTTTTCTCCATTGTATATCCTTGCCTACTCTGTCACAGGTTAGTTGACCATAGGTGTGTGGGTTTATCTCTGGGCTATCTATCTTGTTCCATTAAAATATATTTCTGTTTTTGTGCCAGTACCATATTGTCTTGATTACTGTAGCTTTGTAGTATAGTCTGAAGTCAGGTACTCTGATTCCTCCAGCTCCATTTTTTTCCCTCAAGACTGTTTGGCTATTCGGGGTCTTTTTGTGTGGTCTTTTGTGTGGCTATTTGTGTCTCCATACATATTTTAAGATTTTTTGTTCTAGTTCTGTAAGAAATGCCGCTGGTAATTTGATAGAGATTGCATTGAATCTGTAGATTGCTTTGGGTAGTATAGTCATTTTCACAATATTGATTCTTCCAGTCCAAGAATATGGTATATCTCTCCATCTGTTGGTATCATCTTTAATTTCTTTCATCAGTGTCTTATAGCTTTCTGCATACAGGTCTTTTATCTTGCTAGGTAGGTTTATTCCTAGGTATTTTATTCTTTATGTTGCAGTAGTAAATGGGAGTGTTTCCTTAATTACTCTTTCAGATTTTTGATCATTAGTGTATAGGAATGCAAGAGATTTCTGTTCATTAATTTTGTATCCTCCAACTTTACCAAAATCATTGATTAGCTCTAGTAGTTTTCTGCTGGCATCTTTAGGATTCTCTATGTATAGTATAATGTCATCTGCAAACAGTGACAGTCTTATTTCTTTTCCAATTTGTGCTCCTTTTATTTCTTTTTCTTCTCTGATTGCTGTGGCTAGGACTTCAAATACTATATTGAATTATAGTGGAGAGAGTGGACATCCTTGTCTTGTTCCTGATCTTAGAGGAAATTCTTTCAGTTTTTCACCATTGAGAATGATGTTTGCTGTGGTTTTGTCATATACAGCCTTTATTATGTTGAGGTAGGTTCCCTCTATGCCCGCTTTCGGGAGAGTTTTTATCATAAATGGGTGTTGAATTTTGTCTAAAGCTTTTTCTGCATCTATTGAGATGATCATATGGTTTCTATTCTTCATTTTGTTAATATGGTGTATCACATTGATTGATTTGTGCATATTGAAGAATCTTTGCATCTCTGGGATAAATCCCACTTGATCATGGTGTATGATCCTTTTAATGTGTTGTTGGATTCTGTTTGCTAGTATTTGGTTGAGGATTTTTGCATCTATATCTATCAGTGATATTGGTCTGTAATTTTCTTTTTTTGTAGTATCTTTGTCTGGCTTTGGTATCAGGGTGATGGTGGCCTCGTAGCATGAGTTTGGGAGTGTTCCTTCCTCTGCAATTTTTTGGAAGAGTTTGAGAAGGATGGGTGTTAGCTCTTCTCTAAATGTTTGATAGAATTCATCTGTGAAGCCATCTGGTCCTGAACTTTTGTTTGTTGGAAGATTTTTAATCACAGTTTTAATTTTATTACTTCAGATTGGTCTGTTCATATTTCTATTTCTTCCTGGCTCAGTCTTGGAAGGTTATACTTTTCTAAGCATTTGTCCATTTCTTCCAGGTTGTCCATTTTATTGGCATAGAGTTGCTTGTAGTAGTCTCTTAGGATGCATTGTATTTCTGCGGTGTCTGTTGTAACTTCTCCTTTTTCATTTCTAATTTTATTGATTTGAGTCCTCTCCCTCTTTTTCTTGATGAGTCTGGCTAATGGTTTATCAATTTTGTTTATTTTTCAAAGAACCAGCTTTTAGTTTTATTGAGCTTTGCTATTCTTTTCTTTGTTTCTATTTCATTTATTTCTGCTGTGATCTTTATGATTTCTTTCCTTCTAACTGGGTTTTGTTTGTTCTTCCTTCTCTAGTTCCTTTAGGTGCAAGGTTAGATTGTTTATTTGAGATTTTTCTTGTTTCTTGAGGTAGGCTTGTATAGCTATAAACTTCCCTCCTAGAACTGCTTTTGCTGCATCCCATAGGTTTTGGATCGTTGTGTTTTCATTGTCATTTGTCTCTAGGTATTCTCTGATTTCCTCAGTGATCTCTTGGTTATTTAGTAACATATTGTTTAGTTTCCGTGTGTTTGTGTTTTTTTTCCCTGTAATTGATTTCTCATCTCATAGCATTGTGGTCAGAAATGATACTTGATATGATTTCAATTTTCTTAAATTTACCGAGGCTTTATTTATGACCCAAGATGTGATCTATCCTGGAGAATGTTCCATGCACACTTGAGAAGAAAGTGTAATCTGCTGTTTTCGGATGCAATGTCCTATAAATATCAATTAAATCTATCTGGTCTATTGTGTCATTTAAAGCTTGTTTTCCTTATTAATTTTCTGTTTGGATGATCTATCCATCAGTGTAAGTGAGGAGTTATAAAGTCCCCCACTATTATTGTGTTACTGTCCATTTCCTCTCTTAGAGCTGTTAGCAGTTGCCTTATGTATTGAGGTGCTCCTATGTTGGGTGCATATATATTCATAATTGTTATATCTTCTTCTTGGATTGATCCCTTGATCATTATGTAGTGTCCTTCCTTGTCTCTTGTAACATTCTTTATTTTTAAGTCTATTTTATCTGATATGAGTATTGGTACTCCAGCTTTCTTTTGATTTCCATTTGCATGGAATATCTTATTCCATCCCCTCACTTTCAGTCTGTTTGTGTCCCTAGGTCTGAAGTGGGTCTCTTGTAGACAGCATGTATATGGGTCTTGTTTTTGTATCCATTCAGCAAGCCTATGTCTTTTGGTTGGAGCATTTAATCCATTCACGTTTAAGGTAATCATCGGTATGTATGTTCCTATGACCATTTTCTTAATTGTTTTTGGTTTGTTTTTGTAGGTCCTTTTCTTCTCTTGTGTTTCCCACTTAGAGAAGTTCCTTTAGCATTTGTTGTAGAGCTGGTTTGGTGGTGCTGAATTCTCTTAGCTTTTGCTTGTCTCTAAAGTTTTTGATTTCTCCATCGAATCTGAATGAGATCCTTGCCGGGTAGAGTAATCTTGGATGTAGGTTCTTCCCTTTCATCACTTTAAGTATGTCATGCCACTCCCTTCTGGCTTGTAGAGTTTCTGCTGAGAAATCAGCTGTTAACCTCATGGGAGTTCCCTTGTATGTTATTTGTCATTTTTCCCTTGCTGCTTTCAATAATTTTTCTTTGTCTTTAATTTTTGCCAGTTTGATTACTATGTGTCTCGGCGTGTTTCTCCTTGAGTTTATCCTGTATGGGACTCTCTGCGCTTCCTGGACTTGGGTGGCTATTTCCTTTCCCATGTTAGGGAAGTTTTCGACTATAATCTCTTCAAATTTTTTCTTGCGTCCTTTCTCTTTCTCTTCTCTTTCTGGGACCCCTATAATGCGAATGTTGCTGTGTTTAATGTTGTCCCAGAGGTCTCTTAGGCTGTCTTCTTTTCTTTTCATTCTTTTTTCTTTATTCTATTCCACAGCAGTGAATTCCACCATTCTGTCTTCCAGGTCACTTATCCATTCTTCTGCCTCAGTTATTCTATTGATTCCATGTAGTGTAGTTTTCATTTCAGTTATTGTATTGTTCATCTCTGTTTGTTTCTTCTTTAATTCTTCTAGGTCTTTGTTAGACATTTCTTGCATCTTCTCGATCTTTGCCCCCTTTATTTTTCCGAGGTCCTGGATCATCTTCACTATCATTATTCTGAATTCTTTTTCTGGACGGTTGCCTATCTCCACTTCATTTAGTTGTTTTTCTGGGGTTTTATCTTGTTCCTTCATCTGGTACATAGCCCTCTGCCTTTTCATGTTGTCTTTCTTTCTGTGAATGTGTTTTTTGCCACATTCTGCTGTCTGCCCTCTGGTGGATGAGCCTATCTAAGAGGCTTGTGCAAGTTTCTTGATTGGAGGGACTGGTGGTGGGTAGAGCTGGGTGTTGCTCTGGTGGGCAGAGCTCAGTAAAACTTTAATCCACTTGTCTGCTGATGGGTGGGGCTGGTTGGTTGTTTGGCCTGAGGTGACCCAACACTGGAGCCTACTTGGGCTCTTTGGTGGGGCTAATGGTGGAATCTGGGAGGGCTCACACCAAGGAGTGCTTCCTAGAACTTCTGCTGCCAGTGTCCTTGTCCTCACGGTGAGACACAGCCACCCCCTGCCTCTGCAGGAGACCCTCCAACACTAGCAGGTAGGTCTGGTTCAGTCCCCCCTGGGGTCACTGCTCCTTCCCCTTGGTCCCGATGCATACACTACTTTGTGTGTGCCCTCCAAGAGTGGAGTCTCTGTTTCCCCCAGTCCTGTTGAAGTCCTGCAATCAAATCCCGCGAGCCTTCAAAGTCTGATTCTCTAGGAATTCCTCCTCCCGTTGCTGGGCCCCCAGGCTAGGAAACCTGACATGGGGCTCAGAACGTTCAGTCCAGTAGGTGGACTTCTGTGGTATAAGTGTTCTCCAGTCTGTGAGTCACCCACCCAGCAGTTATGGGATTTGATTTTACTGTGCTTGCGCCCCTCCTACCATCTCATTATGGCTTCTCCCTTGTCTTTGGATGTGGGGTGTCTTTTTTGGTGAGTTCCGGGGTCTTCCCGTCGATGACTGTTCAACAGTTAGTTGTGATTCCGGTGTTCTCGCAGGAGGGAGTGAGAGCACGTCCTTCTACTCCACCATCTTGAACCAAGCCTCATTCTTTTTTAAGGCTGAGTAATAATCCATTGTGTATGTGTGTGTGTGTGTGTGTGTGTGTGTGTGTGTGTGTGTGTGTATACACCACGTCTTGTTTATCCATTCATCCATCAATGGACACAGGTTGCTTTCCTATCTTGGCAATTGTAGATAAAGCTGCAATGAACATAGGGGTGCATATATTTTTTTAATCTTTATTGGAGTATAGTTTGATTTACAATATTGTGTTAGTTTCAGGTGTACAGCAAAGCAATCTGCTATAGATATACATGTATCCACTCTTTTAGATTTTTTTCCCATATAGGCTATCTCAGAGTATTGAGTGGATTTCCCTGTGACACATATCTTTTTGAATTAGTGTTTTCATGTTCCTCAGATAAATACCCAGAAGTGGAATACCTGGATCATATGGTAGTTCTATTTTTAATTTTTCAGGGAACCTCCATACTGTTGTCCATAGTGGCTGCACCAATTTACATTCCCACCAACAGTGTAGGAGGGTTTCCTTTCTCCACATCCTTAGCAACAACTTATTATTTCTTGGCTTTTCAGTAATAGCCATTCTAACAGGTGTAAAGTGATATCTGATTGTGGTTTTGCTTTGCAATTCCCTAGTAATTAGTGATGTTGAACATCTTTTCACATGCCTGTTGGCTATGTGTATGTCTTCTTTGGAAAAATGTCTATTCAGATCCTCTGCCCATTTTTTAATCAGTTGTCTGGTTTTTTGTTGTTGAGTTGTAGGAGTTCTTTATATCTTGGATATTAACCCCTTATCAGATATATCATTTGCAAATATCTTCTCCCATTTAATAGGTTGCCTTTTTGTTTTGATGATGGTTTCCTTCATTGTGCAGAAGCTTTTTAGTTTGATGTAGTCCTATTTGTTCATTTTTGCTTTTGTTTCCCTTGCCTTTGGAGTCAGATCCACCAAAACATCACTAAGACTGATGTCAATGAGGTTACTGCCTGTGCTTAGCCTGCCCCTTCTTTTTAAGCCCAATGCATCAATTCTACCACAAGAGCAAAGTAGAACAAGTTACAACATGCACAAAAGGCAGGAAAGGGAGGGTCAGCAGTCATTGTTTGCGGCTTCAGAATTCCATAGAACTATAGGCTAGTGATGAAAAGATAAAAGATGTTTACAAGGTTGAATTTTTTTAAGTAAAGATAAAATTTGTTGAAGATTTTCTCTGGTATCCTTCTAAACAAAGAAAGGGGTATCTTAACCCACTGCCATGTCCTCTATTTATGATCAGAGTTCTACCTGATTTTTCTGAGTGAGATTAAACAAGTGTCAAAGTCCCTTCAAGATCCAAAAGCCCCTGAAAACATGAATCCTTAGCTCAGTTTGGTGACTTTTTTTCCTTATGCACGTACACTATGAAAAACTGACCAGAAGCTGGGGAAAACAGAACCTGTCCCTGATCTTTGAACATCCTGGACTTTTAGACAGAAACAGTACAACTTCACCAGTCACTATGTTTTGCTTTGTTTCAGTCAAACAAGGAAAAGGACAAAGTCTGTAAACAAATTCATGTGGAAGACAGACATATTACAGAGCCAGAACATTAAGTAGAAAATTTGGGATACATAACAGGGAATATTTAAAGGCAGAATTCAAATTCTTAAAGTATGTATTATAGTCATACATAATTAATTCCCTGATTTCTAGGTTTTAACACAAAAACAGAGAAATATATGTATGGGTTGCCCCACACAGGATATTTACACTGTTACATTATATACTGTCACATATAATGTAACAGTATATATATGTATATAGACAGTATCATATGTATAATGCATGCATATGTATGTATATATTGGGGGGATGGGTATGCAGGTGTGGGTGGACAGAGAGAGAGTGACATTAAGACAAGAAAAACTAGGATTTTACATCAAAAGGAGTCAACCAGCCCAATGTAAGTACATAAGCCCCATGACAGAAGGGACTTTGTTTTTTTACTGCCAGGCCTTGATGCCTCAGTACATAGTAGCTGCTCAATAAACTCATTTGTTAAAGGACTAAACATTATTATTTTTTTCCTTTTTAAAAGTTGTCTCATTAATAACATTGAAGAAATTATAACTATAACCCTCCTACACTGTTGGTGGGAGTGTAAATTGGTGCAGCAACTATGAAAAACAGTATGGAAGTTCCTTAAAGAACTAAAGTTTGAGCTACCGTATGATCCAGCAATCCCACTCCTGGGCATATATCTGAAAAAGATGAAAACTCTAATTCAGAAAGACACATGTACCCCAATGTTCACAGCAGCACTATGTACAATAGCCAAGATATGGAAGCAACCCAAGTGTCCATCAACAGATGATTGGTTTAAGAAATGTGAGTGCATGCGTGTGTGTGTGTGTGTGTGTGTGTGTAATGGAATATTACTCGGCCATAAAATAATTAATTATTGCCATTTGCAGCAACATGGATGGACCTAGAGAATACCATACTAAGTGAAGTAAGTCAGACAAAGACAAATATTATATACCACTTATATGTGGAATCTAAAAAATAATACAAATGAATCTACTACAAAACAGAACAGACTCACAGACATAGAAGAACTTATGGTTACCGAAGTGGAAAGGGAGAAGGAAGGGATAAATTAGGAGCTTAGAATTAACAGATACACACTACTATACATAAAATAGATAATCAACAAGGATGTATACACAGGAAACTATATTCAGTACCTTGTAATAACCTACAGTGGAAAGTAATCTGAAAAAAAATATATATGTAATACTGAATCACTATTCTATACACCAGAAACTCAAACAATATTGTAAATCAACTATTCTTCGATTTAAACAAAAGAGAAAAAAAGAAACTATAACACTAATGGATAGACATTATTTTTCCCCCAGCTTTCTTGAGATATAGTTGATATATAACACTGTTTAAGATGTGCAAAATCATGATTTGAGATATATATCTCAAAATGTTGCAAAGCAATTACCACAATTAGTTAACACATCCATCACCTCACATAGTTACAATTGTGTGTGTGTGTGTGTGTGTGTGTGTGTGGTGAGAACCTTGAAGATCTACTCTCTTAGCAACTTTCAAGTATACAATATGGTTTATTAACTATAGTCACCATGCTGCACACTACATCCCTAGAATTTATTCATCTTTTAACTAGAGGTTTGTACCCTTTGACCACCTTCACCTATTTCCCCAAACCCCTACTTCCTTCCACCGCAACAACCATCAGTCTGTTCTCTTTCCATGAGTTTGGGCTTTTTTAGATTCCCATACAAGTAAGATCATATGGTGTTTGTCTTTCTCTATATGAAATTTATTCTTAATAATGTAGGTATTCACATTTGTAAGCAACTTTAGAAACTATAAAATTACATCAGGAAACTACTAGATTTTAGAGTAAAACCATCCACCACCAGGACACAAATTTGAAAACATCCTCTCCTGTTACCCAATAATTGTCTAATTACAAGTCTCTGTTTTGAATCATATTGTTGTCCCCAAAAAATGTACTATGAGAAAACTACATTTATCATGACAAAATATTATTAACAATTTTATCTCTTGCCTGCAAAGCTAAGCCATCAGAAGGTGTCAATCACAGTGTATTTAATTTATAAAGTGTGGCTGAAGCCTAAAATAAGGGGCTAGCTGATTTCACCAGCACAGAGGAAAGTGCTATTCAGCTGAACCTAGGAAGAACTACCATGAAACTGTTGTCTTTCCAAATAAAAACTAAACTGTAAAAAGCTTTATAAAAGTTGGTGCCTTGCAGCACTATTTACAATAGCCTGGTCATGGAAGCAACCTAAATGCCCATCGACAGACAAATGGATAAAGAAGATGTGGCACATATATACAATGGAATGTTACTCAGCCATAAAAAGGAACGAAATTGGGTCATTTGTAGAGATGTGGATGGACCTAGAGACTGTCATATAGAGTGAAGTAAGTCAGAAAGAGAAAAACAAATATCATATATTAACGCATATATGTGGAATCTAGAAAAATGGTACAGATGAACCGGTCTGCCAGGCAGAAACAGACACAGATGTAGAGAACAAACGTATGGACACCATGGGGGGAAAGTGGGGGGATGGGGGTGAGATGAAGTGGGAGATTGGGACTGACATGTATACACTAATTTGTATAAAATAACTAATAAGAACCTGCTGTATTAAAAAATAAATTAATTTAAATGAAATGGTGCCTTTGTGAATTTAAATCAAAGCTTCCTTAGATAATCATACAACTTTACATATATACAACTCACACTCATACATATAAGTACATATACACACATATATACATACACACATGCATATACATAGATTGTATTAAAACATAAAAATGTGACATTAAAGGAAGAGGAAGTTAAATAATGGGCCATTTTTGCCAACTTTGAATTTTCTTGACTTAAACTTATTATTTGTTGCCAACCTAGAGACCCAAAGAGAAATGAATGGCTTCTCAATTCAAAGACAAGCATATTATGGAACTTCCAACCTTTGGGGGTGTGAATTTTTAGCATTTCTACAGACAACAGAAAATATATATTGGTCTCTGCCCCCAGTTCCTGGCACAGAGCTCCTGAAACCCTGTAATTTTCTGGGGGATAGGAGTGTCTTTTTTTCTAATGAGGCAACTCTGGGTGGCCTCTATTTGGTTACTGGATAGGGGCTGGTCACCTCAAAAACTAGGACATGATTAGAAGCTTGGAATTTTCAACCCCGGCTGCCCACTCTCTTGAGAAGGGAGAAAGGCTGAAAATGGAGTTAATGATCGATCATGCCAATGTGGTGAAGCCTCCATAAGAGTCCCAGGAGTACGGGGTTCTGAGAGCTTCCAGGTGGGAGAACACATCCGTGTACTAGGAGGGTGACACTCCAACTCCACAGAGACAGAGGCTCCTGAGCTCAGGACACCCCCAGACCTCTCCCTACGTATGTCTTCATCTGGCTCTTTGTTCATCTGTATCCTTCATCACATCCTTTAATAAAATGGTAAACCTAAGTGAGTGTTTCTCTGAGTTCTGTGAGCTGCTCTAGCCAATTAATCACACCCAAGGAAGGGGTTGTGGGAACCTCCTATTTATAGCCAAGTCAGACAAAAGCTGTAGGTAACCTGGAGACCTGCTACTTGCAGTTGGCATCTGAAGTGAGGTGAAAGCAGTCATGTGGGACTGGTCCCTTATTCTATGGGATCTTACACTATTTCCAGGTAGACAGTATCAGAATTGAGTTAAATTTTAGGACACCCATCTGGTGTCAAGGAATTGCTTGGTGTCAGGAAATAACCCCACACATTCGGTGACCAGAAGTGTCAGAAGTGTTGTGAATGTGGTAGTAGTGAGAAAGTAAAGGAGACACCCAGGGGAAGGAAAGACTGAGGCTTTTCTAATACGGGGGAAATGAACAAAGGCACATAGCATCAGGGTACAGATGCACTTCCCTGATGGCAGAGTCATGCTACCAAAACCCCAAAGTCAAATTTCTGCATCTGGCTTATTGTCTTATTAGTTGTCCATAAATAAATTTAGTGACTAGGATAATATATTTAAGATTTTTATATCCTTTACATTTTCTCTAATAAGAATAAGAAATGTCACACACAGTAAATGAGGCATAGTCTTTATGCTCTGGAGGCTAAGACATATTCCATGGAAAATTACACAACACAATTGGATTTGGAAAACTAAATTTCCATTGTTCTCTAATCACATGGAGCCAAACCCATTCCTTGCATCACTATACACTGAAAGACGGTGGTAAAATCCTTCTAGTTTTATGATCCTATAACATGGAAAACTGTTTTCTCCATATTTAGTTTCTCCTTGCTACATGCTATACAGTAATGTCAGGTTCCTTAGTGATAAACTGTGGTGATCTGAATTTTTATCCTTCTATTTTTTGTAAATCAAAGTATTTGAGAAATTAATACCATAGCAGTTTTTAAATACAGAAAAACAGAGGCCACTATTAGTGGAGAGAAAGGAACGGTATATGAAAACTCTCATGTGGAAGATTCACGTTGGGAAAACTGTAGAAGGATGGCTATTTTTAATTGAACTTGAAAAAAATTATAATGACTACTGTGTTATAATTCTCACAAAGGATTATATATGGCACTTATCTCTTTTCCATACTGCAGTTTATAGAGTGCAATGTGCAATCAACAAAAATCAATAAAGTACAAAATCAAAACAAATAACCCTTGGGCTTGGCCTTCAAGGAGCTGACAATCTAGAAGTTTGTTGAATACATTTTTTTAAAGTATACAGAAAAAGCAAATATAACCTGTAATGATAATATAATCAGACTCATTTTTAAACAAACAATGAATATTGTTCTTCAAAATACTTACCCAAAGACACTGTTATTCTAACCATAAAGCTTTTGCAGAATATTTTGGAACTTTTCTTTCAGAATTATCTTTAAAATTTGTTTATGAACAATTAAAAAGATCACTAACATTACTTTACAATCATACTTCATAATGCAGAAGTTGGAGAGGAAAACCACATCTCAAAAAGAATCCGATTAAAGAAATACGACATGTGAGGAAAAAACAACAGGTACACTAAAAGAGAGGGGGACAGAGCTAGGATAAATCAGTAGCAGACATAAAGTACTAATACTATATTAGGATACTAAGAAATCAGAGGAGAAATTATTGCCTTTTTAGATTTGATTATGAAAAGGGAAAAGGCGGTTCTATGGCCCATCCTGCTGACCCTACACGCACAGTGCATAAGCCTGAATCAAACGTAGATACTATCATTGATACAACATCCCAGGCAGTTATTTTGTAATAATAAAGTAATGGCCATGATCATTTCAGCAAAGAAATAATTACTTATGAAATGTTGCCTAAAGACAATTTAAGTCAAATTCTGAAGATTTTTTAAAACATAGTTCCATTTTCATAATAATTAAATTTTAGAACCTTGACAGGAATTAGTGATCTATAAAAGCTAAAATGACCTCTACCTTCTCTTTTAGAATTAAAAACAAGTTATGGTTGAAAATCTTCTTTCTCCAAGATTTACTGTGAAAACCACATAATATTCAGAAAACACTATATGTGTCGCCATGAATTTTGGGCCAAATATCATCTGTGATTAACATATTAAGAGAAATATTATTTTTACGCACGATAAAGTGATCTGGCACAACATGACATGTTACTATTTTCTCTGACTACCATTCATGTCCTCTCTCCTTTAGGTGACGTTCCTTTTGGAAGTTTATCCCCCTCCATAAGATGACATATTGGAAGGGCTATCAACCAAAGCACCCAACATTCTCTGGACCAAGGAATGGACACGTGGCCCCAAAGTAAGGTTCTTTCCTGGAAGCCGATTGTATGAGTAAACAGCATGTTTGCACAAGGATCAAAATCTCATTGACCCCAAAGGTCAAAACCTGAAAAGACCATCCACTACCTTCCTGCAATCTTCCTTCATTTCTAGATCTGCTCTGTCTTCTGTTCTAAGATACTTTCCAGCCATTTTTAAGTCTTAGCATACGTAAAAATTTAACATCTACATGGCACACTGGGATGAGAGGGCTAGACTGCTCACAGGCTAGAAGTTAACGGTCCCAGGACCCAGCCAGCTGACCTTAGACTGAGGAATCAATATCTACTCTCTCACCTGTAGCCCATTCCAAGCACATCCGTGTGCCCTGGCACAGCTCCAAGGGACTTGATTCTTCAGATTGTACTCAAACTACAAATTACAAGATATCCTTCCGAATAGACTGCTCCTTTGATTAATTAAGCCTGAGTGGGATTCTGTTGCTTGCAATTTAAGTACTGATATAGATATTAGGAGGCAATTGATGGAGAGGATGGTGATGGAGATGATGGCAATGATCAAGATCACGATACTGATAAGTGGAAAGGGTGGAGAAAGAGAAGGAAGACGAAGAAAGTTTACAATGTAAGGGACTTTACAAACAAGTGTATTTAAATGGCTTTGGTTTAAATTGTGTGACAATAGGCTTTAGCTGTCTAATTACTTTTTTAATGCCTAATATATATCTGTTACTTTTAGTATCTCTTAGATTTATATATAATCATTCTTTGCAGAAATTTCAATGTTAAGAAATTAGATTTAGATTGCTTTAAATATTAGACATTATATTTTCATGGATAAGTAACCATCTAAGATGGTGGCAACAGAGCACCCTAGTTTTATCCAGAGTACATCACTTTATTGTTTTCAGTTCATTTGATGCTTTTGAAAAACAATTTTAGGAAATTCCCTGGCGGTCCAGTGGTTAAGGCTCGGCGCTTTCACTACCGTGGGCCCAGTTCAATCTCTGGTCGGGGAATGAAGATCCCACAAGCTGCGCATTGCGGCCAGAAAAAAAACTATTTTAAAAGTTTCTCAGTTTCTACTAACTTCAGAAAATCTAAGTTTGGAAAGTCTGTTAAAATAACTTGCGACCAATAATCTTGTCAAATTGTGGTTTTACAACTGAGATGCCAGTGAGTGGAGGACTAAGGTGCTTTCCTAATTCGTCTATAACCATGTCTAGTTCATGACACAGTCTTATTTATCAAATGCTAGTGACAAAAATAATCTGAATGACCTCAGCAATAACATTGTTTGGACTTGAATTTCTCCAGAAATCACTCAATTTGCCACTTCATTTGATATAAACAAAAATAAGTCTCAGGGTTGGATGAGGGAAATTTGGGAAATTGGATCTTAAAAACAACTTCATCACGGGCTTTGGACTTGGACAGCTTGGATCAACCCTCAGCCCTATTGCTCACTAGTTGTGTGAACATGGGCAAGTTTCTTAACCCGAGCCTCAGTTTCTTGGTCTATAAAATGGATGGGATATTAACACCTACCTAGAAGCACTGTCGGGATGCTTAAAGCTCTTAACGCAATGCCTGCAACCACAGTAATCATTCTATAACGTGAGCTATTATGAGGGCGTAAAATTGAGTTTTTGTTCTGTGTCAATTCATATTCTCTTTGTCTATGTTAGGTTTTAAATACTTACATGATAAAGTCCCCACTTTTATTTAGTAGCAGCAAAGTCCAATAAGCTAATACCTCAATCAAAAATCTGCATACAGCTAACGCTGAAAGTATTTTTGTGGGTTAGATTTGAGGCTTAATAACTTAACTCCCTATCATTATCTTTAAAAATATTATATATGAGGGAATCCACCATCCGTTGATGTTGCTTGCTGCACACACTATAACAGACAGAAATACATAAAAGAAAAAGTTGGTCTTTAAGACCCTAAGAGTAGTTTTCCATGAGAAGAGAGAGTATGAGAGATACTTGAAAACTGAGGCCTGGAGTGAGAGTTGTTGTCTCCTAATGATAACGTACTCTCCTTGGTTTATACAATAAACATATGTCAGACAGAGAAAAAAATCTAAACGCAGAAAAAGGACACATAACCCCCTACCCCACCCCCGCTGCAGCAACAGAATGCTTGGAAATTAAAAGCATTTGGTTACAAATATCACTTAATAGAATTTTGCCTTTGTCACATATTCCTGTGATAGGCTGAGTGTTCTGGAGACATTTTAAATAAGTTTATATCACCCTCTAACCTTAAAAAGGATCCTTTAATACATAATTAAGTGGTAAAATACCAGTTAAGCAATTTGTTCTGTTTGTGCATACTTATCTAGAAAAATGATAAGTTTATTTGTAAAAGGCTTAACAATTGCCATGGTTACTTAACCTAGCAGGTGAGTCAAACTCCAATTAGTTAATAGATGTATTTTTTAACAAAAAGAGGTCTAGGTTTCTAAAAAGCAAAACAAAATAAAATTTCAGAGCTTAGAAAATGAAAGGTCATCAATTTATTTATTTTATTTATTTTTTTTGGCCTTGCCGCACAGCTTGCGGGATCTTAGTTCCCCCCGAAGGTGGATGGATCCCAGGTCCCCTCCCGCAGTGAGAGCACCGAGTCCTAACCACTGGACTGGAAAGGTCATCAATTTTAACAGTTTTGAATACTACAAGAAATGCAGGGTCCACAAAATTAAATGATTTAGCCAAGGATACTACCTAGTTAGTGGTGAAGCCAAAATAAGAATCCGAATCTTGAACAATCAGAGAACAATTCTTAAACAGTTACCACATAATTCCTGAGCAAATAAACTAAATAGTCACCATCTAGACTATAAAAACTGCTGCTACAACTACTAAGTGCTTTACACAATGACTACATTAAATCCTCACAACCCTGAGTGGGCTTTACAGATCAGGAGTCAGGACCAGAGACATTAAGTAACTTGACCAAGTACACACAGGGAGTTAGGATAAGCATGCTCTCTCCACGGCACCATGTAGCCTCTCCTGCGATAAGACTCTTGGTTACCATACTATCTTCACTCCATCTTCCTTGTACTGTATAAGACTAGATGAGCCCAAATCCAATTCCACCTTAAACAATAAATATAGCTGCTGGTTCCAAAGTGGCCTTAGTCATTCCAATCAAATGACAGCAGAAGTAGCACAGAGAAAAGGCCCTCACCTTCCCCAGCTGTCCTACTCTTCCCATCTTTAAGATGAAAAGCAGTAGAAAGAATTCCAAATTCTGGTATTCCCTTCCTTTGCCCCCTTCCCTCCTACTTCTACCAATCAAGGGATGTGATCAAATGTTGAGGGGGTAGGTATGGGTCTCTGAGTGAGGGCTCAGTACATGTTGCAAAGGCTAGAATCCATTTTATTCTTTCTTCCTCTATTTGGTAGAAGAAGATTAAGATGGGAGCTAGAAGTCTATAGCCACAATCCTATGAGGCATATAAGATGCTCAGCAGCTACCATTTTATGTGAGCCTAGGAAGAAATGCTGGAGGATATGTGAGAAGAGGTGATGTACCATGATCTAAACCCCTTCCCTCAGCTCCTTCCCCAAACGGAGTGTCAGGAACACCAGGCTGTGAGCCAGGGGGCAGGGGTCAGGGAAGAAACAGAGCCAAACAAGACGCTAACCGTTCTCAGAGGCTGCCAAGCAGTACCATTTCCGAGCAACACATATACAGGCACGTGCTTGCAATCAATGTACCCTATCAATGTTTCTGTAAACTTGAGTAACTTTAAGAGAAGGGTTTCAAGCTATAAGTTAATTCAGCTACCAAGACAGGTAATTTACTAAGTGACTTTCTTATATTCTTTTTCTTGATGAACTACAAAAGAGTGTAAGTTTAAAAAGATTAAGTTCTAGTCCTTGTGTTTAAATTTTTTTACATTCAAATTATTAGAACAAGGTTTGCTTCACTTGAACCCCAAACCCTCTTACCTCCATCCCCAAGAGAACTCTCTGGTAACCCTTTTAGACGGTCTGCCTTAAAATCCTTGATAATAAGAAACTGACAGCAAGTCCTGTGAAATGGTTGCGTCATCACCACAAGCTATTTCACTGTTTAGAATACAGCATCTCCTTCATTTCTATATTGATACACACATACAGAAAAACAGGATTTGATTTGAAACTAACACTATCAGTGCTTTTCTGTGCAGGAGATGATTTAAAAACAAAAACAAAAAAACCCTATAAAATGACTTAATTCATCCTCCAGGATGAGTAAGCTGTTTCCTAATGGGGTCAGAATAATTGCAGAAGTGAACTCATTTTTCAGCTTTTTTGGAACAGAAGAGCTAATGGAGCTTCTCCCAAAATTCTTGACGTAAACTCAGAGAAGAACCTGCTTAGGTGGCATCATCTAGCCCGTGGGACGGTTAGCAATGTCTGCAGACAGTGCTGGTTGTCACAGCTGGGGGTGGGAGGGGCAGGAAATGGAATGCCACCACCACCCAGGGGGTCGAGACCAGGGATGCTGCTAAGCACCCTACAGTGTACACCACAGCCCCGCACAACAAGGAATTACCTGAAACACCACGCAAACAGTGCCAAGGCTGAGAAGCTCTGTCCTAAGGTTGTCATGGGTTTTCAAAACTGTAGTTTCCAGAAAGCCTGTCAATGACACTCAGCACATAAATACCTCAGCATCGCTCTAGCTATTTTGAGGGGTTCTCCCCTACCAGGATATCTGCTTACGGAAGAATAACCATGGCAAGTCTGGTAGTTATTCAACAGGGAATTCATCTTCATTTTCTTTCATTCATTCCCTTGGCTTCAAGCACAGTCTTGATGCTAATAACTCCCAGCTCTGCCACTTGGAGTCAAAGCCTTTCCCACGTTTCACACACTGGACACCTCCAGCTTCCCCCATATCCAAAGCTAACAGCGCTGTCTCTCTACTCCCACCCCCCCCCCACACACCCCGACTGTGCCCCAAGCCTCCCCTCCTTCTCCGCTTCACCTCTGTATTCCCAGGCTTAGCAAGCAGCAGCACCCCTGGCCGAGGGGAAAGCCTGGGCCCCCAGGCTCACCCCCCTCCCCAGAACAATCACAACACTTTGCACATACTTGGCATTTGACCCGCATGTTGAATATGAATTAATCTTTCAAACCAGTTGGTAAGTAATAAGCCCAAGGAAGACTGGAGAAAAAATAAATAAAACAAAACCAGGCAGCCGAGAATGGAGTTCAGCATAAAAAAGCAGCACATTTGGAAATGTATCCCATGCTCAAAACACACAGCATCACAGACCCGAAAAGAACCAAAGAGGTCCCAGGGCATGGCTCAAAAGGTGGAAAAGATACAGATGACACTGACCAGCTAGGGTGCTGACTCTGAAAGAAGGCGACTTTCTTTAAAATTCAAGCTTAATAGGCATGACTATCCCAAAGCATTGAAAAGAAAGAGGAATAGATGAAGGGAAAAAAGAACACAGTAGTAGAGTTAGTAAAAATAATAACAATCACCTAACACTTGCACAAAGTTGAAGTTTGCAATGTTCACATATATTATGTTATTCTTTGAAAAACTCTGAGGCAAGCAGGTCTTATAATTACTGGGCAATGAGACTTAAGACCCTGAGGTTTTGAATAGCAATTTAGAAAGAACCATGGATCATTCTGAATGTTAAGTAGCAGAAAGTATCAAACCACCCTGACACAGTCAGTGTTCAAGTGGTCCTTATCACCCCAGAGACTTCCAGTAAAAGCCATCAGCAGCAATTCACAATGATGATTATCCAAGGAGCTGCTATTTCAGGAACTACACAGGGGGTCATTTCAAGAACCATTTCTATTCATTTTACGTCTCTGATAATAGAATTTGGTTGGTTGGTGACAGCCTTCCATCATCTCCAGAAGTACCAACAGTATGCTTTATCATCGTAAGTGAGTCATTATGTCTCTTTTAGAGATAAGATTCCAGACGGTTTCAATAAATTGTAAAGACATCCAAGTGAATCAGAGAGGAGAATTTAAACTTTGACCAACAGTTTCCCCTCTGTATCTAACATTAGCTCATCTGTAATACATCATGACAAACTAACACTTGGGTTTATAAATATGCATGGATTGCAGCCTGACTCATCATCACAAAGTTAGGGCTATAAATGATTGAGTATTCCCCTCGTGTGGGATAACAATTCAGATGGAGGCAATAAGATTTAACAGGTGAGGTGGGTTTGGTTTTTTGGGTTTCTTTTAATATCATCTGATTTGTTTTTCATTCTTACTGATTTTGTTGTTCTACCCAGTAAAGCTGAGACAGCTTCAGCTTAGAGGGACAGGCACATACAGCCAAGCACAAAGACATAGTTGTTCAATTCTAACTTTCAAGATAGAATTATTTAAATGAGATCAGCAAAAGCAACTGTCTTGAACCCACACTTTCTACTGCGAGAGCTTGAAAGAAAAGTGGTACGTTTGATGTTCCAAAAGCATTTGGCTTGGAACATGGAGAATTGAGAGTTCATATGAAAGATACCGAAAGAGCATGGCAATAGCACAACACGGTATTAGAGCAGTTTTCTTGGCTCTAGGAAAAGGGACAAAAGTTTGATGGGATGGCAGTCTCTAACTGAAGTTTAAACACCATCAGGGTCCTCAAAGGTGTGTGTATGCAAGTGTGTGTCTTGCAGGGGGCTGAACAGGAGATGGGGTGGTAAGATGGTAAAAAAATTCAGATTGACTGAGGGTATCCACAAACATCAGAGGCTTTGCCCAGCTTCCTATCTGAATCCCTTTGGGGGAACAATTTTTTTTTTTTTTTTTTTTTGGTACGCAGGTCTCTCACTGCTGTGGCCTCTCCCGCTGCGGATCACAGGCTCCGGACGCGCAGGCCCAGCGGCCATGGCTCACGGGCCCAGCCGCTCCGCGGCATGTGGGATCTTCCCGGACCGGGGCACAAACCCGCGTGCCCTGCATCGGCAGGCGGACTCTCAACCACTGCGCCACCAGGGGAGCCCTGGGGGAACAATTGTGATGCATCCTCCCACTCAGTGTTGGTAGATACGTCACAGCAGCAATGGTGGCGAAGTATGGCAGGGCAGGATGGGATTGAGAGCTCTAAGTTTCCCTGTGTTCCTGGCTGCAGTGGACTGTCAGAGATGCAGAATCATTCCCAAGGCCCCTTCAAGGGAGGCCTGGCAGAGCTTTTGCTGCAGCACTCGGGGTAGGGAGTGAGGATTCTGAGCATGGAGAACCATGGAGTCGGCCAATGAATCAGCAAGCAGTCATCATGGTTTTATCTTAACCTAAAAATCAACCAGAAGATGCCCCAGCTTCTGACATAGCAACAGGGAATAACATGAAGACAAAGGCCAAAGGCCAAGCAGGATGAGACACACAACAAAGGCCATGGGACCATGGATTGGATGGACACCTTCCTCCCCCCAGTGCTTCCCTGCCACTGAGACTCCATCTGGAGTTTGCTGCAGTTGGGGTGAAGGCGGGGGTGGGAGAAGAATGGAAACAGCAGCCCTAAGAGTGAGTGAGAATTTTGCAGACTGCATCACATCTTAAATTTGACTGAATAGTTACCCCCAAGGGCATTATAAAGAGATACCAACTTGAAGCAGCAATATTACATGTTTTCCCACTAATGGCAGAAAAAAAATTTCCAGAACTAAATTGGGTTCAGTTACAGAGAAATAAAGTCCCATTTCTGCACATCCACAAATGTATAAAAACTTTATATTGCTGAACAGTTTACAGTTTTCACAGGTTAGAGAATCACAAATTATTACAACACCCAGATTATCCTAAAGCATCACTCCCACACATTGGTCTTAAAAACGTCTTCCTCTCTCTCTTTTCTTTTTAACAATACTCACCTCTCTTCTTCTTCGTTCATTAGAGCTGACAGAGAGTAGAAGAGAAGATCTATGACATAAAAATGCTCGTCATTCTTCATGGCGTTATTCTAACCCAACCCAGAAGTCAGTAATTACCCAGCAGTCCAGAGAACCAGGCTGAGGATGGTTATTTGTTATTCCAGTTATCACAGTGCCATTACACTCAAGTAGACTCTAAGAGCGCAAATGAACTTAGAACTTAAAACCGTCTCCGTCATGGTTTTACCAAGTGTCTACACAGTGGCCAGAGGCAGCGATGGGCCCAGCAAGGAAGGAAGTTCAAAAAGCTGCGAATGAATGATTCTCAGCCTACGGCTTCGTCTACTTTTTGTTTCTGGGACTTTTCGGAGGAATTTTTTTTTCCTTTCCTACAGAAAATCTGTCTTGAGTTTTACTCCAGAAAACTATTCCCCTAAGCCTGCTGTTTGTTCCACCTCAGGGCCCACAGCAGCTTTTGACAAATGTTTTCTTGTCTCCATCAGAAAATGCTGAAATTGTGGGGTCGCTTACCTGGCTTACCTGTCTCTCTCACAAAGACAGTGCGAGTATCTTTAAATTCCCAGTCTCTAATTCAGTTGACTTTGTGTGTCAAAGCGGCAAGCACAGGTCTGAATACTTTATACATAATCAAAATTCAGTTCCTCGTCAAAATAATTATAGAAGGTAAGTACTACTGTTATCCTCTCGATTTTACAGATGAGGAAATGGCTGCACAGAGAGGTAGAATAATAAAGTCGAGAATCAAACTCAGGCTGTCTGGCTCCAGAGTGGATGCTCAATAAAAGTTTGTTGAATTCTATTAAACCCAAACTGGAAAAACTGATTTAGAAATCCAAAGTTCCTTTCTTCCAGACAGTGCCTTTGGTCAGCATATTTTAAACCAATAGGCCATGAGAATCCAATTAAAGAAACACTGTATCTTTTGTTTCAATAATTTGTCTGTTGCATTACAGATGTCTTTCTTTCATTGCCACACTCCTTCACTTTTTCCAAGTTATCATTATTTTCTTGAGCCAAAAATCATAATAATGACTTTTGTCAGCTTCCACAAGGCTAGCGTTTTGGTAGAGAAGAAAGTCAGTCTTCCCATGAGTTGTAAAAAGACATTATCTGCTACTCTACGGTAGACGCACACATACAAAAGTACAAACCTCACAAACAAAACACCTGTTACCCATTTTTCCCTCGAAACAAAGACATTTCTCTATCTAGATAATAACAACAAGATAAAAAGATGTATGCCTAACTCTTTCAATGGTAATTTTAACAGAGCTAATTTTTTTTATAATTATCTTGGAACCCCTCAAGATTTGACTTAGAAGCCATGCCTTTCAGCATTTCTACGGGATATTACCTCAAAAGGACACTTAATTTTCCAACAGCTTTCTTTAAACCACCCTTTGCCTAGCTATTAGTTCTACCACAACACATACCTCTAGTTATGCTATTTTATGGTTCCAGAAACACACACAGAATAATCTCAAAACTTCCCTCTCCACACCAGCCCTCACCAGCCCTCACCTCCGTCTGTCATCAGACACTTCAGCCCTCTCCAAATATCACTACTTAACATGTGTTTCCCAATTACAGTTTCCCAGCATAAAAGCCCAGTAGCTTCTGTCATTTTATAAACTCATGTTTACAGGACGAGGCATCAGGAAATAGTGCTGTTGTCTCTTTCATAGACACTTTGCTTATATTTAGAGCTTGTGACACTGTCAGAGTTGACTGAAAGAAAAAGTGAGCTGTTCATTCATCATTATATAAATTTATTAAAATAGGCAGATATAAACATAGCCTCCATAATTCTAAGGCCCTATACTTACACGGAAACCGATCCAAAGTGGGATTTTTTCAAATATAGATAACTTGAGGACTTTTCTCAGTAATTCTTAGCTGCTGTCAAACAATGTTTAATTTAATTTGGTTTTATCCAGATATGAGTTTAGAATTCTATCCACCCAGAATCTTCCTATACCAGATATATACTTATTTCAGCTCACCAAGGAGCAAAGTTTACCAAAAAGCATGGGGCTCCCTACTCCCTATTCTTTTCCCCAGATTGGGATACTCCTACCTTTGGATTTATACTCACTGACATTCCAGTCTTCAAGTTGGTGCTGAAGAATAAATCATAATAAGTAAGCTATTATGTATGGAATGGATAAACAACAAGGTCCTACTGTATAGCAGAGAACTATATTTAGTATCTTATGATAAACCATAATGGAAAAGAACATTTAAAAAATTGTGCCTGTGTGTGTATGAAACTGAATCACTTTGCTGTACAGGAGAAATTAACACAACATTTTAAATCAACTATACTTCAAATTAATTAATTAATTAATCCAGCATAATAAGCTTTTGCCTGGGAATAAGCCCGCTCAGTATAATTTTCCTAATATACCTGTACTTGAGTCTCACTGCTAGGTCATGCTCCTTTTTGCTTTGTCACTTCATAGCTAAATTTGATCCTGTTGTCCAGTCTTTTAGTGACTAGATCCTGCCCAGTGAGTCTGTGACTGGAATATGGTATCAGAGCCGTGATGTTCCATGCCTGAGTCCTGTCCCCTTAACCCTTGATCCAGAGAAAAATCCCTCTGCCTGATAAAGACGTGCCAATTTCAACCACCTGTCAAACCATTCTCTCTTCTGACCCCTATCTGAACACTCAGACTATGGATCTACCTTTACCTCTGCTAGATTTAGGTCTCTGGACACCTATCTACATGCCATACTCTATCTGCTCCCTTCCATTAGCATGAGACCCTATCCCCAGTGGAGTATCTCTGGACACCTCACAGATTCTTCAAGGCTACCATTACTATACCCTACACGGAGCAGAGATGTTACTCAGTACCACCCTCCCCAGCCTAGTTACCAATCAGCACCACACTCTTGTCCCACAATTCCTGCTTTCGGAATAAGTAGTCATGTTGTACAGCTCCAGAGACTAATGAGTAGCATAACCAAATAATGTACTGTCCAAACCAAGACAGTTTTGAGGGTATTATGAATAACTGTTCTGTATATAGAATAGATAACCAACAAGGACCTACTCTACAGCACAAGGAACTATACTCTATATTTTGTAATAACCTATAAGGGAAAAGTATCTGAAAAAACTAGTTATATATGTATGTAGAACTGAATCACAGAAGCTAACACAACATTGTAAATCAACTATACTTCAATTTTAAAACACTGAGAAAAAAATAATAATTGCTCTGGAACAATAATTATGCTGGGCAAACTGGGATGTGCAGTCATCCTACAAAGGACTAAACCAATGGTGAGCAGTAGACCAAAAACAAACAAACAAACAGAAGGAAAAACAGCCAATCTGTGGGCTAGCCAGCAACCTGGGAGGCTGGTTACAAAGATGATTGGGCCAACATCACAGTTTGCAATTTAAAATAAGATGTGTAGGAAAATTGCCAGTTGGTAGTGGGTGCTGGCATTGAAAGGTTGAATCAGAGCTGAAGAAGCCAGGATGATGAAGAAGCTGGTACATGGAAAGTGGAGAATCAAATGAACATCAGTAAGAACCAAAACCCACCTGACAAAGAGACCTAAGATCCAGATGGATTGCCAGTTCCTGCAGCTGGACTCATCCCAGGTACCCCTTTGACCCACACAGTGCTGTCCGTACTGTTCCTAAACTAACACTCATGAATTCTAGTTTTTACAATCAAAGGGGCTTGACTGAAATGCAGTCCTCAAGTGAACTTTCAACTATCCCTCTTCAACACTTCCTCTTATGCACCCAATCTCATTCAGCATTCGCTTATTATCACGTCCCCCAGTCTCTATTCCTTCACTTTCCCCAGTCACCCGGCTTGCCTGCCTCAGACAGCTATGAACCCTCTTCTCCATTCTCACTGATGCTATGTGGTTCATACCTCAGTATGGTCTCTCCATTCTAGGAGCCACTGCCTCCTCCAAATCGCCCTTTCCATAACTAATCCACTCAAGTCCCATATAACTCAGGATTCAATGATAAATAATGTTCCTCTGGACGAGTAGTAGGAAAAGAGAATGTAATAGGAAAAATAGATCATATTCATCACAACAATTAAATCTCTAAGGTATCCAGAAATAAATCTAACCAAACATGAGCAAGAAGTGTGTGGGGAAATATACAAAAGATTGAAAGGCTTGAATGAATGGAGAAATAAAACATATTCATAGAAAGGAAGAATCAATTTTATCAAAATGTCATATCCCCAAATTATCTATAAATTAAATGCAATTCCCATCAAAATTCCAACAGGTTGTGTGTGGGGGGTGGGGGGGAGCTTGACAAATTAATCTTCAAATTTCTATAAAAAACACAAGGACCAAAACTAGCCAAGAAAAAGTAGGAAGAGCAGGTTGGAGAAACTTGCTCTACCAGATACCTAGATTTATTACAAAGCTATATTATTAAGACAGCGACGTGTTGGTGGAAGGCTTTAAAAAGCAGCAAAGAAACACACCAGAGATCCCACAAACAAACCCATGCATACATGACAATTAGTTACTGGCAGAAGATGCATCACATATCATGGAAAAGGACAGACTAGTCAATAAATAGGGGGAGTCCAAAACAAAACAGGATTCCTACCTTAAACCACACTGAAAACATCAAGTGTGATTAAAAGTGATCAAAGACCTAAGTTTGAAAGGTAAAACTTTACAACTATTCAAAGAAATATAAAAGAATATTTTTATAATCTTGGGATGAGGAAGGATTTAAGTGAGACAGAAGAAGCTCAAACTATAAATGGAAAGATAATAAATGTGACTACAACAAAACATAAAACTTCTGTACATCAAAAGATAACCTTAAAAGAGTAAAAATGCAAGCCACAGACTGAAAAAAAATACATAGGGATAGATAGATAGATAGGTAGATAGATAGATACATAGATAGAGATATGGATATAGATATATATCATCACATGTAGAAAATATAAAGAACTCCACAAATCATTAAGAAAAATTTTTCCCAGTAGGAAAATAGGACAGAATTTATATTGAGGAACCAGAATGGCCAATACACTTAAAAAAAGACATTCAACCTCACAGTAGTTACAGAAATGCAGAACTGAGCCCAGCAGGTTACCATTTTCACACAACTGGATTTATCACAACAAAACATCTCATATATTGCTGGTGAGCATGTAAATGGTACAACCACACTGTAGAACACTTTGACAACATCTACTAAAGTTGAAAATACAGATAAAGTATGACCTAGAAGTTTCATTTTCAGGTATTTACAAGAGAGAAATATTGCATACACACACAAGAAAACATAAAAATATTCCCTAAAGCATTATATACAATAGAGAAAACCAGAAAACAACTTAAATCTCCATTAAGGAGAGAACAGATAAATCAATGTTAAGATATTCATACAATAGAACACTAGCAGAATAAATTAGAAAAAATGTAGGCATATATATAGTAACTCAAAATTGTGCTCTTACTGGATCATTCCCATCATGTTCTTATTTATCCCACCTCTTTAAAATAAAGAAAATAACAACATTCTCTTGAGCCTACTTCCATCATCCTATACCATCCTCCTTTGCTTCCCCTTCTGCCAAAAAACTCCTTGACAATTTTCTGCATTAGCAGTTTTCAATTCCTCTCCTTTTATTTGTCTTAAACACACAGCAGTTAGATTTTTTTCCCTAACAGTTCACCAAAATTGTTCTCAACCACTGGACTGAATGAGCATGTGTTCCACTAGCAATCACTTACACAGAACTTTTCTAGGTTGGTGAGGTGTGTAATAAGAGTAAAGTAATAAAGCAGAATCCCTTCTGTCTACGTTGTTAGAATCACTGAATTTCAGGTTTAGAAGGAACTTCATATCTGGTCACCAAGTTCAATTATTCAATCAGCCAAATGCTTGATTATTCTCAGTGGAGTCCCTGTTTCCATCCTATTTTTGATCATTCTGGTAAGACAAAGCTCATTATTTTCTAAGTCAGCCCATCCATGCAGAAGGTTCCACCTTATACTGAGCAAAAAGCTGTTTCTCTAAAGCATCTACCAAGTGGTCCTAAATTTCTCTGCCCAAACTATAAAGAACTGAGCTAAACTCTCCACCAACTGCTACCTTTACATATTTGAAAGACACTTTCAATTCCTTTATAAAACAGTCTTAAAATAAAATCTCGACAACGTTTCCTATGATAACGTGACTTGAATTTCCTTACTCTTCTGTTGGTTCCCTTCCAAACTCATTCCAAGTCATCTAAATTCCTCTTAAAGAAAATCTATATGAAAAACAATTATTTTACTTCCTGTTAAAAGTTGACCTTAGGAAAACAGAGCTTTTTCTGCAAAATATTATATATTTTCCAAAAAGTGATAACGCAGTCCATTACAAAATATCAAAGAACATCTCTTTCTCTTTCTGGATATAGACTCACATACACACATGCACCATATACAAATCAACGAGGTAGCATAGAGCACTGGTTAAGAGCACAGACTCTGGAGCAGCACTGCCCAGTTTCAAATCCTAGCTCAAGCCTTGTTGGTATGTGGCTTGGGGTAAGTCATCTGACTTCTCCATACCTCAGTATTTTCACTGCAGCCACCTCATGCTGAGGTGGTAAGAAATGAATCAATAAAAACGCTTGAAACAGGCATAGAGTGATGGCTTTAACCTTTTTTCCATATAAATAATAGAGAGCCTGGGGCTATATATGGAAATATATGACCATAAGACCTAAAATTACAGTTATATTCATAGATAAAATTTTCATTTTTCCAGCTAAACTGACACCTGTAGTTTGGGTTAAATTTAAGCAAATGCGTATGTACATTCTGAACAACAAAGACAAAACACTGACATTGACTTTACCATTCAAATCAGTTCAACGCTAACTCATCACCTAAAAGTCTGTCACCTGTTAGAGCACAAAACTGTATAAGACAGCCCTTTTTCAAACAGTCCTTGGC
Source organism: Monodon monoceros (assembly GCF_005190385.1). Lineage (NCBI taxonomy): Eukaryota > Metazoa > Chordata > Mammalia > Artiodactyla > Monodontidae > Monodon > Monodon monoceros. The sequence continues at coordinate 14,435,150 of NW_021703771.1, read as the reverse complement.
AAAGCTGGGAATATGCATGTAAACAAATTACCATAATACGGATAACGCATTAGTTGTATGGATAAAGTACTGGGGGAATACAACAAGACAACAATAAAAGTATGAGACAACAATTAATTCATGGCCTGTTATTTAAAAATAACAGAACATCTAAATGGCTGGAGAAGAACAAGTGTTTTTGAATCATATTTTGAATAAACTAGTATTAATAAATTAGTTTTATATTTCACATCTAAACCTGAAGGGGTACAAAACCAACCCATCCACACGCCTGGCTGACAACAGCAGCCTCATCTTACTGGCAATTGGCCACTGAGGCTCAGGTTCCATAGCTAAACAGTCATTCCCATCAACATGGCATGACTAAGCAGTGGTTCCCAATGCCAGGGCTCACAGAAGCATCAATTTCCAACACTGTTTCTCTGTGCCTTAGAGGAATCAGACTGACTGCTGTTCTGTTGCCATCTGATGCTATATTAAGCTCAAAGGTAACATGATAAGACTTTTCAAGAAGCAGGATGTGACCCTAAGTTATCCTATCCCCTACTCTACAAGGAACTAAAAGGAGAATTGACAGGACCCAACTTTTTTATTCCATATAATTATTTCCACAGAATCTACTAACTGCCGTTGGCCTTTGGGCAGAATTAATGTGGCAATCAAATGAGAAGAAACAGACCTTGAAGATCAACAACATACACAGGCTTTGGTATCAAATCTCAGCTCAGACACTAATTCAAAAATAATCTCTTCTACTTGGTAGAAGAAATAGCTTTTGTATTTTCAACAATTAACCAAAGGTCAGTCACTCAACTCATCTAAGCATCTGTTCCTCAAAAGTAAAAAGGAAATGAGGAAAAAATATATATATACATATATAAAACATATATATATAAAGGAATCACTGTGCTGTACACCTGAAACTAATACAATATTGTAAATCAACTATACTTCAATAAATAAATTAATAAATACATTGTTTTAAAAAAGGAAATGATAACAGCATCTATCCCTTTAAGGTTGGAAGGATTAAAACAGGAGTGAGTGTAATGTGCTCAGCCAATGCCCAACACTGGAAGTATTAGCTATTGTTATTGCTGTTGCCAAAATCTGTTCTGAAAACTAAAGAACAATAAAATTTTAAGATATCATTTATTATCAAGCTACTGATCTACTCAAAACCTTCCCCGGAACACTGAATTTACGTACACATATAAACTCCTGCCCCTCCAGCTGAAGCACACGATTCCATCTCTGATCACAGCCAACAAAAAGTTAGGTTCCCAACTACCAATATCCAACTAAATAGCCACAATGCTCTTTTTTGTTTTGGTTTTTTTTTGTGGTAAGCGTGCCTCTCACTGTTGTGGCCTCTCCCGTTGCGGAGCACAGGCTCCAGACGCGCAGGCTCAGCGGCCATGGCTCACGGGCCCAGCCGCTCCGCGGCACGTGGGATCCTCCCGGGCCGGGGCACGAACCCGTGTCCCCTGTATCGGCAGGCGGACTCTCAACCACTGCGCCACCAGGGAAGCCCCACAATGCTCTTTTAAAACTATTTTCTTGGTTTCTTCGTGGAATAATAAAAAAGGCGCAAGGTGGTGGTGATTGACCCTATGTGCTCTATACAACTGTTGCTTTTTATGTTCTGCTTGACTTACTGGAGTTTAGAATTTCAGTAAATACAAGGTATAACCTCTTTTAGAGGCCTCTGAATAAAACCTGATGCACATTCAGAATATCAAGAAAGAGGAGGAGGTCTAATGAGAAACCAAATATTGAAAAGTGTACTGGAAGAAGGCAGTGTACTGTATGTCTGTTTTTAGAATATTCTGCATCAAAATAGTGATTCCTAAATGTAGAATGTTTCAGCATCACATAAAAACACATCAAAGGATTTTTGCCCTACCATTTTACAAAACTGAAGTCATACTTTCTATATTTCTCTAAAACCTGCATTTCTCCTACACAATACATCATAAAACACTTTCTAAACTTATATGGATATCATTTAAAATAGTTATTTTAAATAACTTCATAAAATTCCATAGTAAGGATACATAATTTATTGTAAAAATCTATAATGGAACAGAATCTGAAATCTGAATCACTTTGCGGTATAACCTGAAGCTAACACAATATTGTAAATTAACTATACTTCAGTTAATTTCCATTAGTTTGTTTCCAGCTATTCCCAACTACAAACAAAACAGCATAACTATCCTTTATCAGCAATCCTTGCCTACTTGTGCTTTTATTTCTACAGGGTAACACACTAACATTTGTGGAGCACATCTTATGTGCCAAGCACTTTAATACCTTATTTGTATTATTTGATTGAATCCTTCAAACAATACTATAAGGCAGGTACTATAATTATCCCATTTTACAGCTTCTAGTGACGCTGAGCATCTTTTCCTGTAACCACTGGCCACTAGTTTTCTTTTCAAGAACTGCCCCCTTTGCACTTTTTTTTTTTTTTTTTACTGAGTTAATTGTAGAGGCACTTTGCACGTTATGGACATTAGCCCTTTTCTTCACATATGTTACAAATATTTTTCATAGGCTGCCATTTTATTTCTTTGTTTATAGATTATATGTTATCATATTTTGTTTATAAGTCAAATTTTATAACTTTGCCACAAACAAAATTTCATTTATATGTAGTCAAATGTTTCTCTCCTTTCTTTACAGCTTCTCTATTTGCTGACTTGTTTAAAAATACAACCTCCAGTCCCAGATCATACAATATTCTCTTACATTTTCTTATATCCTTTTATTGTTTAGTTTTTACATTTAAATCTTTATATACCAAGAATTTATTTTTACATTTTAGGAATTTAAGTTTAGTTTTTTCAGATTAATATAAACTTTGTCAGCACCACTTACTAAACAAACTCTCTTTTCCAAATGACTTGTAAATATCACCTTTGTCACATATTTTGCTATCTGCTTGTGAGCACTACTTTGTTGTAAGATCTATATCACGAATTGGCAAACCGCAGTTTGAAAACTAAATCCAGTCACACCCATATAACTGCTTTCATGCTATAAAGGCAGAGCTGAGCTAGACAAGAGACTACATGGCCCACAAAGTTAAAAATATTTGCTATTTGGCCCTTTACAGAAAAAGTTTGCTAACCCCTGACCTATCTGTTAATTACTAGCCATAGATTGTTCACATGGCTTTGCAGTTAGTGTTAATTTCAGCTAATAGAAAATCCCCTTCGCTCTTCTTTCTTAGCTATTTTGGGGCATTTATTCTTCTATATAAAGTTTCATTTAAAGTTTATATAAAACTTTATATTAAAGTTTCATTAAAACTTCTATATAAAGTTTTAGTTAAAAAAAACTAAAAAATTCCATGAGGATTGGAATTGGGGTTGTATTAAATGGTGTTTATTAATTTGCCATCCAAGAACACAGTATGTTCAAGTCTTGTTTTAAGACCTTTCCTAAGATTTTATTATTATTTTCTACATTCACCAGCTCTTTTGTAAAATGTATTCACACTATAGTTTGTTTTTGTTATGAATAGGGTCTTTTGGCCATTTTTCCGTTTCTAGCTATTTATTCCATATTTTCCTGTAGAAGGTCACTTTAAATTTATTCCTCTCCTTCTGAAGATTACATCTGGCTGGGGAAAACGTCTTACATACTTCCTTTATTATAAGTTATTTGGAAGGCTTTTGCTGTTTGTTCAGAGAGTACCTCAATGTCATTCCGAACAGCCTAATCACCACATATGGTGGTTGGAAAAAGCAACCACTCTGTCATGCCACAACCCTAAGAAAGAATATTTCCAACGCCCTACAGTGGGTTCTTTCTATGGTTCACGGAAAAGAAAAAGCCAGGGAACTACAGTGAGTCACAGACTGACTCTCATTAGTTGACAGTTCTACCGTTTGTAGAGTGCTTTATAACTTTCAAAACCGTCTCACATCAGACATTAGTCTCACTGTTACCTCAAGCACAACAGTTTTAGATCCACAAACAGAGGAGTCTCATTAAGGAGCTTTATGATCATAAACCTCAGAGCAGACTGCATTGTTAAACTGCAGATTGCAGCTTAGGTTACTGAAGTCTATAGGTCCACAGGGCACCCAATTATAAGAAATGGAGTGTTAATGAGCTAATAGGACCATAAAGGCAAAATAGACTTCTGGGATACAAAAACTGGAATTAAGTTTATCCTTTTCCAGGCTAAGCATAAGTCATTTTTTTTTAGACAGATCAAAATTAAATTAAAAAGTGAGAGTCCTAAAGAGATATAATAATCCTGATGCAATTTTAAAATTTGGTTAACTAGATGATTTTGGAGGGTCCACATGAATCAACTAGACTCCCTGAAGGGACTTTAAGGCTTTTTTTTTTTTTTTTTTTGTGGTACGCAGGCCTCTCACTGTTGTGGCCTCTCCCGTTGCGGAGCAACAGGCTCCAGACGCGCAGGCTCAGCGACCACGGCTCACGGGCACAGCCGCTCTGTGGCATGTGGGATCTTCCCGGACCGGGGCACGAACCCGTGTCCCCTGCATCGGCAGGCGGACCTCAACCACTGCGCCACCAGGGAAGCCCGGGACTTTAAGGCTTTAAGTGACTAAACAATTCTTCAGTGTCCCCTGAAGTTCTTCAATGTTCTAATATAACTTACATGGACAACATAAGTAACTACATTGCTTTTTCTCGTAAAGAGACTGAAATGGTTTCTACAAATTAGACCAGACTCACACTTTTTATTTAACATAGACAATCTGGAATACATATTGAACCCATTTGGGGCATTTTGTTTAATTTATTCTAGTAATCTGAAAAGTCACCCTATCTATATATAGCTAAAGTATCCAGATTGATGTTAACTCACTCAAGAAACTTATCTTTTATTTAGTTATTGTAAACATTTTTTTAAGAGTAGGGGAAAAAGAAAGTCTTAATTTTATAAATTAGGAGAGGAAATAGAGCAGAGGTTGATTCACTTGCCCAAGGTCATCAGCAACTAGGGCCTGAGTTCCTTCTCGCATGAGAAGAGCCCAAAGCTCTGTGAACTACCCAGACAGTGCAGCCGGCCTTACAGCTTGGGGGACCTACAGAAACCAAGATGGGATACTTCACGGTAGCAAAAAAAAAAAGAAAAGAAAAGAAAAGGAGGAGGGTATCAGATTATCCTCACAAAAGGCTAAAGCAGGGGCCTGCTGTAGAAAACTACTGATAGATCAAGCTGGAAGCCCCTTTTCACCCATTCTCCAAAAAAAGTTAAGTGATCCAAGCAAATCCAACTTCTTACTGTACATTTCTGGGGAATGACTTTGAGGAGACTGTTGGTAAAACCAAGAAATGGGAAATCTTCATGACACACACCCTGCATTTACTTGTCAAAGGACCCAATATGCCATCCATGTACTCCTACCATCTTCACTTTGATTAATGGGCCCAAAAGGGATGCAAATTAACCCTACTTTCATAGCCCTGGCTTGATAAGACGGCTAGAGGATTCGGTCCAACCAGACCATGTATGCTCTCTCTCAAGATTAGTAGTCATGGAAGTTTCAAGGAGCCTCCCTTTCCTGAGGGTGGAACTGTTATAGACCACAGTTTGCTTGAGAGATTTTGGGTTTTCAACATCCTTGCCTTGTAACACAAGAGCCCTCTCGCTGAGTGTCCTTATACGCAGCATTATTGGACTAAATATCTCACAACAGCCACACATTTAAAAAATTACATGGAAAAAACATAAGACCCTATACACTACAGGGTAATGTTGTTAACAGAGTCACTAAAGAATTACTTATCTCAAAAGAGACACCACAAAAACTCTCATTGCAATAATTTGGCAAAATCTATCAGCTACACAGTCACGAATTTATAGTAAGGTCAATACATATTTCAATAATTTGACCTTAGAATTAAGAGTAAACAACATTCCATTTACAAAAATGTCACTGATATATGGTTCAGATCATCTAACAAAGCACAGTTAACATTATCCTCGAAAAAGAAATGGGTGAATAGTTGGTAATAAAACAATGCTAATAACAATGCTGATTAAGGGTTTTTTTTAAGATTGTAACAACCTATTTGTATTGCCCTAAATGCTGACTCTATAAAGAACTAAGTAAAACAATGTGGGCAAATGTGGACAAAACTAAAGCGCTATATGTTGACAGGAAGGGAAAATATCAATGAAATTTTTGTGAACTAAAGGTTTTTTGACAAAAGATGCTGCCTTTCACAGGTGCAAAATATCCCTCCAAGTTGATTCGGTGATTGGTCAAAGAACAAAAGCATTTAAGTGATATAATATTATCACTTCTAAGAGAAGAATATTTCCAAGTATTATTCCCAATATTATGCACTCTAATATGCCCTTTTTTTTTTTTTTTGGTGGAAAAAGAAAAGTGCTTTATTCAGGAAGGCTGCAACCTGGGAAGATGGTAGACTAGCAACCCCCAAACCATCTCCTAACATGCCCTATATTTTAGAGTTGGTATTTCATAAAGGTGTTTTTAAAAATAGACATTTTAAATTATTTTTTCAAGGACACTACACTCCGAACATGCTTTCTCTTTGTTCTTATCTATAACTTCCCTGACACCACATGTATCTGCTTAACATATCCAATGACATGGAACTCACTTCTTTTCAGGTATTCCAAAACAGAAACATAAAAATCAGGGCTTCCCTGGTGGCGCAGTGGTTGACAGTCCGCCTGCCGATGCAAGGGACACGGGTTCGTGCCCCGGTCCGGGAGGATCACACATGCCGCGGAGCGGCTGGGCCCATGCGCCATGGCCACTGAGCCTGCGCGTCCAGAGCCTGTGCTCCGCAACGGGAGAGTACACAACAGTGAGAGGCCCGCGTACCGCAAAAAAAAAAAAAAAATCATAAGTCTCCCTCTAGGTTATGATAGAGGTCAGGTCTCAGGAGAAAATAAGTCCTTCTAGGCATTCAGCTAGACAGACAATATCTCAAGTATCATCTGTAAGTCACCTTAAGTTAAAAGGGTCATAGGACACTGAGAGTATGTCCAGAGAAGAGCAGTCAGTACTGTGAGGAATCTGGAAACCAAAAGGTGGAAATAATGGTGGAATGGGATGGACAGAACATTTAGTCTAGAGATGAGAAGACTATGAGGAGGCTTGGAAGTTGCCCAAATATTCAAAGACAAGTCGTGTAGAAGTAGGTGCACACATGGTCTTATGAGAGAGATGAATAAGAGTCAATAGGTGATACAATGGAATATGACTCAGCCATAAAAAGAAACGAAATGGAGTTATTTGTAGTGAGGTGGATGGACCTAGAGTCTGTCATACAGATTGAAGTAAGTCAGAAAGAGAAAAACAATTACCGTATGCTAACACCTATGTATGGAATCTAAAAAAAAAATGGTTCTGAAGAACCTAGGGGCAGGACAGGAATAAAGACATAGAGAATGGACTTGAGGACACGGGGAGGGGGAAGGGTAAGCTGGGACAAAGTGAGAGAGTGGCATGGACATATATACACTACCAAACGTAAAATAGATAGCTAGTGGGAAGCAGCTGCATAGCGCAGGGAGATCAGCTCGGTGCTTTGTGACCCTCTAGAGAGGTGGGATAGGGAGAGTGGGAGGCAGACGCAAGAGGGTGGGAATATGGGGATATAAGTATACGTATAGCTGATTCACTTTGTTATACAGCAGAAACTAACACAACATTGTAAAACAATTATACTCCAATAAAGATGTTAAAAAAAAAGTCAATAGGTGGAAGTTAGAGAAAAGCAAATTTCAGCTGAAGTCTTTCTAACAAATAGAGCTGTGGGACAAGAAAACTGGTCACCTCATTTTTATGGGAAGAGTCTAGAAGGAGCTTGAGGACCGTCATCAGGGTGTTAGTTTGCACAGGGAGCCAGGCTGTTCACTTTTGGCTACTTCTCTATTTTCCTCCAGCATCTTAGGCAAAACAACCAATCTCTCTACCTCTCAAGTTGTAAAACTGTGGTAATGCGGAAGATAATTTTATGGTGGTATATATAAGAGAGGAGGAAAATACCTTTCTCGTAGAGATGATGAAGCACTAGACAGCTCTGTGCCTGTGGGAGACATCAGCTGACCTGATTAAAATGCATAAATACGGGATGGAGTAGTGAAGACCTTTATAATGCATGTGATGAGAGCCCTGTGAGAGTCTTCAGAATTATTAGGGAGGCAGGAGCATGAAAGTCCCAAGGGATTAACATACGCACACCACTATATATAGAATAGATAACCAACAAGGACCTACTGTACAGCACAGGGAACTCTACTCAATACTCTAATAACCTATATGGGTAAAGAATCTGAAAAAGAATGAATCTATGTATATGTATAATGAATCACTTTGCTGAACACCTGAAACTAATACAACACTGTAAATCAACTCTACTCCAATAAAATTTTTTTAAAAATGTCCCAAGGGAACCGCTGTAAACCCAGAGCAGAGGGACAGGTTCTGCGTGAGTCTCACTCCCAGTGGAAAGTCCGGCTCTTCCTCCTACTTGTGAAAGCTTTTTCAGCTGCCAAAATGTTTCAGTCACATGGAAATTGGGGTTGTCAGGCTTCCTTAAAATTCCAGTCTTCAAAAATAAGCCTCTCATCCCTAGAGAGACTAATTAAAAACAAAATAAAATCCATATTTCCAACTATCAACCCTTTTGGTCAGAAATACTAATGAGAAACTAGACTCTCAGATAAAAGGCTACTTAACAGATTAGCCAACCTGCCTCCGCCCTTTGGCACCACCAGCCCAGCCTCCCCTGGAGGAGTTTAACCACACCAGGAGACAGAAGAATCATGCCTCAAGTGAGTCACGCCAAGGAGATTAATAGCCCCAAGCCCCAGCACAGGGACTTGTAGTACTGTTACTGCACATGGTACCTGTCACACGTCAATATCTCAATCTACAAACATGAAGACTTAATCTCCCCCTTCTTTCTTCCCCACCAATCCAGTCAAAGCAAAGTCTGGAAAATGTTGGAGGAAATTAATACAAATAGTATCAAAATTAATAACATACTGAGGTTTCTGCCATCAAAAATTCATAAGCAGTTCCATGATTGAAAGAACTAAAAAAAAAAGAAAAGAAGAGCCAAGAGAAAGGGGTCATTTTATTATTTTCCAAGTGTGACATGAGAAATCAGAAATTAATAGAAAAACGCCCTAACAGAAGATCGCTACATAACATTACTAGTAATGTGATTATAACCAAAGGGAAATGAATGATTAGAAGCAAGGCACCAGTCACCCTGCAGCGTTTAGAAGGAAACTCAGCAAGAACTCATTTATCCAGCGCTGTAGGGAGCTGAGTTATTCAACATATTTGAGAGTTCACCCCACTCATACCTTTAAGCAATAAGATTGTATTTCAAACAAAGTGTGGAGAGCAGCAATTAATCTCTTCATCATGGCAGGTAGAATTTGGAACATCAAATATAATACATTGCAATCAAGGCAGATGTCTACCTTGTCTCTGCATTAAAAAACTACAAACTACTATGACTTTTTTTTTCAATATTCTACGTACTTTTAATTGTTTTTATTCTTTTCCCATAGAGTGCCTTGTTTTCGGGCTACTAGTATGTCGGCTTTAGTCTTGTCAACATCCTTACCTTTGTCAACATAACTTTTCCCCACCTTCGAATGTGTTGCTTCTACATCTTCTAATATGTTGCTTCTAATCTAATGTGAGCTATGACACTAAGTAAACAAGTTTGTTAGAATTCTATGTAAAGTAAAAGTTGAAGGGATATGATTAAGGACCTCATAGAATCAGTGTGTGTGTGCTTTTATGCATAGGTTTTATGGCAACCGACCATAAGCTACTTAGAATTCTTTTTCTACCTACTTAGCCACATCATGGAAAAAAGATTCTAAGAAACCTAACCTCTGGATAAGTGGAGAGTTCATATATCATGGGACAAGAGATGAACTTTGATTTCACACCTGCTATATGATGCCACTCATAGTAATAGCTGTGAAAGATAGACAAAATGCAGAGTCTAATGGGAATGAGATGAGGACATTAAAAACAACACAAAGGGGGCTTTCCTGGTGGTGCAGTGGTTGAGAGTCCGCCTGCCGATGCAGGGGACACAGGTTCGTGCCCCAGTCCAGGAAGATCCCACATGCCGCGGAGCGGCTGGGCCCGTGAGCCATGGCCGCTGAGCCTGCGCATCCAGAGCCTGTGCTCCGCAACGGGAGAGGCCGCAGCAGTGAGAGGCCTGTGTACTGAAAGAAAAAAAAACACAAAGGGAAACCTGCTCTCAGAGATGGAAGGAAAGACTTAAAGGACAATGAGAAAACAGGTCCAGAAAAGCTTCCTGGAGGAGAAAACATGTAAACTGAGTGCTGAAAAGGCTCATCAGACCTCAGATCCATCTAGGGAAGGAGATGCAGAGGAAACAACAGGTGCTAATGGGCTGCAGCCACAAAGAGCAGGATGTTTTCAGGGAACTATAGTCAACTTGGTAGAGCTAGGCTATCACACGTGTGTGGAGAAAACAGCAGAAGATGATATAAGATAGCACACCAGGGACAGAGAATGGAGGACCCACGTGCCATAATACGTTGTCGTGAAGGCGACCCCAAACCACTGACAGAAATGAACTACAGGAGTAGGGATTCATGCGGTTTTTCAGTTTAGAAAACTTACCCTGGCCAAAAGTGTGAGCTTTAAAGGAGCAAGACGACACTATGTCCTAGAGAAAAATCATGATGGCTCGAGTAAGGCACTGAGAACGGAAGGAACAAACAGTTCAAGAGATACTGCAGGTGGGCTTCCCTGGTGGAGCAGTGGTTAAGAATCCGGCTGCCAATGCAGGGGACACGGGTTCCATCCCTGGTCCGGGAAGATCCCACATGTCGCAGAGCAACTAAGCCCATGCACCACAACTACTGAGCCTGCGCTCTAGACCCCGCGAGCTACAACTACTGAGGCCCATGTGCCACAACTACTGAAACCCGTGCGCCTAGCGCCTGTGCTCCGCAACAAGAGAAGCCACCGCAATGAGAAGCCCGCGCACCTCAACAAAGAGTAGCTGCTGCTGTCAGCAACTAGAGAAAACCCGCGTGCAGCAGCAAAGACCCAATGTAGCCAAAAATTAAATAAATTAATAAATAAATTTATTTAAAAAAAAAGAGATACTGCAGGTGGTCCAGTCTAAGTCAAAGTGGGTTACCCTGGGGGGTGAGGGGGAGTGAGGTGGTGGGGGGAAGCAGCTGTGGAAAGTTAAAAAGGCAACTGCCAGAGATTTATAATAAAATCACTATAAAACTTGGTGAGTGGATCTCAGTTCCACTCAGAACTGGAGAAATAACTGACCACTCGATTATGGTAAAAAGACGATAACGTTAGCAAAAGAAAAGTCTAAGGGGGACTTCCCTGCCGGTCCAGTGGTTAGGACTCCATGCTTCCACTGCAGGGGGCACTGGTTTGATCCCTGGTTGGGGAACTAAGATCCCGCATGCCACACAGTGCGGCCAAAACAAAATTAATTAATTAAAATAAAATAACATGAAATCATTTTTTGAAAAAAGGAAAGTCTAAGGACACAAGGCATTTTACTAGAAATGAGAGAAATCCTGTGTAAAACATAAAAGGTAAATGGAGAACTTCTTATAATATCTGTATTATTTTATTGCATTACTTAATACTGAGATATTGGGCTGGCCAAAAAGTTCGTTCGTTTTTTTCTGTCTGCTGTTACAGAAAACCTGAACGAACTTTTTGGCCAACCCAATATTTTTTATATTCAAAAATGCTAAAGGATGGTTCTCCTTCATTTCACACAACACTCCCCAGTTCTTCTCTTAACGTTTCTGCCAGATGATCATCAAGTTTCTCCCATCAATGAGGGTCTCACAACCACAAGGGGCACTCATTTTGACAGTTCCAAATGATTTATAGTCCCTTTATGGATAAAAGTGATACACAGTCTCTTCGACATAAAACTGCTTCCCCACAACTTCCTCCTGGCATTTCCAAATACTATACTCTGGATTTTCACATCATGAATCGGTTTTAATATCTACAAGGCAATTCCTAAAGCACCTTTAAAAAATAAAAATAAATCAAGCAGTTAATTTCTTCTACATGATAACCCAAAACCAGATCTTTTTGTCCTTGCAATGACCCGCTGTTTAGCTGTCAGTCAGGGAGGCCATACTTATTACATGTCGGCATCTCTCCAGTTATGGTTGTTTCACTAGGTCTTTATTGGCTTTGGGGAAGAAGATCCATTATAGCTGCTAGTTAATCTTATTTTGCTTGATTTACTGTCAAGAAATAATATTCATTTTGCTGCCCAATGATGATTTACCACCTTTGTCATCTAAAATTTGCTAAACTCTATTGGAAGGATTCATTATTTTAGAAAGCTAACTTTCCCTTCTTTCCCATCGCCAATTTTGCAATTGGGGTTATTGGCAAAAGAAGTATAAGAGGTACTCAGGCTGTAAATGCCAAATCCATTAAATGCCAAATCCATTCACTCAAAAACACTACCTGTGCGGGAGATTTCTGATACCTTCTCAGTAAGCCAGAAATCTATATAATGAAGATACTCTCATGGTCTACTTAACAATTCAATCCATTCAAGATCAGGCTTTAGAAACATCACATTCAATGTGCGCCATCATGGCTGACATTCCACATTGTTCAGCAGTTCTGGCCAAATGAGAAAAAAATAAGTATATAGACTAAAAAAGAGGAGACAAAATTGGTCTTACTTGCAGGATAAGATTACCAACCAAGAAAATCAGACAAAATCAACTAAGAAGCTATTGAAATGAGTAAGATTTTGGTGAAATTATATATAGACTAAGACAGACAAATCATCGGGGTTCTGTTAAAAAATGAAAAAAAAAACATAATAGAGAAGCTTTCCAACCCAAGATGACTGACTGAATGTACGCTTTTGTCTTCCTTCTCTCCTAAGGCAGGAAATGAACACAAAGGGGGAAAAAACCTGTAACAGCCAAAACAACAAAGTGGGGGAGCGGTAGTGATAATTAGGCAAAGGAGACTGAAACAAGTCTCTGGTGGATGTGGGATGGAATGTAGACTAAGGGCAGAGGAAGCTAAAGCCCAGACCCATGGAGGTGCAGAGGGGGTGGACAGGAGCAGAGGAAGTTAAGGTCCCCAGAGACCCCAGATGGGCTCATGAGCAGGTCTGGAAGGTGGGTGTAAGAATTGGGAATGAAAACAGGGGAATTATATAAAGCAGCTGTACCAGCTGCCCCATATCCCCAATAAAACACATCTCTCCAACCCCGGCCCCAGAGACAATCCCGGCAAAGAAGCCAGTCTCTCACAAAACCATTCAAATTGCCTGCAAAGACAGGCCTCTAATGGAGGGGTTGATGTCCAAGAGTTAATCCTAGCTCTACTGTACAACTAGAGGCACGCCGTCCTGCCCATTCACTCACCCTAAATAGCAAAGTCTCACCCTTGTGCACTCTCTCCATGGAAGAGACACCTGCTGAGGAGAGAGACTTATGGGAAAACTGTACCAGTCTGCTCTCCAGAACAATCGACAGGGAGAAAAAAATACATATTACCAGAAAAACCAAAACTACTGAAGAAACAGAGATAATGTATAGAACAGAACTGTAAAAACTATTGTTATTTTATAATATATATAAATGGAATTTATATTATATTAGTATACCCAGAACAAGAGAAGAAGATATGGCATAAAACAACACAAACAGCATGCTTCAAAAAGAACCGAGCATAAGGAAAAAAATTCTGATTGCTGAAATTAAAATAGGCAAAGTAAGAATTAAAAGATAAATAGAGGAAATGTCCCAAATACTGCAAGAACATAATGGGACAAAAACTAGGACAGAGAAGACGAGAGACACAGAGAATCAATCGAGAAGGTCTAGTCACCAACTGGTAAGAGATTTTTGAAAAGCAAATATACAAAAGATATAATTATTTTTAAATAAGTAATAAATCCCCAGAGGAAAGTCATGAGAGGCAAAACAAGATGAACGGAACAGACATGCATTTAGAAACAGACCTATGGTATTTCAGTATAAAAGTACAAAAAAAAAAAAAATCTTAAACGTTTCCAGAAAAACAAACACACAGAGAGATCACTTACAAAAGAATGAGAATCAGGCAGGCATGAAACTTTTTTACCCCAATATGATACAAGTATATAATGAAGCACCCTCTTCAAAGTCCTAAGTGAAAGTTTTTGTGAACACAGAATTCTACACACACAATTTGCACAGTCAAGTATCAATCAAGTGTGAGTCCAAAATAAATACAAGTCTCCCTTGTCCATACACTTTTTGCTTGAAGAAGTTAATTATGTACTTCCCTCAGCAAAATGAGGGAGAAAACCGCGGAAGAGGAAAGACCCATAAAACAATGTCTGTAAGAGTGAAATGGATAAACATCTCCAAAGACTGTCGTGCAGCAGATTTAGAGAATGGCAGTCAAGCCTAGAACTGGAGACCAGAGGACTCCCTGGAGAAGCAGAAAGTAAAGTAGATTCCAAGACACAGTATTGCTCTGCAAGATACAGGCTAGTTACGCCTTCTCAAGAAGAAAAGGAAAGGTAATTCGAAACTCTAAAAAATCCAAAATGATCTTAAAGAATGCCAATGGCCCAAATATGAAGCATCTAAAATGTAGCAAGATTTTGTATAATTTATGCAGTCTAAGAAAAGGCAAACCATTTGATCTGGATGCCAAGAGCATCTCCTTTGAGGGGCCCGAGGGCAGAGAACACTTGGCCTGATGTAAAAAAACAGAATCTTATTCCCTTGGTCAACTCAGTGGTGAAAAATATTTATGTTACCATAATAATATCAAGAGTATTATTTGCTGGTTTTTAACCTTTAGAATCAATGTATAGACAAAGATTGGAAGATTTAATTGCAGTTACAGAACAGAATTTAATGTTATCAGTCTTGGCAACATAAAAATAAATAGCTGATAGAAAGTGGAAACTGGAAGGGAAGAAAGAGGTGGAGAGGTGAGACAGAGGACATTAATGTCACCTTCTTACACAGTAAAAGGTCAACAGATAATGAGAAGAGTTAATAGAACACAAAAATAGAGATTTAAAGAAATAATTGAAAATCAAAAGGCAAATAGTAGAAGAAATAAAATGCTATAACTCAAAACTGCAGAGATGATGAGGTGAAGCTAGAGGTAATGCAAGCACACTGCTTCTTCATGTGTCAGAGTGGGGAAAAATAACGTTTAAAATTGATGAATGAAGATCTAAGTTCATGGATATACATGTGTGTGAATATACATATGCACATATGTGTGTGTTGGACCTTATACCTGATAACCCAAAACTTTTGAACATACTCTCCACTTTTGACAGTTTCCCTAACTATTACTCCCACTTTCTCAAGGTAGAATGTAAGAAACTAATTTCCAGTCACCATCACAGCTAAGATAAAGATGTGACCTAGGCTCTGTCAACCAAGTCTAATTCATCAGTGAGCCACATGAGGGACTGGGCAAGGGGAGTCCAATTTTCAGGCACAAGGCATGGAACATGTTTTGGGGCCAGAGGCAGCAGCAACTAACCTAGGCATGCTGGCACACATGCAATTTACCCCAGCACATTAATGTTTCATGCCACTAAGAAACACGGTAAAAGGCAAAGCATAACCACAGAGCTGAGAGCCTCAGAGAAAGACAGGTCCATACACAATGGCTCTTGGCTCAGGCTGGCCCATCTGCTCTGTTTCAGAAGTGTTTACCACATGGTTTTCCCTGACTTCAATGCATTTTGCCCTTAACTCCATAATTCAGCAGGTTCAATCTTTCCTGCCTCTAGTTACAAACCTTTCCTTGCTCCAGTTACAAAGTGACAGGTTTTAAGTGGTCTGCCCAACCTATTTTTTCCATTAATCCTGTTATTTTTAGTGAGTATTTCTGTAGAAATGTACAATGTATTACTTAGAGATATGGAAGTAGCCATCAGAAGAACAAAACAGAGAAATGGTTAAAAGTGGCTGTTTACAATCCCACTCCTGGGCATATATCCAGACAAATTTCTAATTCAAAAAGATACATGCACCCCATGTTCATAGCAGCACTATTCACAACAGCCAAAACATGGAAACAACCTAAATGTCCATCAACAGATGAATGGATAAAGAAGATGTGGTATATATATAAATGGAATATTACTACACAAAGAAGAATGAAATAATGCCATTTACAGCAACATGGATGCAACTTGAGATTATCATACTAAGTGAAATAAGCCAGACAGAAAAAGACAAATACCATATGATATCACTTATATGTGGAATCTAAAATATGACACAAATGAATCTATCTATGAAACAGAAACAGACTCATAGACATAGAGAACAGACTTGTGCTTACCAAGGGGGAGGGGCTTGGGGGAGAGTTGGAGTGGGAGGCTGGGATTAGCAGATGCAAGCTATTGTATATGGAATGGATAAACTACAAGGTCCTATTGTACAGCACAGAGAACTATATTCAGTAGCCTATGATAAACCATAATGGAAAAGAATATAGAAAAAGAATGTATATATAACTGAATCACTTTGCTGTACAGTAGAAATTAAAACATTGTAAATCAACTATACTTCAATAATAAAAAAAATAAAGTGGCTGTGTTTGGGGGGGTGGGCCTAGGGACAGGGATGGAAAACACTGTTTTGCATAACAAGCTCTGTTGTACTGTATGTTTGGTTACCATGTTAATGTATTACTTTATCTTAATCTCTTCTACTGTCACACTCAAAAAAAAAGGGAGGGTGAAAAAGGGAAAACTGTAATAACGGTGATACTATTCACAATATCAACAGAAATAAAATACTAAAAAATAAACTTAAGGGGCTTCCCTGGCAATCCAGTGGTTAAGACTCCACGTTTCCACTGCAGGGGGCGTGGGCTCGATCCCTAGTCAGGGAACTAAGATCCTACATGCTGCATGGCATGGTCAATAAATAAATTTCAAAAATAAAATAAACAAAATGTGGAACAGCTATGTAAGAAACTATATAGTTTAATTAAAGATATAAAAGAAAATATAAACAAGTAGAGAGAAAAACCAAGCTCCTGGAAGAAAAATCAAGAGAAGTGTATGACAGGAAGTGTAGGTGTGTGGAAGGGTTGACTGCCCATGATTGATAATAGCAGCTTCCATTCTGAAGTAGATAAATTAAACAGGGAAGTGGCATACATCCTAATTTTATTTTTTAAAACCTTTATAGACCATAGTTTCAATAATTTTTAAGTTAAATTTTAACTGCAAAACTGGGGTGTTTAGAAAGGCAAGAAAATCTTACAGATTACAGCATAAATACTATAATTTCATCAAGTGTTAAGTACCAGTTTAATGGGAAAGTAAGTTAAACGGGCATCAAAGAGAAAAACAGAAAGTCAACAAATGTAGATTTTTTTTTTTTTACGTTACACCTCAAATGTTAAACTCAGAACCCAATGTACCTATGATCTTTGTTCACCAGGAAATGAGGTGATGAATTTCTTTCTTTTCATGCTGTTCTTAAAAGCAAAAGCAGATAGTTTAAATGAAATGAAAGTCTCGAGTGGAACGCAAATAATTTAAGTGTACAGGCATACCTCAGAGATATTGTGGGTTGGGTTCCAGACCACTGCAATCAAGTGAGTATCACAATAAAGTGACTGACAAGAAAGTGTTTGGTTTCCCAGTGCATATAAAAGATATCCTTATACTATACTGTAGTCTACTAAGTGTGCAATAGCATTATGTCTAAAAATACAATGTAAAGAAACAATGTACATGGGCTTCCCTGGTGGTTCAGTGGTTAAGAACCCGCCTGCCAATGCAGGGGACACGGGTTCAAGTCCCGGTCTGGGAAGATTCCACATGCCGCGGAGCAACTAACCCCATGCGCCACAACTACTGAGCCTGCGCTCTAGAGCCCGCGAGCCACAACTACTGAAGCCCGCGTGCCTAGAGCGTGTGCTCCGCAACGAGAAGCCACTGCAATGAGAAGCCCGCTCACTGCAACGAAGAGTAGACCCCGCCCGCCGCAACTAGAGAAAGCCCACGCGCAGCAACAAAGACCCAACGCGGCCAAAAATAATAAATTAAAAAAAATGTACAGACCTTAATTTTAAAAGACTTTATTGTTCAAAAAATGTTAACCATCATCTGAGCCTTCATCAAGTCATTATCTTTTTGCTGGTGGAGGGTCCTGCCTCAGTGCTGATGGCTGCGGACTTGATCAGGGTGGTGTTTGCCGAAGGCTGGGCTGGTTGCGGCAGTTTCTTAAAATAAGACAATGAAGTTTGCCAATTCAATTGACTCTTCCTCTCACAAATGATTTCTCTGTAGCATGCAGTGCTGTTTGATGGCATTTTACCCATAGAACTTCTTTCAAAATTGGAGTCAACCTTCTCAAACCCTGCTGCTGCTTTATCAAGTAAGTTTATCCCATATTATAAATCTTTTGTTGTCATGTCAACAATCTTCACAGCATCCTCACCAGGAGTAGATTCCATCTCAAGAAGCCACTTTTTTTTTTTTTTTTTTTTTTTTTTTTTTTTTTTGCGGTACGCGGGCCTCTCACTGTTGTGGCCTCTCCCATTGCGGAGCACAGGCTCCGGACGCGCAGGCTCAGCGGCCGTGGCTCACGGGCCCAGCCGCTCTGCGGCATGTGGGATCTTCCCGGACCGGGGCACGAACCCGTGTCCCCTGCATCGGCAGGCAGACTCTCAACCACTGCGCCACCAGGGAAGCCCAAGAAACCACTTTCTTTGCTCAGCCATAAGAGCAATTCCTCATCCATTTAAGTTTCATCGTCAAGTTGCAGCAATTCAGTCACATCTTCAGGCTCCATTCTGAATTCTAGTTCTCTTGCTAAGTCCACCACACATGCAATTACTTCCTCCACTGAAGTCGTGAACCCCTCGAAGTCATCCATGAGGGTTGAAATCAACTTCTTCCAAACTCGTGTTAATGTTAATATTCTGACCTCTTCCCATGAATCACAAATGCTCCAATGGCATCTAGAATGGTGAAACCTTTCTAGAAGGCTTTCAATTGACTTTGCCCAGATCCATAAGAGGAATCACTGTCTATGGCAGCTGTAGCCTTATGAACTGTGTTTCTTAAAGACTTAAAAGTCAAAATTACTCCTTGGTCCGTGGGCTGAAGAATGGATGTTATATTAGCAGGCATGAATACATCATTAACCTTGTTGTACATCTCCACCAGAGCTCTTGGGTGACCAGGTGCATTGTCAATGAGCCGTAATATTTTGAAGAAAATCTTTTTTTTTTTTGAGCAGTGTAACTGAACAGTGGGCTAAAATTACTCAGTAAACCATGTTGTCAACAGATGTGCTGTCATCCAGGCTTTGTTGCTCCATTTACAGAGCACAGGCAGAGTAGATTCAGCATAATTCTTCAGGACCCTGGGATTTTCAGAATGATAAATGAGCATTGTCTTCAACTTCAAGTCACCAGCTGCACTGGCCACTAACAAGAGAGTCAATCTCTCCTTTGAAGCTTTGAAGCCAGGTGTTGACTTCTCTCTAGCTATAAGAGCCCTAGAAGCATCTTCTTACAACAGAAGGCTGTTTTGTCTACATTGAAAATCTGTCATTTGGTGTAGCCACCTTCATTAATTTTCTCAGCTAGATCTTCTGGATAACTTGCTGTAGCTCCTACATCAGCACTTGCTGCTTTATCTTCCACTTTGATGTTATGGAAATAGCTTTTTTTAAAACCTCACACACCAACCTCTGCTAGATTCAAACTTTTCTCTGCAGCTTCCCCACCTCTCTCAGCCTTCACAGAATTGAAGAGAGTTACGGTCTTGCTCTGGATTAGGCTTTGGCTTAAGGGAATGTTGTGGCTGGTTTGATCTTCTATCCAGACCACACAAACTTTCTCCATATCAGCAATAAGGCTGCTTTGCTTTCTTATCACTCATGTGTTTACTGGACTAGCTCTTTTATTAATCTCCTTCAAGAACTTCTCTTCTGCGGGAATTCCCTGGCAGTCCAGTGGTTAGGTCTCTGTGCTTTCACTGCCGAGCGCCCAGGTTTGGGGAACTAAGATCCCGCAAGCCACGCAGCCAAGGAAAAAATTTAAAAAAGAACTCCTCTGCCTTCGCAACTTGGCTAACTGTTTGGCACAGGAGGGCTAGCTTTCCTGTCTCAGCTTTGGTCGTGCCCTCCGCACTAAGCTACGTCATTTCTAGCATTTCTGAAGTGAGAGACGTGCGACACTTCCTCTCACTTGAACACTCAGAGGTCACTGTAAGATTATTAATGGGCCTAATTTCAATATTGCTGTGTCTCAGGGAAGAGAGAGACCTGAGAAGAGGGTGAGAGACAGGAAGAGCTGGTCAGTGGAGCAGTCAGGACACACACATTTGTGGATTAGGTTCACCAGCTATATGGGCTCAGGTCCTTGTGTCCCAAAACGATCACAATAATAACATCAGAGATCACTGGTCACAGACCATCAGATCAAATATAACAATAATGAAAAAGTTTGAAATACTGCAAGAATTACCAAAATGTGACAGTGAGACACAAAGTGAGCAAATGTTGCTGGAAAAATGGCACCAGGAGACTTGCTTGATGCAGGGTTGCCACAAACCTTCAATCTTTAAAAACACCATATAGTGGGAAGCACAATAACGTGAGGGATGCCTGTATAAGAGGACACGTCAAAAAGGATTAGAAATAGAAAAATATAATTATGTAGTTTAATCTTGCTCTCTCTCCAGTTCCATATAGAAGGAGAAAAACAATGCCAAACAAAATGAAATATGATAGTATGATTTACAAGGTTTATACGGTATGTAAAAATGTCATATTTTTAAAAGCATTATACAGGTGGGCAAATGTAAAAGAAAATTAGAGATGTTGCACGCTCAAATGTAGAAGCCTTTCATCAGCAAAACTCAAATGATACTTTTTAAAGTATGAAGTTAGTTAACTGTAAAATAACTACTCTAACAGCAGGCACTGTTTTACTACAAAACAGGGTTCAAGAATTTAAGACCTCTGGGAATTCCCTGGCAGTCCAGTGGTTAGGACTCCACGCTTTCGCTGCCGAGGTTGTGGATTCAATCCCACATCGGGGAACTAAGATCCCACAAGCCACGCAGCATGGCCAAAAAAAAAAAAAGAAAAGAAAAAAATCCCTGTTTTGTGGAGTAAAGGGAACCCTCCTACACTGTTAGTGGGAATGTAAGTTAGTGCAGCCACTATGGAGAACAGTATGGGGGTTCCTCAGAAAACTAAAAACAGATTTCTCATAGGATCCAGCAATCCTACTCCTGGGAATATACCCAGACAAAAGGCACAAATGAACCTATCTACAAAATAGAAACAGACTCATAGACATAGAGAACAGACTTGTGGTTGCCAAAGGGAAGGAGGGAGGGAGAGGGATGGACTGGGAGTTTGGGGTTGGTAGATACGAACTGTTATCTATAGAATGGATAAACAACACGATCCTACTGTATAGCACAGGGAACTATGTTCAATATCCTGGGATAAACCATAGTAGAAAAGAATATAAAAAAGAATGTCTGTATGCCATAACTGAGTCACTATGCTGTACAGCAGAGATCGCCACAACACTGTAAATCAACTATACTTCAGTTAAAAAAAAAAAAAGAATTTAAGACCTGAGATTGAACTGTAGTTCTGCCACTTATTAGCAGAAAGGCTAAGGGATGTTTCTAATCTGAGACTCAGTTTTCTCATCTCTAAAATGGGAGTGATAATTCTTAGCATATAGGACAACTGAAAGGATTAAATCAGATTACACAGAGTCCCGATAGAAAGCCCACATGAAATAAACATGGGCGAAAAAGTACTGCCCCTCTCCGGAAATACATTTCTATTGCCAGTATCTTTTATACTTCCAAGTTACGTCACAAATCACAGTTATTTCATCACATCTTGAAAAATATTTATAAAATTCTGCTCAAACTCTGTTTGAAAAGCTGCATGCTGTTAAAAAGAAAAAAAAAGAAAAGAAAAAAAAAGGGAAAGGCCCTTGAGTCCAGCAACGTGGGTGGAGCCCCAACTCTGCCCCTCATCAGCTGTGTTGGCTGGAGCAGGTTCGTCTACCTTTTCTGAACCTCAGTTTCCTCACCTGTAAAATAATGACCCTCATGCCTAATTAGAAGAACTGTCATGAATACTAAAGGAGACATGGTAAAACACATCATTTTAACTTCCTTTATTTACCAATTACCAGACACTGTGTTAAGACTCATTATATAAACTATATAACACAAAATTAGATCAGAGATCATTTTTTATTTTAATCTTCTTCAAAACATAAGTCATACCAAAAATTTGCCAGGTGGCAGGAGTGATACTCTCCACATACCTTTTCCTACAGGAATTACAAGTTTCTCCTTTAACTGCTTTCACTGAATAACCGAATTATTATTACATATTACATGTCATTTTTTGCAATTCAATATGATCATTCAAGAAAAATTGACTGCAGATCTTTTATATACTAGACACTCTTCAAGACCCTTAGGGATACAGCAATAAGCAAAATACACAAAACTCCCTGCCCTCATGGAACTCAGAGTAATTGGCCAAAGGCCACCACACAGGGAGATAAATATATTAGTCACATCCCAAATATAGCATCCAACAACCTAGAACTTGTTCTGTTCAGTACAACAACTAACTAGTCATGGTCACAACAAAGAAAATCCAACAGGAACAAGAACTCAGAAGGTGGAACTAAGTTCCAAATTGTCAGCCTCTCTATTTTGGAACAGAACAACCATTCTCATCAGGCAAGATGACCTTGCCCTGCCTGCCTGCTTTCTCGGTGAGGTCAACCTACACCCAGAATAATTCCAAACTAAAAGCTGAGAATATCTGTATTACTCTTAAAGGAAAGCATTTAATTTTACCACAGATAATATTAAGTCTAAAAAAGATTTTTGAATCATTTCTTTAGTAGGTTTTTGATATTAGAAGCTGCTTATACTCACAAAAGAAATACATGTAATTTTTAGCATATAACTTAAAATAACCTTATAGTCTACCAACAGAAAACTATAAACGCTCTCAGTGATTAAATGCATGTTAATTAAATCAGTAATAATCTTAAACCTAAACAGCCTTGCACCGCCGGGGAGACATATAATTTTCATCTGGCCATATTCTTTGATTACATGTTGTCACTAAAAGCTTATTTAGAGACTGAAAGTGAAGAGCAGAGAAAGATTCCTAATTTGTTTTCAATCTAATAGATCATAGTTGTTCTAAAATATACTTTATAGAAACCACTTGGGTTGCATTATAATATATGCTCTAGAATAAAAGTACTGTCATACTACTTATGTAGAACTATAACATAAAATATGCTTAATTTACAATGACGGAGCCAGGCCCCACTATGAAAACCTGGTGCTATTAACCATGAAATTTGGTTTAAGAGGGGCCTCTAGTGGTGATGGAAGGTACTAGCTCCCCTTCCCACCCACCCCCAACCCCACCCTTGGTAACGTCTTGTTCTCATTCATTCTCATATTCTCCCCTCTCCCTCACAAATGTAAAGCCTCAAGCAAAATAGCTAGTATTCAATCACCGAACTACTCAATCAAGTCCAAGAAATCAACTAAAAAGATGTACATAACTGGTAGTACTGCACCGTTGTGGATTCTCTAAGGGCAAATTCTCCAACTTTCCCATAAAACCAATTTAGAGCCATTCAGTGCAGAGTATAGACCTTAACATTACCTGCTCGTGTTAGCCGTCTTGATAAAAATGAAATCTATGGTAGTCTAAACCAACCTCATGACGATGAAAACAAACTTAAACACAGAATTAAGTACGAATTAAAGTCATAAAATATACATTTTATGTTTATCTTCAGTGGTACTATGGATCTTCTAAACGTTTTGCACTATTCACAGTTACACTAATTAACGCCAGGTGCAAATACAAAGACTAAGCAAACTTGGTTCTTTATATATATAAATTACTCACGTCCAAGTGACCAACATTTAACTCCTTCCCAGTTTCACTCCTACAATATCCCTTTCCTTTTTCATGGAAGGACCCTCTGCTCCCAAAACCTCTCCACACCCACTCCTCCCTGTCAGCCTTCCTACTGCCTTACCTTAATGAAGGGTCCCAGTGAAGTCTTTTGAAGTAAGAATGGAAACAGTTAGGGTGAAAGGGTAGGAGGAAAGGATGGTAAATCTAGGGACCCTGAGCCCTCCCTCCTAACTATGGTCCCTCCCTCGTGCCCCAGCTGAATTACTTCTAGCTTCTGTCTCACATTGTAGTAACACTGAGGCCCTGCCCTGCTCCTATGATAGCCTAACCCCCAAATACTCTGAGACTACAATTGCCTCAATATGTAGCCTAAGAACAACCATTTGTATCTCTGGGCACATCATCATCTTTTGCTACGTAATTTAGGTTTAAAAGAGAAAGGAGGGGGCTTCCCTGGCGCAGTGGTTGAGAGTCCACCTGCCGATGCAGGGGACACGGGTTCGTGCCCCGGTCCAGGAGGATCCCACGTGCCGTGGAGCAGCTGGGCCCGTGGGCCATGGCCACTGAGCCTGCGCGTCCGGAGCCTGTGCTCTGCAACGGGAGAGGCCACAACAGTGAGAGGCCCGTGTACCGCAAAAAAAAAAAAAAAGAGAGAGAGAGAGAAAGAAGGGGTGAAAGCAAGAGAGAGAGGTGGAGAGAAGAGTGGAAGGGGTAGAGAAGAAGATTCTTTTTATATCAGGTCCTAACTTTGTTAAAAAAATTTTTTTTAAATTAAAAAAAAAGAACACCTCCCAAATAGATTATACTCAAAAAATTAGGTTATACTTGGGGGTAAGGGGAAGGCTTTGAGACACTTTCTTGTACCACAGTGCGTTTGAACAGAGAAAACTCCTGATCAGAAGCAGTGCCTAAGAGCTGGATGCAGAAGTCACAGGTCACTCCTGGGACCAGCAGGAATGCCAAAGGGAACAGGCCCAGAATGACCTCTTCCAGCTCTAAATTCCATGACCATGACCCACCTGCAATGCGGACAAGGAAATGAGAAGAGAAGGCTTCTGGAAGAGCCCAAATTGATATCATAAGGTTTGAAGAGTGAAGCATGTGTTCTCAATTCATGAGAAAACTTTACAGGCCTTCCCTGGCCAATGTACATGTCTCGGTTACAAAGTCTGGTCATCTGGATCCCATGCACAGCTGCTGATAATGTGACAGCAAAAAATAGGATAAAAGAAAACTTAAATTTAAAAACCATAAAAATTAAGCACAAAAACATATCAATGAAATAGCTAAATACCTCAATAAATGTAAATGTCAATATAGTATGACATCCAAGTTAAACTGGACTAAGTTTTTGTTTTGTTTTGTTTTCGTTTTCAGCTTTAATATTTTTTTAATTGAAGTATAGTTGATTTACAATGTTGTGTTAATTTCTGCGGTACAGCAAAGTGATTCAGTTATACATATATATATATATATATATATACATTCTTTTTTATATTCTTTTCCATTATGGTTTATTACAGGGTATTGAATACAGTTCCCTGTGCTATACAGTAGGACCTTGCTGTTTATCCATTCTATATATACTAGCTTGCATCTGCTGACCCCAAACTCCCACTCCATCCCTCCCCCACTCCCTCCCCCTTGGCAACCACCAGTCTGTTCTCTATTGGACTAAGCTATTTTTAAAAGATGAAATTATATACATTATATTTTCCTTGAGAAAATATAAGTGAAAAAGCTTTAGAAATTTTGACATCCAAAAGGTTAAGAAGTTTTAAAAATGGCTACACAGAATAGTTTTCACCCATGTAGAAAAATTAATTACGGTAAGGACTCATTTCTCGGAAACTACAGACAGCTGACGTTTACTGTAGTCAATTTCACTTTGACTTTTAGAATAGGTATATTGGTCCTACTTTAATAGAATTCAAATGAGTAATTTCTGTACACATCAGGAAAAAAATTTATTAAAAAAATAAAACACAAGGTCAAACTAAAACTTAAGACTTAAAAAAATGTTTCAACTTAGAATAAATTTGTGGATTTATTCATAGAGCAATACTCTAGGGTCACTTTTGAACTTTCGTATAAAGCATCAAGAGTAAGAAAAAGGCACCAAATTCAAAACATTTCAATATTACAACCATTTTCACAGCATATTGTCAAACTTTCTCTTGCTGATATTCCTAATAATTTTTCAACAAATTTTTATCAAACACCAAGCCTCCAGCTAGGCATTGTTTCAGGGACTAAGAATTCAACAGATAGAATCCCTGCCCTCACAAAATTTACCTTCTAATGGGGGAAGATCAACAATACAAAAATTACATAATATGTTAGATCGTGTTCATCTTTTTAAAGAAAAAGAAAGAAGAGGTGAAAAGGAGTCTTGGCAGGAAGGACGGGACTCAGTATTTATTATATAAGCTGGTCAGGGGAAGCCTTCAGGAGAAAATGATACTTGAGTGGTGACCTAACGGAATCACTTGGTTGAGAGTCAGCCAGGAGCATTTCCTGAAGGCTGGATGGGCAGAGGGGTGTGGAATGTGGTGAGATCAGGTGAATGCCTGTAGACCTTTGTTAGAAATTTGACTTTTCCACTGAGTTGAATGGGAAGCCATTGAGGCCTTTTGAGACTAGAAGGGATATTATATGACTCACGTTTCAAAGGATCATCTCTGCCTATGGCAAGGATAGGACAGAAGCAGAGACAGTGGTTAGGAGGCTACAGCCAAAACCCAGGTGAGAAAGGCTAGTGGTTTGGACCAGGATCAAGGGTAATAGCAGTAGAAGTGGTGGTCAAATTTTGGACATATTGTGTAGACAAAGCCAGGAGGATCTGCTTTGGAATTGAATGCGGGAAAGCAGAGCAGGAGAGAGAGAGAAATCAAAGCCACCAGGATGTCAAGGCAAAGAGCAAAGCCTTACTTATTTCAATAATTAGCATAATTTAATCTTCAATTAAAGTGTAAGAATGTCAAAATTAGGTGTCAATTTTCTCTTCTCTATCACCCACACCTTGTAAATGGTCGTTTCTTTCTTTTTTGCAGTGTTGAACGTAGCGCTCTAAGTTGAATGACAATATGATTCTTGAAATCTCGAGTTTCCTGCAAAGCCTGTCATTCTCTTGCCAAAATCGTTTTGTTTTGTTTTTTGTGGGCAGCTTCTCTGAATTTCCACTCATTAAAAAAGAATCTTCATCTCAAGCTGGACAGCAGCTCAAGGACTGTGCCTGGCCACTGCTTTGTTAGCTTGCAGTTCACTTTTAAATGCATTTTGAATGTGGTCTGTATCTCAGCAGGAAAGACCGTTCAAACCCACAACACTTAACCACTGTTCTTACCCCTGGGAAGGCTTGGGAAGAGCAGCTCTACCGCTCTTGGGATGAGAGGCCCTGCTTCTCCTCAGTGTGACAGCTGAGCTTTGTTAGGACAGCCCTGAATAACAAAAGAAACTCCCCCCCTGGCCAGAGCTCACCAAGGCTCTCCCTGAGTCTACAGAAAGGTCCATAACAATACAAATTCAAGAAACTAATCAATGGGAACACAGTGCTTTTTTTTGTTATTTCATTCTTCTCTTTTTTTACTTTCTGTTGAAGATTAACATACACAAAAAAGCACACAAAATGAGTGTTCTGTTTCGTTTTCAAAAATTGAACCTGTATAACCAGCACTCAGAACAAGAAACTGTTACCAGCATCCCATACCCTTCAGGCCCCCTTCCAATTTATTAACCACCATATGACAATCAATCACCTGACTCCTAACACCACAGACGGGTTTTGTCTATCTTTGTGCGTTATATAAATAGAATCATACAGTATGTACTCGTTCGGGCCTAGCTTTTTTAAGTCACATTGTTTGTGAGGTGAATACACAGTGTTCCATTCAATTTGTAAGTCATTTATTGTCACTGCTGAAAGTATCCTATTATGTTTCATCCTCTGGCTGGTGTACATTTAGGTAGTTTACAGTGTGAGGCTATTAGAAATAGTGCTTCTATGAACATTCTTGAACTTATCTTTTGTACATTTCTGTTGGGTATATACACAGGAGTGGATTGCTGGGTCATAGGATTCAGCCAGATAATGTCAAACAATTTTTTTTAATGGTTGTACCAATTTATATTCCCAATAGTAGTATATGAGAGATGGATTGTTCCACATCCTTGGCAACACTTGGTTCTGAGGGATATTTTTCATTTTAGCCAGAATGCTGTGTCTTTAGTGGTATCTCATTGTGGGAGTTTTTGGTTTTTTTTGCATGTCCTGATGTCTAAAGAAATTGAATAATTTGCCATATGTTTATCAGTCATTTGGATATATTCTTTCATGAAGTGCCTTTTCAGGACTTTTGCCCATATTTCTATTGGATGTCTGCTTTTTCCTTTTGATTGTAACAGTACTTTATATTTCTGAATACAAATTTCCATGAGTTTCTCCACATGTGTCGATTTAGTCTCTTACTGAGGCATTTTGTTGAGTAAATTCTTATTTTAATGAAGTCCAGCTTTATCAGGCTTTTTTTAATGTTAACATTTCTGAGTTTTTGTTTTGTTTTTTCTAATTAAGAAATCTTTGACTGCACAGGATCATAAAGATATTCACCTATTCTCCTAAGAGCTTTTTCATTTTCTCTCTCACAATTAGATCTGCAATCCTCCTGGAACTGACATGTGTTTTACGGGTTAACATAATTTTCTGTGGTACCCAACTAAAACAGCATCATTTATGGAAAAGTCCATCTTGTCGTCTCTGAATTGCAAAGTCACCTTTGTCCTGAATCAAATGACCAACAGATATATTTCTGTACTTTTTATTCTGCTCCATTGGTCTATATGTCCATCTTTATACCAATACAATGTTCTAATTCCTACAGCCCTGTGACACATCTTGCCTATAACACATTTGATAATTAAGTCCTCTAGCTTTATTCATCTTCAAGACTGTGAGGCCAAGAAGAGCCAAGGCAATCAATTAACATGGTATGTGCTTCTATTTGTTTGGATCTTCTTTAATTTCTCTAAATATTTTGTTATTTTTCTGAATAAAGTTTCTCAACACACATCACTCCATTTCTTCCTAGGTGTTTGATTTTTTTGATGCTTTTAAAAATATTATCAATTTCTGAATTAATAATATTTCAAATTAATTTCAAATATTATTTCCATTATTATCAATTTCAATTATTATCAATTTCTGTGGCTGGTATATAAAAATACAGTTGATTATTGTATACTGACCTTGTTTCCAGGGGCCTTGGTAAACTCATTTAATTCTAATAATCTGCCTGTAGATTCTACTGATCTTTCTTATATACACGTCATGCTATCTACGGATAAGTTTTATTTCTTCCTTTTGAATCCATATGATTGTCATGTCTCTTGCCTTTAAGTATGAGAGCATCCTGGAGACTTCCCTGGTGGTCCAGTGGGTAAGACTCCGCACTTCCAAGGCAGGGGGCAGGGGTTCCATCCCTGGTTGGGGAACTAAGATCCCACATGCCGCGCAGCGCAGCCCAAAAAATTTTAAAAAAACAAAAGCAGTATAAGCATCCTGTTGCAGTCCTGATCTCAAGGGGAAAACTGTCAAAATTTCACTGGGAAATATTTCAGCCACAGGCTTTCTGTAGCTACTCAGAACTACAAGATAACCTATTCTTTATCAGATTAAATCTTGTTTATAAAACAAGATAAACGTACTCTTTATCAAGTTAATAGAATTCCCTTTCATTTCTAGGTTGCTAAGAAATTTTAACCATGAACGGATACCGACTTTTAACAAACGTTTTTATTAAAATAATAAGATAATAAGATTGCTTTTGCCATTTTCTGTTCAAGTAGGGAATTGTAGCAACCCCTTTGTGAATGTTTGTGATCATCGAACACCCCTTGCATATTTGGAATAAACCCTCATGTTGGCCTTTTCATATTGCTGGGTTTGACTTTCCAATATTTTGTTTCTGATTCTCCCATCTTTGTTCATAAGAAAAATGTGTCTATAATTTTGCTTTATGTACAATCCTAAACGGGTATGATATGAAGATTATGCTGGCCATATAAAAAGAATTTAGAAGTTTTCCCTCTAGTTCTACTGTCTGTGAAAGTTTGCTTAAGAATTGTGTTTTACAACACTGTAAATCAACTATACTTCAATCAAAAAACAAAAACAAAGAAAACCGTGTTTAAAGAATTCATTAGTAAAGCCATATGGGCCTAGGGCTTGCCCCATACATGCTTGATAAAAATGGATTAAATTTCTTTGATCCCTGACAACTCTGGTTTCCTAATTCCTCTTTTAATAATTTTGAAAAATTTGTATTTTCCCAGGAATTTGTCCATTTCACCCAAAACTTATTTGTAAAATTATTCATAATACCCTCTTATTACCTTTCTAATGTCTGTAGACTCTGCTGTGATTTCCCCTTCTTTAGGGAGATAATTGTCGTTTGTGTTTGACCTATTTTTTTCATTAGTCTTGTTAAAGATTTACCAAATGTATTACTCAAATAGTCTTGTTAAAAGTTTATCAAGTATGTTAATCTTTTCAAAGATCTAAAATTTACTTTATTAAATATCTCTATTATATATTTTCTGTTCACTGATTTCCACTCTTTATTACTTCATTTCTTTTATTTTTCTCTAGGTTTGATCTTCTTTCTGGAGATGGAAACTCAGATTGTTAATTTTTTTGTTATTATTTTTGTTTCCTAAATAAATGTATTTACAGCTATAAAGTTCCCTCTAAGCATGACTTTAGCTAAATCCTTACACTTTATTTTTTTTAATCCTTACACTTTTTTTTTTTTTTTTTAGAATATTTATTTATTTATTTATGGCTGTGTTGGGTCTTCATTTCTGTGCAAGGGCTTTCTCCAGTTGCGGCAAGCGGGGGCCACTCTTCATTGCGGTGCGCGGGCCTCTGACTATTGCGGCCTCTCTTGTTGCGGAGCACAGGCTCCAGATGCACAGGCTCACTAGTTGTGGCTCACGGGCCTAGTTGCTCCGCGGCATGTGGGATCTTCCCAGACCAGGCTCGAACCTGTGTCCCTTGCATTGGCAGGCAGATTCTCAACCACTGCGCCACCAGGGAAGCCCTAATCCTTACACTTTTGATAGGTAGTATCTTCATAACTATTCAGTTCAGTATCTTCTCTAATTTCTGTTGCAATTTCTTTTACAACCCATGGTTATTTAAACACAAATTATTTGGTTTGTAGGAAATTGGGGCTTTTCTGGTTGTCTTTTTTTTTTTTTTTTCTCAATTTCTAACTGAATTCTACTGTTGTCAGAGAACACTCTCTAAATGATTTTAAACTCTGAAATTTGTTAAGGTTATATTTATGTCCCAGCATCTGGTCAGTTTTGACAAATGTTCTATATTCAAATGAAAAGAATGATTTCTTGAATAGTTGGGTGTACAATCAGCACAAGTTTACTAACTCTTCGGATGTTGTCTTCTTGCTTGATCAGTCTTTAAGAGGGGTGTCAAAGTCTCCCACTCTGATTGTGGATATGTGTATCTCCTTTAAGTTTTGTGTTTTGCTTGTTTTGCTTTATGCATTTTGAAGATATGCTATTAAGGACGTACAGATTTAAGATTGTGACATCTTCATGATAGACTAATCCCTTTAGCATTACGAAATGTTTCTCTTTATTTCTAGTCATGCTCCTTGCCTTAAAGCTGTATTTGAAATTACTGATAGTATAACTATACCAACTTTATTTTTCCACCCCTTTCTAACTTTTCCGTGTCCTTAAAGTATGTCTCTTTTAATCTGCATGTTTGTCAGTATCATTTTTTTAATGAAGTCTGACAATCTTAGGCTTTTACTAGGATTATTTAATTAATCTGTATTCAATCTAATTACATATATACCTGGATTTTTATCTGTCATCTCACTATCTGTTTTCTACTGACACACCTGTTTTTTGTACATACTTTTCTTTCTTTCTTTTGGTCTAACCAAATATTTCTATTAATCTACAGTTCCCTTTTTAACTTGCTAGATATATACTTTCACTATTATTTCAGCTGTCACTCTAGAGATTACAACATGCATCCTTGACTTATTATAATCTAATACAAACTTTACACTAACAATCCTAGAACAACAGAATGTTTTAACTCCACGTAAGCCTATCCTGACTTTCTCCTAGGATCATTTTCCCCGCTGCCTAAAGAATTCCCTTGTAGTATTTCTTTTAGTGAAAATACATTTGTGGTAAATTCTCTCAATTTCCATTTGCCTAAAGTATTTACTTCACTTTAATTTTAAAAGGATGTTTTCTCTAGGTATAGAATTCTAGGTTGGCATCTCCGGCAATTTAAGATGCCATTCCATTGTGTGCATAGGTGTGGTTTTCTTTGAATATATCCTTCTCAGAGGTCCACAAAGCATTCTGAATATAAGAGTTGGTTCTGAAATTTTCATGAGAAATATTTTTAGATATTGTTTCTGACCAATTCATTCTTTCTCCTCCTTCTATATTCAAATTGTATATAGGACAGATCCTTTGACCAGATCCCAAATGTTTTTCATGCTCTTTTCTGTTTTAGTCTATTTTTTTCTTCCCTGTGCTTCAGTTTGGACATATTAACTTGCCTTCTAGTTCATTAATCATATCATCTACTAAGGCTAATATGTTTTTAAAAACAGCCATTGAGTTCTTATTGTAAAAAAAATTTTTGCTTCCACGTTTGATACACACACACACACACACACACACACACACTCCAATTCTCTAGAATAATTCTCCACCTTCTTACCACTTTTGTCCCTTTTTTCTCTATGTTCCTAAACATAATAATCTTAAAGTCCTTGTCTGCTAACTCCGATATCTGGATCACCTGAGTTTCTGCTTTCATTGGTTTGTTTTCTCTTGTTTTTGGTCAAATGGTCCTGTCTCTTTATATACTTAGTAACTTTTTTACTGAATGCTGATTGATAAGAGGTTCCTTGCTCTGCTGGGTGGATAGAGCAGAAGGTAAATTACATTAATTCCATAAGGAACTGAGAGGGGTAGAGGCTGCATGTGGGTTTGGGAAGATGTAATCTATTCTGATTTGCCTCTAATCAAAGACCTGACTCCACAGCTCTCAACTGAGAGTATGATTGGGCTTTGTCATTTCAGCCTCAAGTGATGGCTTGGCTTTTCAGATATGTTCTGCTTAGCTCCCATCATACACAGCTTTAGAATTTGGCAAATATTGATATTTTGAGAGAGAAAGACCAACTGTGTGTTTAAGACCCTTCAAGTTTCCAATTCTGTGCTTCCAGCCCCCTGAAACCAGGGTTCTATACACCTGGATTCTCAGCTTCTAGTGGAGACTCACTGGTGTCCCCAAGTAAAGAGTAGCTGCAGGTAAGTGTAAATTTACCACTCATTTCAGGCCTTTCCACTCTCATCACTGGTGTTCTTAAGCCACTCCACCCCTACCCACACCCCCAGGCTCCAGGGTAGGTATCTGTCTCCTAAGTACCTCAAAACTCGAGAATTTCTGTTCTACTTTCCAGTGGCTTCCAGCTAGCTTAGGTCTTTAATATCGGGTTCAGAACTGAGCAGATAAACTGACTACGGGTTTTAGGCCCGTAGGTCTCCAATTTTGTAGCTCCCCTGAGCAATGATCAAAAACCCTGCTGCTTGGATGGACATGGATGGTATTATGCTTAGTGAAATAAATCAGATAGAGAAAGACAAATACTGTATGGTATCACTTACATGTGGAATCTAGAAAATACAACAAACTAGTGAATATAACAAAAAAGAAACAGATTCACAGATATAGAGAACAAACTAGTGGTTACCAACGGGGAGAGGGAAGGAGGGAAGGGCAAGATAGGGGTGAAGGATTAAGAAGTACAAACTACTATGTATAAAATAAATAAGCTACAAGGATACATTGTACAGCACAGGGAATACAGCCAACATTTTATAACTTTAAATGGTATATGAACAATAAAAATTTTGAATCGCTGTGTTGTATACCTGCAACTAATATAATATTGTAAATCAACTATACCTCAATAAAAAAATAATTGGTATAAAAACCACTGCTGCTCTCTCTGTCCCCAAGCAACTGTTCAGGCTTATAACTTTCAAACAATGTTTCAAAGCTTAAGCAAAAGTATGACTATATTCCACAGTCCTTTTACTATGCACAGTATGCTAATGCATATGTTAAATAAATTATTTTTAACTTTTTTTTTTTTTTAAGAAGATGTTGGGGTAGGAGTTTATTAATTTAATTATTTATGCTGTGTTGGGTCTTCATTTCTGTGCGAGGGCTTTCTCTAGTTGTGGCAAGCGGGGGCCACTCTTCATCGCGGTGCGCGGGCCTCTATCGCGGCCTCTCGTGTTGCGGAGCACAGGCTCCAGACGCGCACGGGCCTAGTTGCTCCGCGGTATGTGGGATCCTCCCAGACCAGGGCCCGAACCCGTGTCCCCTGCATTAGCAGGCAGATTCTCAACCACTGCACCACCAGGGAAGCCCTATTTTTACCTTTAATAGGCTTTTCATGATTAGGTATTCCAAAAGATGCATTTTGGTGTTGAGTTTAACATGTAATGAATAAAGCTGAGGGATCTAATTTTGTCATAAGACAAAAATAACCAATAAAACACAGCACTAACTGAAAGAGATAATAAACATAAATCTTGAATACTATAGAATTCAAGAAGATAAAGAAAAGCTGAATCATAGTTAAACAAACAAACAAAAAATCCCATTTTTAATATCAGTGTTTGCCTATAGGGCCCTCTTGCTTAAATCATCTTCAATTCCTAGAAGATGCCAAGTATCAAAAATGTTCTCTTTTGATACGTGAAAAGAAAACCAAAGATGTACCATGATCAACAATGAAGAGAGGCACAAATATACCCAAAGTAATCAAGAAATGACAAACTGGCTTTCACTGACATAACCGGAGGGTCATCAGCTAGAAAAATAACATGATGAAAGCACCCCAACAGGAAACTAAACTAGTGATGCGAACAAGTCAGAGGTTTGCTGCATCACTTTCTCATTCAGTAGAGGCTTTTGGTCTCCTCTTTCATCTTCTCCAGTCATACAGAGCCCTAAGGAACAGGGTCTACATTCCAGGATCATACAAAGATGCTACCAGTAGATTTAATAAAGGGTGGGGGCAGGCGGGTGCCCATAGAAACAAACTGATATAAATACAAGTAATTTCCCACTTCCTTCTTCCTCTACTTCTCCTCACTTTACTTTCATGGTTACCAACTGCAGTATTATTATATTTGTGTTTTACCATAAGCTGCTACAAATTTTTTTGAATGTATAATGTATATGAATATGAGTACTTGTCCTGACCATACATCAGTACCCTCCACTGCACCATGACAAAGCATCATATCCTCACGCAAAAGCACAATTCACATTATGAATACGAACCCCAAGTAGGGGAGACATGGTGCAGACAAGAATCCTGCTCTGGGGCAAAGGCTATCAGTCCCAGTTTAACCATAATTTGGAACATCTGGCTATTTGAAAGGAAACGCAATGTCTGACTTGATTTGAAAATGCCTGCAAAAAGCGTTATTTCATGCAGTTATAAATAGTTCAACCTAAAACACTGCTCTTAATTATGGAAACTACGAACATAAGGACTTAGAATATTGTTGAAACCATTTGTAACCATCTCAAGCGTTTA
Source organism: Monodon monoceros (assembly GCF_005190385.1). Taxonomy (NCBI): domain Eukaryota; kingdom Metazoa; phylum Chordata; class Mammalia; order Artiodactyla; family Monodontidae; genus Monodon; species Monodon monoceros. The sequence continues at coordinate 14,399,462 of NW_021703771.1, read as the reverse complement.
GACAGTGTCCAGTAAGTCTACAGAACATTTACTATAAAAAATCTTAAATCTTCCTCTAAATTATGAGATGATCTTTACCTAAAACACCCTATGCTACATAGCAGAAACTGCAGGTTATTTTTATGTAATAACCTAAGAAACAGCCTGTAAAAGCTACAAAAATGCCAAAGCTCTTGAAAATAATAAATGTGTAATACTCTACGTCTTATGGCTCATTTGCTGTAAAAATAGATCAAGGAAAAGTACATGCAATGTTACCTAAACTTTAGTAGATAAGACCATCACATACAGAAAAAAGAACTTAACTTTCCTTATGTACCAATTTGGTAATAGATGCACTTCAATTTACCTAGACACTAATATGAAAGGTATCAGCTATAGCCAAATAAATGAGAACTAAACTATATTCTTGAGAGGGGACTATGTGAATCCTATTAATAATAAGAAAAAAACCAATCTAAACAGGCCAAAGTTCAAGAGACGATTTAGATAGAAAACTGTAAATCAGAGCAGCCAGAATCCCCCAACGTAACATGAAACTGTGATTCACAGTATTTTTTAAAAAACAATCCATCTCCATCTCTTTTGGAGAAGGGACAAATGAGAATTCAGCCTAATTATTTAGCTGGCTGTATTCAACCTAGCTTATTGAACCATAACCAATAAGAAGTTTAAAAACACAGGTGGTTTCAACATGCCTGATATACTCTCATTTCCACTGGTGCATTATTCACACAAGTCAACACGAGCTGGCTGCATGAAGGACAGAGAGTTGTAATATTTTAAACAGAGAACTATGGGAGGAAAAAAAACCTAAAGTGATTTGTTTCCTTGAGCATTAAGCTCATACATTTCTTTCAGGGTGTAAATTTTAAAGTTTTAATATCAGTGGAAAAGCCTAATGAAGCTCACAATCTTATAACAATTCTTTGCAAAGAGCCAACAAATTTGGCCCCAGATTTTGAGGAAGTGACACTATCAACACTATATTCATACCTTGCAAACTGTATCCACATCCCAAGGTATTATAGTCCTCAGATCAATGACCTCACAAGACACTCCAAGCTTCTCGTGAGCCATGGAAGCCACCTCTCGGATCACGTGAACCTGAAATAAAAAGGGAAATATGCAGAGGATGACTAAAGAAAAAAGTTAGTTGAATTCTGACATCCTTAATAGAGACAGTGTTTAAAGTTAGAGGAACTGATTTGCAAGAAGAATTTCCTTTAGACATGTTGAACACCATATTCCAACCAAATAATCAAATATAGATGTCTAGAAAACAGCTGGAAAGAGGTTCTTTGAGAAAAGGAGAGCAGTCATTGCCAGAGATACTGATTCCAAAGATATCAACACATAGAAGGTTAATAAAGTCACAGGAGTAGGTTGAGTTTCTAGAAAAAGTATACAGAAGGAGAAGTAAAGGGCAAAAATCATGGGACCCTGTACATGACCAACATTTAAGAGGAAAGTAGAGGAAGAGGAGCTGAAGAAAAAGAGGAAGAGGGAGAGAAGGAGGAGGAAGAGGAAGAGAGAGAAGGAGAAGGAGTAGGAGGGAGGGGTAGGGTGAGGCGGGAGGGGGAGAAGGAGAAGAAGAAGAAGAGGAAGGGGAAGAAGAAGAAGAAGGAGAAGAAGAAGAAGAAGAGGAGGAGGAAGAAGAAGGAGGAGGAGGAGGAGAAGAAGAAGAGGAAGAGGAAGAAGAAGGAGAAGAAGAAGAGGAAGAAGGAGAAGAAGAAGAGGAAGAAGAAGAGGA